>NW_020456110.1:688579-799512 GCF_003342845.1 Nothoprocta perdicaria
TTTTCAGAACTCAGCTAAATGGACTACTAAGCACTTGAAAGACAGATGGATGCTTTGGTAAAGTTGTCTTCCTTCAATCCTTTCTATGAAAGGCCAATTTTCCTTCAATGATGCCAATGTTGTCTGTCTTCATCAACAAACTCAACAGCAACAAATAAAGTTGCGCTGCTCATTTATTTCTGCTCCATACAAAGAACACAATGATAACATAGCTATTGATCAGCTGAAGTGCAGCACTAATTGGCATCAAGTAGAGAAATTTATATTTAAAGTACTAGGTTCTGATCTGTTGAAATAATACTGGAAATATCTTTCTAAAAGTGACATGAAGGAACATTGGGCTTGGAAATCTGTTCAGTATGATCAGTGAATGATCTGTATTTCTTATCAGTTGGCAAAGCAGTTACTGGCAAGCCTTGAGAAAAGGAGGAGATTCAACATTCAATTTAAATTTTTGAGCATCCAGACCTCTGTGATCCATCTAGATTAATGAAGAAGTCGCTATTCACTACCAGGCATGTGTGTTGCGATAGAAGTCACAACACACATGCCTAACCCTGCTGTATGTAATAAAGTTGACAAGACACACCACTGTTTTCCAAATCAACATAAAAATTCTGTAYTTTATGTAATTCCTTAAAATAAGATATAATGCTAAGAAACAAACTCTGCTTGTTCAATTAACCTGTATAAAATATTGGCTAATAATCAAGGACTTGCATTTGTCTACTTCAATAGAAGACCGAAGAAAAAGTCATCTAAAGTCATCTAAATGTTTTTTTTTTCTTTGTGTGTGTGTGTGTGTGTGTGTGTGTGTGTGTAGATTGATTTTCTAATACATCCATTTTAAGGGATTGAGTAGAGTGATAGTTTGAAGTTCAAGAATGTTTTTTGCTTCAAAAGCTCTAGAGGGATTCCCCAAGATTTTCTTTCACCTGGTGACTTCAAATCACACATCTGTTTTGCACTGTCCTTGAAAGTTTTTAGAAAACGCTATAGTTTATACCCTTATCAATCTAAGTTAGCTATTCTGGTATGCTACTTTGGGGTTAAATGGTAAATATAGGCCACTTCTATTAAATTGGATAGTGCTGTCTTTGGTCTCTAGTGATTTCCCTGCATAATAATGCTGTTGCTTTTGGGACTCAAATTCCACCATAAGGTCACTCTCTGCCAGATCCTTTCTAGGCAGTTTGAGTGATCCCCTTCATATTATACCCTAACTGGTAGCTGTTTTCTCTCTGGAYGGCTTGCTTTACTGTTAATTTCTGCTTTCAAACCTTTAATTTAATCAGTGCTGGCCTCCTGTTCCCTTATCTCATTTATTAGAGAATTACCCTCTGAGGCTCCATTTCTCTCAAGAGGAAATGCCACTTCACTTTTCCGCTTCATACTGACTAATTGTTCAGATTAACTTTATTTCCTTATCAAAGGCTTTCCATTTCCTAACTCTGTTTCTCTACCCCATTCCTTATAGCAGCATGAGCAAGTAAGACCTCATGTGCAAATGGCCCATCTGTTAAGCAGCAAGACAAGACAGAATACGAATACTGTTTGTGCTCAATTACAACTTCAGACCTTCCTTTCCTTCAGTGCTCTCTGTTTAAATTATACTTTCACTCTGCAAAATAATTCTGGTGCATCTTCAGCATAGCTCAGTTGAAGGTTTCTAATATGCCTTGCTACATGGAACTCTCTCCTCCAAAAACCTTATTATGAATGTGATGTCTTTCAGTCCCTTTCTTGTTCTTCTCAAGTTGCACCTCCAGAATTTAGACAGTTCTTGGATTTTCCAGCAATTATTATCTTTTGCTATGTCACATGTAATTGTACCTCACTATTCTGTGGTCTTAGCGAACAAAGAAAATTATTTCTTCTCCTTAGCTTCCTTACAATACACAAGTAAAACAGAGCAGACTTCTCCTATAACTCTATTGCAACCTACTCCAGAAACATGCAGATCATCAAATAGCACTTCAATATCAAATATTACTGTTCTGAAAAAAAATCTTGCCTCCATAAGAAGGTCCTTTAACTACATTGTCAAAGGCTGGCAGTCATTTGACCCTTTCTACCCCTACTGAGACCTGCTAGAGGTCAGGAGGTGCCCATGTTCAGCTATACTTTGGTGAATTATTTGTGAACTACTGTAAAAAAAAACCCTTCCCTTCTTTCAGTTATTTCTAGTATGCTTTCCTAGGACAATGCACAGCAGGCTCTGCCTTAGGTGGTTTCTTAGATGCTTTCTCAGGGAGAAAAATGCCTTCCCAGTTGAGCCTGTCCTGACTAGTTCAGCATACATTGCACCTTTCATAGTCATTTAAAATTGACATTAAAAACAGACTATTTTAGAAAGGCTTTTACAAAATAACACACATGCAGAGTTTACAAAAACCTCATTGTTAAACTATTCCATGGCTGTGCCCAGCTCTCAGCTCTATTTCTTCTCATCAGTCTTGGGTTTCAAGGAACAGGGTACGTAGGGAAAGTTTTGCATTCCATATTATCCTTTCTATCTATGTATTTAAGAATTTGTTTGTGTATATATGTGCCTATATACATATGAATATATGAATATATGAATATATGAATATATATATATGATATATATATATTCATATATATATAGGCACATATACCTGTATGTGTATGCACACAATCATACACAGTTTAAGCTTTGAGTGCTGTACAGACTTGTCAAGATTTCACACCAGTTACTCTCACATGAAGAAATATCGCCTAAAAWCTTGTTCCTTAGTTAAGCTTGTCCATCTGAACCGTCTTATAAATATTATGAATTTCTACCCACAACTGAACACTTTTAAGAGCCTCAAGCCACCATGCCAACAAAGGAAAACTTAACAAACTTCTACCATATTCATCATTTCTCCAGCAGAGAGAGAGGAAGAAAAGATTTCAGTCACCTCATCATCAAAGTCAGTTAAACATATCTTTTCAGCCTTGAGCCATCAAAAGTATCCATTGATTAGATGCTTCATCACACAGATATTTGTACTGGTTAGCATCAGACATCCATTTTCATATATTAGCAACAATCATGTTGACAAACATGAGCTTTGAAAAAATCTTAAAAGCATGGCCTGACTTCACAAACCATTTCTAATGTTTCAAACATCCTTATTAATCCATTTAGAWATAGTAAAACACTAATGTAATGCAAAATCTTTTTCATCCATTAACACAGACTATATACCTTATGTGAAGATAGATAATTATATTCTTATGAATAGAACAGCAATTTCTGCTGTAACACACACTTTTATGTGTGGGTTATAAAAGCTAGCAAAATTTCAGCTAGGTCACTYRGCAGCCTAATTGATCTTKCTTTTTGTGCTTCCATGACTATTACTGCTAAAAGCCTTCCACAAATGCCTGAGTACAGTTGATTTTGAATGAAATGGTTACAAACTCAAGCAATACCTTTATAATTAGAATGTTCTGTAAGTTACCGTTACTTCACATAAAACTTATCTAAAACACCTCTAGTACTTGAGTGTACACTCAACTAACAGATTTACCTCCTCAACCCTTAATATTTTATTCCCATTTTAGAGAGTGGGACCTGAGGCACAGTCACACAGTAAACCAGGACTGGTACCCATTTTATTTTATCTGTCTCTMTTGCTAATAGCCAATGTCAGGACTATTCATGTTTCATTACACAGATTGCTGCTTTTAAAACATCTCAGCTCTGCCCCAAATCYGAGAACTGATTCTACCTTACTGATGTAATGACAGATATCAAAGATAACCTAGAGGAAGAGAAGACATCTATTAGAAGATCTTTTTGATAAAAAATAGTTTTGAAAGAAACAGAAAATCAAGGGCAGGTAAACATAATATTCAATAAAGATCCTTACCACCCAATCATTTCTTAAGCCTTCAACCAAATGAAAAATAAAAACCCGAAGTAGTGGAATACGCCTGCCTTTTGTGTGACATTTCCAGTACTACAATACTTAAAGGTTTCCTTCTCCTCTTCCTTCTCCTTACTGAAAAAAAGACCCTGACATTAACATACAGAAACCACTGAGGCTTAATATGTACAACCATGGGCAGGAAAATATCTATGTTGTCTTATGGCCAGCTCACTGGTTGAACAGTAAAGAGCTTCCTTGTTGATATCTGTGAAGCTCTCCTACAAAACAGGACAGTGAGGACCTCTTATTTTTACAAGCCTTTTACATTCAAAATTCCATATTTTGGAGACTTCTAGAAACATGGCAAGTTTCAAAACATTTTTCGGAACTTGTCATACACAGACATCACACAAAAATTTTACCCAGACCAAAATTTTATAGGGTCTTTCTATAAGTCACTAGGAACATTTACACAAGGAAGGATACATCAGCATGCAAGAAACAGCAAAATATGATAGAAAAGTTCAGAACTAAACATAGCAAAGCACACCTAAAATGACTTGCAACTGTGTCTATAAAAAAAGTTCAAAATGAAAATGGCAGAAAGATTTTTCCTGCTCCGTTTATCCAGAAAAGGTTATTGATTTCCATTAGTCTTACATTAACAACTTTACTGACACCTCATTCTTGACGTGTTTTGATTTTAACATTTTTCCATTCTGTGATGCTTCAAGGTATGTGCATCAATCTTAAAGTCAATTAATGCGTAAATGGGTTTCTTTGCAATTCCACTTCTTGAAGACAGCTATGACTTACAAAACATATCAGTCTGCTTTTCTACCCAAATATGGCCTCTTTTCTCCTAATGCTGAACAGAGAGCAGAAAAGTCAGGATTCCTCTGCCTCACGACACAGATTTTTTCTTAAGCTTCCAGCATCAGAATTCTCCTATCTCATATTTTCATAGAAWCATAGAATCATAGAATCATACAATTCTTAATGTTGGAAGGGACCTCAGAGGTCATCKAGTCCAACCCCCCTGCTCACGCAGGGTCACCTAGAGCACGKGGCACARGGCTGCGTCCRAGCGGGTTTTAAAGATCTCCAAAGAAGGAGACTCCACAACCTCTCCGGGCAGCCTGTGCCAGAGCTCTGTCACCCTCACTGTCAAGAAATTTTTCTTTAAGTTCCCATGGAACTTCTGGTGCTTCAGTTTGGGGCTGTTTTCGCTAGTTCAATCAGTGGCCACCACTGAAAAGAGGCMGGCCCCCTTCTCCTCACTCCCTCCCTTATTTTACCTAGGGATACCAAGGGATGATAGGATGCTTACATACTATTTCACAMATTATACACTCTTTAACTTTGCAGTATGAAGTCACACAGAATTAATGACTTGCTGAGGGTGAAGGTTGTCTGTCAGAGCATCCAGTCTTCTCTTGACCTGACTCCACTATTCCCAAGGATCTCCAAGACCAAGTGACTTCTTTAATTACAATTAGCTTGAAAATTATCTTATCTGTCTTTCAGAACTGCCAGTCATTAACAATGTCAGTGCACACGCACAGATGGGTAGGGAAAAGGTATACAAAGTTTTGAGTGATATTTATTGCATGTTTTTGCATGACCTCACATGTTGAGCAGTCACTGCCTGTCCATGCTCTCTGAGGCGGCCCATTCCAACACCATGTTCATGCACAACAATTCCCTGAAGGATTAAATACAGGTGCTACACACACAGTTGTGGGAAATTTAAGCAGCCACATAGTACAGCTTAAGAGCACAGCCACATAGGATGTGTGAAAGGGCTTAAATGGAGGCTGTTCTCAAAGGGAGCCTACACAGTCTTGTTGCAGCCATTAGAAGCCTTTTCACCTCTCTAAATGTTATTAGACTTTAATTCATAAGGAGGAAAGCAGGTTGTAAGAAGAAATACAAAAGTACATTAATTAAGAGACTTTGATTGACAAACAAAAATATATTCCCTGTAGGAAGAAAATGAAGCTTATGCTGATATTATTTTCTGTCTTCATAAACGTAAATTTCTGAGTCATTATGTATTCTCCAATGATATTTAAGCTTTGAGAAATATGCAGTTGTTTTAAGGTATTCTATTATTATGATGACACCCTTAGGTTTATATGTAAAAATGCATGAAGAGTGGAAATGTTTATTTCCTAGGGTATATTTTGACATAGAGTAAGTGATTTGAAGCATTTGTGGCATGAATCACTAGTAGTTAATACACAGTAAGTTTACTCTGTAAACTTAATGCTGTATGTGAAGGTAAAAAAAAGCAGTGAAACAAATCATGAAGCATCAGAAAAGGAAAATCAAAATAGCGAGAATTAAGAGCTGTACAAAACAGTACACTACTAATTTAATCATTTTGATGTTTTTAAAGTAAAGGAATGTCTTAAGTACTTAAAATAGCAGTGTTCATTCAATAGGAAAAGCAAATCTAGAAACAGTCACACCAAAGCATAGACTAAATAATAGAATCATAAAATCATAGAATCCTTTATGGTTGGATAGGACCTTTAGAGATCATCCAATCCAACTGTCCTGCTCACGCAGGGTCACCTAGAGCATGTGGCACAGGGCAGCATCCAAATGAGTTTTGAAGATCTCCAGAGATGGAGACTCCACAACCTCTCTGGGCAGTCTGTTCCAGGGCTCTGGCACTCTCACTGTTAAAATAAAATTTCCTTAAGTTCCTGTGGAGCTTTTGGTGCCTCAGCTTGTGGCCTCTTCCTCTAGTCCTGTCTCTGGCCATCATTGAAAAGAGGCCATTCTCCTCCTCACTCCCTTGAGGTATTTATAAACACAGATCAGGTCCCCCCTCAGCCTTCTCTTCTCCAGGCTGAACAGSCCCAGCTCYCTCAGCCTTTGCTCATAGGGCAGATGTTCCAGGCCTCTGATCATCCTCGTAGCCCTGCGCTGGACTCTCTCCAGCAGCTCCACATCCCTCTTGTACTGGGGAGCCCAGAATTGGACACAGTCTCCAGATGTGGCCTCACCAGGGCTGTGTAGAGGGGGACGATCGCCTCTCTTGACCTGCTGGAGATGTTCTTCTTAATGCACCCCAGGATCCCGTTGGCCTTCTTAGCCACAAGGGTACTGCTGCCTCATGGTCAACTGGTCATCCACCATGACGCCAAGGTCCTTCTCTACAAGCTGCTGTCCAGAGGGTCAGTCCCYGGCCTGTACTGGTGTCTGGAGTTATTCTTTCCCAAGTGCAGGACCTTGCACTTTCCCTTGTTGAACTTCATGAGGTTTCTCACTGCCTAGCTGTCCAGTCTGTCCAGGTCCTTCTGGGAGGTGGCGCAGCCTGCAGAGCTATCAGCTATTCCTCCCAGCTTCATATCCTCATATGGTGAAATGTACTTGGGAAGTCAGGTGACTGAGCAGTGTCTAAAGAAAGCAGCACTCTACCAATGATTTGACTGGTGGACATCACTACATGCCCTGAAGTCAGACACCATTGGGTGCATCTTCTCCAGGAAGAGATGCCACACTTTATAACTCATGAGTTGGAAAGCTGAGTTGAGCTCTCTTCAGAAATCTCTATGTTAATCCAGACTACATCTATAAACTCTCTTGATCGACCAATCCCCTTATGCACAGTGCATAGTGACCAATTGCTTTAACAGTCTCACTGAAAAAAAACCATATCACATCTACATTGCTGAGACACTCAATTCTACCTTAGTCCTTTGTGGCTAATTTACAGCCATAATATATGTTTAGTTTATCACCATTTCAAGGGTTACTGCAGGAGCCATAGCTCCAGTGATTTTGGAATTTGCTATAAAGAATCAGAACAAATCTCTTGTAAGGTGCATTGTGCAAAATTAATAACCTCTTATTTGCCTCAGCTTTATAAAACATTCCAGTTACTTCTTTCTTATATTTTTTTCTATCTTATGTTTAAGTGCCCCTAAAGGAGGTTTACCACAATACCGAGGGGAGCAGACAAATAATAGCAAGTCATAGGTACTACCTTTTGAAAAACACACATGGTCTTGACTTTTTCAAAGCTGAGAAGATCTCAGAGCTGACAGTGAGAGTGATTGCTTTCTGTCTGCAGTATGTGTGGAGAGGCCACTGCAGCAAACATTTCAAAATCTTTAAGTTGAGTTTCCAGTTACGTTGTGCGACTCAGAACATTTTGATAAATCATTGGCACAGCTCCAGTCTGGACACAGACCTAGTTTCCAAATGGCCTCGGCCTTGCAGAGAGCTTTCTGCAGTCTAGCCATTTCTGCACCTGGCTTTGTTTAGTGCCCCATTGTTCATCACCTAACACAAAGTACATTTACATGGTGCCTGCTTGAAATATAATAGAGGCACTGTTAGGGCTCACTCTGGCACTTGGCTTCACACGGTACCTCTGTCTGGCAAAAGAATAACGGCCTGGATCAAAGGGAAAAGAGACTCTCAGGGAGCTTATGAGTCTCTTGCGAAATATTGCACATGCTTGTCCGGTGAGTAGGTGATTCGAGTTAAAAGATATGGTGGGGAGATCAAGATGTGAACCAGAAGTGGTTTGATCTCTCTTTGGTGCCCAGACGTACTCTTTTCTTACAGCTCAACACTGAGATACTGCAGTATGCTGTGCTGGTGATTTTGTACACTGATCTTCATTGCTAAAACAACAAGAAGAAAATATATCCAGGATATGCGTAGGTAATATGGGAATGCCAAGCTGCAAAGACACAGTTAGGAAGCTATTAACTAATCTGAGTTATTAATAAATTCTGAGATAAAACTTGTCTTTATAGACCAGAAAATATATGGACTTTCAAAAAGCGACTCTTTTTTTTTTTTACATTATACAGTAAATATATATTTGCAAGGGAACATACAAAATAGAGGGGTATCTGTATTTTTTCTGTGTTAGTGATTTTCCTTTCCATTGGGAATAATAGTCTTGAGTACCTTAAGTACTGAATAGGCCTTTTTTTTTCAAAAGAATTGGAAGTGGACATATTCCAGCATGCGTATGACCTATAGGAGTAAAAGAGTACCTCAAAGTTAAGATGGCTGGTGAGCCACAAGTGACTTGTGCCACAAACATGCCATCTATTGATTTATGGATTCATTTCACTTAAAATAAAAAGAAAAAAATTATTTAGAGATCACAATTAATCATCTCTCAATCAAATATCCTAAAAGTTATATAGAAGTCATAAAATCTGTTGGATATCTCCATACTTTTTAAAATAGTATTTACTTACAGTGAGGAACTAAGATAAATCGTAAGTGTCAGAAAGACAAACAAATGTTCATTATACCGAAGTACCAATTGGTGTCTCAGTGTGTCTTTTTTTGTGATCTGTTTATCTTGTGATAATAAACTAATCAAAAATCCCAAGGATTGGAACTTAATAGCAATATGGAAGGGTCACTGAAAACTGAGTGAAATGAGGACCACCTGCTGAGCACAACTGAAATTAGATGATCATCCACTGGTTTTTCAAAGACCTTAAAAGTGAGAAGGTGTTTTCCTCAGCAAACACATCCCTTGGTGAGAATTTGTATTTGCTCATATAATCATTCAGACACTAAAAAGAGAAGCAATAGTCAAAAAAGCAACCTTTCTCTTATTTCTTACTGGGCTACAACATCATGAGCTGCCAAGTGGTTAGCTCATGAAAGACTGTCAAAGGAAACACTGTTTAATGTCATGCATGTATTTACAAGCTGTTTGGATATTCCAGAGCCGTTTGCCATTCCCCTGTTTGCGGGCAATGTAGAAGACTAAATGATTCTGACAAAAATAAAATGAAGCATGGAAAGGAGCTACTATATAAAGTACGTGAAGTAACAGAAATTCTAAGAACACGAATGTACTGAGTTTTGTTGTAACTACCGGAGACTCCTTTGGCATATTACATAGCGGGTATTTTTAACAGTTATTTCCAAGTGGTCTTTAACACAGGTCAGTCCTGGTTCTGAATAGGAGAACCATATAACAATTTAGGATAGAAGGGATGCCTGGAATCTATCTGACTCAAACTCCACTAAAATCTGAGGCAGACTGCTCAGGGCCTTGCTGGGTTGCATGTAACTCTCTAAAAAGAACAAGAACCCACAGCTTCGTTTGGAATGCCCTCTTTTACCACCTGCTTTTGAAGATATTGTTTTACTGATATCTAATTAAAATTTTCATTGATGCTACTTCTTTCTTTTACCTTGTCCATGAATATCCATGAAGAGTAAGGATCTAGGATTGCTAGGTGAGGGATGAAGGCAGCTATAAGGTATGCCTTTATCCTTCTCTAAGGCAGAATAAATCTTTCTTCCTTGACTTCCCTTTGTGTTTAGGGGGCTGGAGCACATACTATCTCCTCCACTGAACTTGTATGGGTATATCAACACCTTTCTTGTACTGGTGAGACCGAAGCTAAGCACAACATGCCAGATGAGGTCTCATAAATGTCAAAAAGCGGAAAAAAAAGAAAAAAAAAACTTCCTTTCACTTGTTTAATGTGTACTTGTTAATACACCCCAGTACTGTTTAATATGTACTTGTTGGCCTTCTTTACTCCAAGGATTCACACTGAGTCATGCTCAGCTTCTTTACCAGGACTCCCTGAGTCATTTTTACAATGACACTTTCTGGTTTCCAGCTTGTACTATGAAACAAGATTATTCCAACATGGTCATAGGACTTGGCATTTGTTTTCAACAAACTTCAAAAGTTTTCTGTAAGCCCATTTCTCCTGCCAAGGCTCTGCTGGGTAACCACTCTGCCCTTCACCATAGCACCTCCTCCCTCCAGTTTGGTACCTACTGCAGGTTTTTTTGCATTGGGACCATCTGTTTCATCATCTGCACCATTAATGAAGAAAACTAACAGTACTGACCTGTACTGATTACTACTAATGCTACTATTAACTACATGCTCACTGGTCAGACCTTGTACCACCGCTTACAACGCTTTGAGTCCAGCTAACTTACTACTCATATTATTGTCCATATCTCACCACTTTGATTACAAGGAGACTACACAAGACTATGTCTAAGGTATTATTATCAAGAGTGTGCACAAAATATCCATTGCCCTTCCTGTGTACATAGAGCCAGTTACTTTTCATCATAGATGGCAAATAGATAGCCTCAGCAGTAAATTCCAGTTAGCTGATGCCTTGCAGGAGGATTTGCTCCAGATTCTGCTTGGATCCTGATGGGTCCACCGATCTGTAGTTCTCAGATCCTCCTCTTTCTACTTCTTGAATAGGAGTGTGATATCAGCCTTTTTCCAGGTCTCAGGAATACTCTACAGTGCCATGAACTCTCAAGTGGCAGAAAGCAGATTCTCAATGACATTGATTTTTAGATCAACCAATCTCCAGTTTTGTAAATTTCCATAGGGTTAAAAATCAAAATAATACAAGAAACCTGGCTTCTACTACATAATATTACCATTGGCATCCTCTAGCCATTTGAATTTGGATTCTTCCACAACAATTGGAATTAGAATTCCACTAATGCTAAAATGCAAAGTAATTCATCAGTATGAGCTCTGATGAGCTGAAATTCAGTTAAAGATATAACTTGTATATAAATACACATGTTATACATTATGCATTATATGTTACATGTGATGTGTTGCATATACAAATAAAGAAATGACAGCCAGGCACTGAGAAAAAAAAAAAGAATTTTAAAAGAAATTTAAGAATTTTTTAAGATTTTTTTTTCTGCTGGTGAATAGGGTGGATGTCCTGGTTCGGAAAAACACAGAAAAAAAAAAGAGAGTTACTGATTGTCTTCTTTGTTTCAGTGTTAACCAAAGGCAGCCCTTGGAGATCTCAGACTCTCAGGTCAAGAGAAGAAGCCTGGAGAGAGAAAGGTTTGCCCCAGGTTGAGGAAGATTGGGTCAGAGAGCACTTAGGGAAATTTGATACCCACAAATCTATGGGCCCTGGTGGGATGCACCACAGAGTGCTGCGTGAGCTGGTGGATGTTATAGCTAAGCCACTCACCATCAGCTTCAAAAGGTCATGGAGAAGGGTGGAGGTGCTGGAGGACTGGAGGAGAGCCAACATCACTGCATTCTTCAAAAAAGGCCAGAAGGAGGACCTAGGCAACTACAGGCCAGTCAGCCTCACTTCCATCTCTGGAAAAGTGATGGAACAGCTCATCCTGGCTGTTGTTTGCAGGCACATGGAAGACAAGAAGGTGCTCAGTAGTAGCCAGCATGAATTCACCAAGGGGAAATCAGCCTTGACTAACCTGGTAGCCTTCTATAAAGCAGTGACTAGCTGTATAGATGAGGGCAGAGCGGTGGATGTCATCTATCTGGACTTCAGCAAGGCTTTTGACACCTTCCCTCACACATCCTCCTGGGCAAGCTCCTGAGGTATGGGATAGATGAGTGGACAGTGAGGTGAATTGAGAACTGACTGGATGGCAGAGCTCAGAAGGTGGCGCTAAGTCCAGTTGGAGGCCTGTAGTTAGCGATGTTCCCTAGAGGTTAGTCCTTGGTCCACACACCTGAAAGGATGGCTTCCTCAACAAGTTTGCTGATGATACCAAACTGGGAAGAATAGCTGATAGCCCTGAGGGCTGTGCTGCCATCCAGAGGGATGTTGATGGACTGGACAACTGGGCAGTGAGAAACCTCCTGAAGTTCAACAAGGGCAAGTGCAGGGTGCTGCACTTGGGGAGGAATAACCCTGGACACCAGGACCAGCTGGGGACTGACCCTCTAGACAGCAGCTTTTCAGAGAGGGACCTGGATGTCATGGTGGGTGACAAGTTGCCTATGAGGCAGCAGTGCCCTTGTGGCCAAGAAGGCCAATGGGATCCTGGGGTGCATTAAAAAGAGCATCTCCTGCAGATCAAGGGAGGTGATCATCCACCTCTACACAGCCCTGGTGAGGCCACATCTGGAGACTGTGTCCAGTTCTGGGCTCCCCAGTACCAGAAGGATGTGGAGCTGCTGGAGAGAGTCCAGCGCATGGCTACGAGGATGATCAGGGGCCTGGAACATCTGCCCTGTGAGCAAAGGCTGAAGGAGCTGGGCCTGTTCAGCCTGGAGAAGAGAAGGCTGAGGGGGGACCTGATCAGCGTGTATAAACACCTCAAGGGAGGCAGTGAGGAGTGGGGGGCGGCCTCTTTTCAGTGGTGGCCAGCGACAGGACTAGAGGAAAGAGTCACATACTGAAGCACCAGAAGTTCCACAGGAACTTAGGGCAAAATTTCTTGACAGTGAGAGAGACAGAGCCCTGGAACAGGCTGCCCAGAGAGGTTGTGCAGTCTCCTCCTTTGGAGACCTTTAAAACCTGCTTGTATAGTCCCGTGCCACAAGCTCTAGGTGACCCTGCGTGTGCAGGGGAGTTGGACTAGACAGTCTCTAAAGTTCCCTTCCAACCTTAAAGGATTCTATGATTCTATGATAACTAAAGAAAGGCAAACTAGAGACATTTCTATGCGTTAGAAATTAGCATCTGGTCTAAGGCAACAGGAACATATTTTGAAAGCAAAACCAGAGTGTAAAAATTAAATGCAGAGGCAGGAGGTTTGCCTATATGTACCAGCTGCCACTGACTCACAGTTACTGTTGCTATCCAGATGGAGCTTCTGTGGATGCTATTTCATTATACCTAATATTTTGGCAAATAAATTTGAAACATCAACGTTTAGCATAATGAAGAAAAGTCAAGTAAAAAAGACAAAAAGTAAAAAATGTAAACAGTCTGAAGTGATTTCATTTTTGTTCCTTACATGGAACTTGGAAAGGAAAAAAAGCTGCCTGTGCTAATTTCCAAAAGACTCCAGCTGTTTTTTTTTTTTTTTTCAGTTCTCTCCTATTTCCTAGACACAGCAATCTTGGATTTTCTAAGGTAATTTCATCAGATTGAACAATGTGACCTTAACACATAAATAAAGTTGAACTGATGACTTGATTTTCTTTTTGTGTGTTACACCATTGCATATGATACTGGTGGCCAACCAAATAATTTACAATACATTTTTTATCAATATGCTATAAAAGTGAGGGACAAAAATAAAATATCCAGGGACAAAGGTTCAAATGTAGATATTGGAAGAAATATTGGAAGAAGAGTGATTAATGACTCAAAAATCTATTAAATATAAAAATGACAAGTGATTACTTGAAGAGAGCAAGCATTACCTTGCAAGCAAAATCTTAACAGCATTTGAAAATAAAAAAAAAGATTTTGGTTTTTAGTTTTATAGTGTAAAATCTTGTGAAGAGAAACAGCACTTATGAAAGGCCTACACATTTAATTTTTATAAATGCTTCAGAAGAGAAAGAGAGGCAGAAACAGCATGCAACAAGCACTCTATTAGATACATTGCTCCTAGTACATTCTGGGATACCACAATTACTTTGAGTCCATTCTCTTTTAAATGTGTTTAAAATTATTTTCTGAAAATTGATAAACATTTGTGTCTCTTATTTCTCCTCAGAATTGTTCACCACTGAAATAGATTCTGGGCAAGAAGCAGAGTACTTGCCATGCTTATAAAGTAAGAAGCCCTTGTGGTAGCAAAAACTGAATCAATCAATTGTGATGAATCAAATAAAGTGTGCTGTACTCTCAACATTTSTATGCTTTTGAATCATAGCAATATCATCCATCTAGATTGGATCGATCAAATTCAATGGGACCTGGAAAGATTATGGAGAAGAGCRAAATTTGGGAATGTTGTAGTAAAATCCAATTCAAATTCAGGGTGCAACAAAGCTTGAGATTGGGAACAATCCAGGAGCATTCTGTGCCGTGAGAGCAAYCATGTCTAATACATAGATTTCTGGAGCAATTTGACCAGAATCATAGAATCATAGAACGCTTAAGGTTGGAAGGGGCCTCAGAGGTCATCTAGTCCAAACCCCCGGCTCACGCAGGGTCACCTAGAGCACGTGGCACAGGGCTGCATCCAAGCGGGTTTGGAAGATCTTCAGAGAAGGAGACTCCACAGCCTCCCTGGGCAGCCTGTTGCAGGGCTCTGTCACCCTCACWGTSAAGAAATGTTTCCTTAAGTTCCTGTGGAACTTTTGGTGCCTCAGCTTGTGGCCGTTTCCTCTAGTCCTGTCGCTGKCCACCACTGAAAAGAGGCCGCCCCCTCCTCCTCACTGCCTCCCTTGAGGTATTTATAGACACTGATCAGGTCCCYCCTCAGCCTCYTCTYCTCCAGGCTGAACAGGCCCAGCTCCTTCAGCCTTTGCTCACAGGGCAGATGTTCCAGGCCCCTGATCATCCTGGTAGCCCTGCGCTGGACTCTCTCCAGCAGCTCCACATCCCTCTTGTACTGGGGAGCCCAGAACTGGACACAGTCTCCAGATGTGGCCTCACCAGGGCTGTGTAGAGGTGGATGATCACTTCCCTCGACCTGCTAGAGACGCTCTTCTTAATGAGCCCCAGGATCCCRTTGGCCTTCTTGGCCACCAGGGCACACTGCTGCCTCATGGTCAGCTTGTGATCCACCATGATGCYGAGGTCCCTCTCTGTGGGACTGCAGGTCAGTCCTCATCCTGTCCTGGTCTCTGGGGTTAYTCCTCCCCAAGTGCAGSACCCTGCACTTGCCCTTGTTGAACTTCATGAGGTTTCTTGCCACCCAGTTTTCCAGTCTGTCCAGATCCCTCTGGATGGCAGCACAGCCCTCAGGGCTATCAGCTGCTCCTCCCAGTTTGGTATAATCAGCAAACTKGCTGAGGGAGCACTCCAGCCCTTCATCCAGGTCATTAAGGAATAAATTGAACAGGACCAGACCGAGGACCGACCCCTGGGGGACACCGCTAACTACAGGTCTCYAACTGGACTCCRCGCCACTGACTACCACTCTCTGAGCCCTAAAGAAGAAACAAAGATTTCAAGTGAAACAAAAGACGGCAAATGAACCAAAAGTGGTTATTTCTACCGTTTTTTTTTGCTTTCTCCTCTTTGACAATTAGGATTTTTTTAATAGCTGTTTCAGTTTTGGAAATAGAACTTAAATCATAATCTCTGATATTGGCAAGACTAARGAGATATGACTCCATAGCAGCTTTCACTACCGACTGAAAAAATTAAGGAGATTTATGTGTTCAGTTTTGGACAAATGAATTGTAGTGCTTGCCACAGATTAAAGCATTTAAACACATTCTCATCTTTTGCACACACAATTGCTTTCCTGTGTCTTTTCATGCTGTAGAATCACATCCCTTGGAATATCACTGTGCTGCGAGCATGGCTGATCACCACATCATATTAAGCTTTAGTCTTTTTTTCTGACACCTTAGAGATATTATGAAAAACTTGGGATTTCACTGTATTTGATTAACCTTATTTCTCTAAAACAYGTGGCATTACATGTTCCGTTCAGCAGCAATAATTCTCATTTATAAGGACTTTTAGTGTAATTTGTGGATTGCTGATTGCMAGGAAGTTGGCAGAGATCACCCTGGAGACAGCAAAGCACCTTGCTTTGCTCAACTCCCTTCAGGAATATAGTACGTGGACTTCCATATTAGCTTCCAGGCTTGACACATATCGTGAAAGATAAAGTACAAGATCAAAAGAGGTTCCTCCAGCATCCTGCAGAGCTGGAGTTAAAGCATGTCTCAAAAGAAGTGCCGTAGATTTCATTTTCTGGCATCTGYTTTTCACTTTTTGTTGTAGAGAATCCACCTGTGTGTTCACCTGCAGGAACATTGCCTTGCATAGAAGAAGAGATGTGAGACTTACTGTTGTTTCCTGGCTAATTACTATTTAAACACCCAAATCCAAAGTTCAGTTGTGGAGGGATGTAACAACTGTAACACCACATTGTTAGTGACTTTATCTTTAAAATTTTGTCTGGTAGTTTTTCTGTGGCTGGTTCCTCATTATCTGGTACAATCAAATCTTGAAGGCAAGAGTGGACAAAGGACAATATGCATTTCCTATATATTTTCTGCTTTTGTAGGTTTTTTTAACCCAAACAAATACTCTAATTTTAAAGTCAGATAAGATTGAAAAAAAAAGTAGAAATAAGCAAAGCAAGAAATAAAAGAATACAAAACTATATTCTAATACCCTTGGAGATACTTAAAATGAGATATTTAGTGAACCAACCAATTTTCATAGGAAATTATCTGGGAAAATAAATGTTATGAACATTACCAGTGGGCTTTCTGTAGACAACAAAGATGGTAATGGATAAGCTTTATGCATGCTTTCCTGGCAAAGTGCAGTGAGAAGACTTATGAAAAATGGCTCTGTCAGAATCTCTAGGTGTCACACATTCAGAGTGAAATTATATGAGTGACCYTTGGGTCCCATATCCTCACATCAGAAAATAAACCCAGAAGTAATTAAATATCATATGTTTAAAAGTTTCCATCTTGTACCAATACATTCCATGGAGGATAAATCTGCCTTTGGCTCCAGAGTGTTGATTGCRGTCACTATAGAAACACAAATCTCACACAACACTGAATAACTCTCCTCTGCCACCCTACCTCTCACAGGAGATATACTGAAGCTACATAATCTGCTGRGGAGATGGGTGAATATAAGGAAAACATCTGTGATACCCTATTCCTCTCTGCTTCTGCTAATGCTTCTGCTAATATTAGTGGTTTGAAGGTGAAACACTTTTTCTTCAGAGAACATTTGGGAAAAAATAAGTTTCAAGTTAATATAAGTAAGTGTTTTCAAATTAGAAATCTTTTGTCTCTAATGGATTTCTTCCTGTGGAAGCTGCCTTTGCTGCTACCACCATAGTAGGAGTTGCTGCTTCTTCTTATGTTAGCTAAGCTTCAGCTAGGCAAGCTAATAATAGCCAAAAACCACCTGGTGACAACATGAACCAATAGCAGACAATRAGATAATTAAAAATGTGCATTAACTGTGATTCTCTATTGGCTTCTGTAACTACTAACAAAGTTGTTAACAAAGTAGTTTGTTGAAACAAAATAGATCTAAAACACCCCTCATCTGACTGAAAAAATACATAGTTTTCCAGAATTCAGTACTATAATTCAAACTATGCTTTATCTGAGATGTAAAGATGAAAGAGGAAAAGTATATAGTTAAATATGTAGTCATCCACATTTTTCTGCCCTTCCTACCTACTTCTGCCAAGTATGCACAAGCTCAAAACTTATCAAACTGCCCATGTACAACACACGAACCTGTTAGGAGGTCTCAACACTATATACGTGAAAAGCCAGCTAGCCATCTACACATGATGATCATCAGACCCACTACCGGAAGGCAAAGCTATCTGTGGTTCCCCAAATATTATCCAGTATATAATATAATATTATCCATATATAAATATAATCCATTACCCYGAAGGTCACATGACAGTGCTATCTTTCTCCAAACAACTGTTTACCTCTCTTTTTCCACCAGTGAACCACCAGCATCAACTCCAGCCCTGTCTGACACGTAACCTATGCCTTAATGAAAGTAAAGTTCATGGCTTTCCTGTGCACCCAAATAATTTCTGAAGAAGGAATATGCTGGAGGAGAAAGTCTTCACAGAGGTGAAAGTCTGCAGTAACTGGGAAGTAGGACTAGAGCTCTTAGTTTCTTCCATGGAAGCCAAAAAGACTAATGGTGTTTATTCATAGCTGTATCACATTTTAATAAAGAAGGACTGAGCAGACTACTTTTGATTAGTCCTCTTCAGCAATTTGCTTCTGTATTAAGCCTGATCATTTGCTTGCAGTTAAGGTCATGGGTATATAAATTGATCCACCTATGACAGATCAGGCTGTCAAGTGAAGATAACTGAGTTATAAAAAGCYATGAGCACATGATAGCGCACAGACATCATAGTAGTGTTCTAAGGATGTCAATTTAACGTCCAAATCAGTGAGATCAGTCTCTCATGCTTTGAAGTTTCTCTTTCTCCGTCTGTGTGTATTCCTGATCTCTCACACTTTCTCATACGTATAAGTGGGCTACCACTTATTCATGAGTAGCTACTCCAATATTATTCCCTTTGGATTTTTCTCTTGATCATCATCCCTCTTTTTTTTTTTTTTTTTTTGCCTCAAGCATACTTTCCAGGAAGACTTGATTTGAAAGTTTTAAAGTATGAAGATTCCGTTGCTTTTTAGCAGCTGATTTGCTGGTGTTTATCACTTCACTTTGTAGTCACCAGTAAGATCAGGAATGAAATTGGCATCAGACTTTTCTGGTTAAGAGTTTGTTAGTTCAGGATCTCTTTGCTACTTAGAGACATCTGTCATTGATAGAATATTCCTTATACTTAAGATATATATACAGGTATTTGTACACCTTAGCCATGCCAGCCATATTGCTCCCCATCATATGCCTTCAGTTTCTTATCCATTTCTTTGTGACTTTCAGTTTATTATTAATTATGAGTTCCCCTCCCCTCTAATTTCTTGCTTTTCTTTGCCACTGACAGGTGTTCCTCTGAATGTGGAATTTCTGCCAGCCGTTCTTCTAATGAACTCCTAAAGAATGGCTCCTTCTCACTTGCATTATTCTGCTTTTATTTGTCCTTCAAATAATCTCCACTCAATTTCTTTCAGCTTTGGGAAATAATGTACACCTGGTGTTTTTCACCATGTGAGATTGTTCTCTATTTGCTTATAGTAGACATAATAGGTCACGATCACTTAATTCCTAAGCAACAATGATTAATGGTTCCAGTACAGTGATTAATTATCTTCTGAAATTAGATTGAAACTTAAGATACCTCCTGATGGGTGCAATAACACTTGTATTGGGAGAACAATCACTTAGAAATTTTAGAAACGTTAATGTCATGGCCTGAATTATGCTTAGCAGCCTGGAAGGCTTTGTGAGAAAATTTACAAGGGAAACCATGGAAAGTGTTTGGCATGAGAAAATAAACAGATGATGGTAAGCCAACCATCAGACAAAACCAACCAACAGACAAAAATGAAATAAGGAAACAGAGTGTATAGATAGAAGAACCATCTAATGATATGTTTTGTCTGTGGCATCAAGCTGGCTAGACGTAGATGAACAAACTAGTCTTTTCATCTARGAAAAAAAAAGATGTTTTTGATTCTGAGTGAGACTGAAATGTGTGCTAGAAGGAAAATGAAATAAACATTGTTTTCCTGACTGCCAGAAAGATGGAGTTCTGGTTTCTACAGGTGGCCATCATACTCAAAGACAAAATTAAAGTACTGCCAAAACTATCCAGGCACACCACTGCTGCAGGAGATCTCAAGCAGGTCAACAGGATCTCCAGCTACCTCATCTCCCAATAGCTAAACAGTAACTAAAGAGCTAGGACAAAACTTCAGGCTTTTTTTTTTCAAGTTTCCATATAGGTCAGTAATTGGAAACACAATTATGATTTGCTACTTTTAAACTGAAAACTGAGATTAATTCGTAGTTAAGTTAAACTTATATGAATAACGCTGATGCTGACTCATCTCCCAAGCACTGAGGTAGCAAAAGCGCCTGAATGACAGTGAGTGTAACAAGCTGGAAAGGTGGGTGAGATGATCTGTAGCCTGTAGGTTTCTCTTGCTTTGCAATCTGTTGCAGAGAGCTGGCTGTCACTCACTATCTCTGGGAGCTATGGCTCTGCCCCCAGCTGAAATGGCAAAGTTGCTACACAACTGAATTTGTTAGAAGAAATTACTAAGAGCAGTACAGAACAAGGCAGCAATTTTAAAATAGTATTCTACTTTATTTTTTCCTCTTCATTTTTTTTGAGTCTTTTGACTTACTTCAGCTGCTCGACTACAGGATCCCATTGCTTTCATTATCTCTGACAAAGAGATGGTATTTCAAGTGAATTTCTCACAGAGATAAGAAAGTATTAAAAATACAAGCAAATTATAGTATCTACTGGAACAGAAAAGAATGCCATTATTACTGAGATGGAAATAATATTACCCAATGTTTGTTCTTGTTCTTATGTAAGAACAGAGTTTATTCTGACCTCTTCTTAAAAACAAAACAAAACAAAACAAAAAAACTAATAGTACAGCAACAATACTACCTTTCTAGAGAACATAATACTTTTTTAAAAATCTCTTTTTTTTCAACTATTATCAATTCTATGAAATCAACCCATGAAAATGGTGTATTATCCATCTTTCTATTTCTTTCTGTTTGTCTGACAAATAAACTATTTGAAAGAAAAATATTCTCCAATATTTCCCCTTGTTAGTTTCCAATGGAATCAGYAGAGAATTCTGATTCTGTTGAAAGCCTGAAGGTTTGCAACATAGCCTTGTTGATTGGGAAATCCCAGAATCAATAGTAATCCTCTCATAAACATCTCTATTCCACAGTTTTTATTAGGAATCTTTTTTTTTCTGATCTATTAAAAATTCCTATTTACAGAGAATTAGTTTTCTGTCATTATCTACACTGAAGAAATTGCCGCTTTGTAGGAATGAGATGAATGTATGAACTCTGTCCACTGGTTCTGCTTTTAAGAGGCAAATTCATGGCAGTAATTTGCATTGAATATAAAGCAATATAAGGCAGCTCTTGGACTTTATGGGCTTTTTTTTGATAGAAATGAAAATATCATATATCTGACTGAAATGGGTTGAATGGTTCAATGCACAGAGTGTTCTTTTCATCAGTAAACAGCATATGAAAAATGAAACACTGATTTAGTCTAAAATTGAAACCTCTCAAATATTCTCCTGCTTGGAACTATTTAGCTTTGGGCTAAAGTCACAGGCATTAGCAAGTTTTTCCTTTAGAAATACACTATGTCATCATTAACATAAAAGACTGTGTTTCTAAGAAAAGCAGAGAATAGAAGAAAACATCAGTAATCCTCAAATAAAGGAAACCAGAACCCAATCCGCTTCAGCTGAGAGCACCCAAATTCTGCTCAGCTCAAGTTTGTGCCAGCAATTCACTGGGAGAATGCAGACTGCATGTAAAATRCCTGTGATACAGATGCATCACCGGTAGAGACCTTCCTATTGTCTCCCAAGAAATAAATCAATCTAATTTAATGTGTGGTATGTGATTGCACAAGYGTCACTGCAAGAAGTTTGGGCAGGCAATAATCTATGGAAAGAGGACTTTTTTTGTAAGGCTTTTACTGTTTCAGTAACAGAGAGATAAGAAAGTCTCTTCTCCTTTGGTGTGTATGTTGGAGCCCTGGAGATATATAGGCATAAAACCCCTTTCTATTTAGCATTTATAAAATTTATATCCATACATAACTCATGCTTCTTCAATTATGATCATAAACGGCTTTTATTTGGGAGCAGAATAAATGAAGTACATACAAAAGGCAAGATGAGAGAGAACAAATTCCATTATAGTTCTTTTTGTTCAAATGTAATTTAGATAACAGCACTTCTAGAGGTCCATAAAGTTTTATTCACTCTGCTCTTAATCCACAGGCCTTGTTGATCCCSAAGAACACACGAAGAAGTGTATAGCCAACCTAGCTGCATGAAGTGCTTCTAGCAAAACAGAAGTGTTTGCATTATTTTTCCTTCCTTGAAGAGGAGGCAGAACCACCCTCTGCCACTTTCTGGCACTTACTGGGTTCACAGCTGTTAAAGGTAAACTATAAGAATTAATGTGCTTCCAGTGTATTTCAATTTAGCTTTTTTTTTTTTAATTGAAAAAATCTATTATATTTCCAGAACTCTGTCACTTCTCACATCACCTAAGGAAAAGCTATGCCAGAAACTTGCTATCTACACATACAGTCTTCCAGCTGAATTCCCTAGAAAACTCCACCAATGCTTAGTTAAAGTGTTTGTCCACTTACAGAATCACAGAATCACAGAATATTCAAGGTTGGAAGGGACCTCTAGGGATCATCTAGTCTAACCTTCCTGCTCAAGCAGGGACACCTAGAGCAYTGACCTGATCAGCGTGTATAAATACCTCAAGGGAGGCAGTGAGGAGGAGGGGGGCGGCCTCTTTTCAGTGGTGGGCAGGGATAGGACTAGAGGAAATGGCTTCAAACTGAAGCATCGRAAGTTCCACAGGAACTTAAGGAAGCATTTCTTCACTGTGMGGGTGACAAAGCACTGGAACAGGCTGCCCAGAGAGGTTGTGGAGTCTCCTTCTTTGGAGATCTTTAAAACCCGCTTGGATGCAGCCCTGTGCCACGTGCTCTAGGTGACCCTGCGTGAGCAGGGGGGTTGGACTMGATGACCTCTGAGGTCCCTTCCAACCCGCATTCTATGATTCTATGATTCTATGTGGCACAGAGTGGCATCCAGGCGGGTTTTGAAGACCTCCAGATAATGAGACTCCACAACCTCCCTGGGCAGCCTGTGCCAGGGCTCTGGCACCCTAACAAGAAGAAGTTCCTCCTCACATGGAGATAGAACTTCCTGTGTTTCAGCTTATGCCCATTTCCCCGTGTCCTATYGCTGGCCAACAATGAGAAGAGCTTGGCCCCTTCCTCCCTACATTCTCCCTTCATGTATTTACACATGTTAATCAGATCCCCTCTCAGCCTTCTCTTCTCCAAGCTGAACAGGCCCAACTCAGTCTCTCCTCACACGAGAGATGCTCCAGTCCCTTAATCATCTTTGTCKCTCTCTGCTGGACCCTCTCTAGGAGCTCCACCTCCCTCTTGTCCTGGGGAGCCCAGAGCTGCCCCCAGTGCTCCAGGTTTGGYCTCCCCAGAGCTGAGCAGAGGGGCAGGATCCCCTCCCTCCCCCTGCTGMCAACATCCTCCTCATGCAGCCAGGAGCCCACTGGCCTTCTTGGCCATGAGGGCACTGCTGCCTCATGGATAACTTAGGCCTCTGGAGATGCTGTGTTTAAAAGTAATGTACTTRAAAACAAGATTAAAAAAGTACATGCCACTATTCATCATTAAACTTGATTTCACCCAATTTAGTGCTATTATTTAAAACTACAAAATATAATGCTCTTATCCATAACAGCTTATGATAGTCTGTGTTAAGATTTGTAGCACTCAAACACTTCTAGATGCCATGTCAGTATTCCCTTTCTAAAAGCTAAATATACTTATTTTGCCTATTGCAGATAAGTAAAAATTCTTCTTACTGTTGATCAAATGCAAAACCAAACACAAAAATTTATCATTTTCATAATGCAATTACCTGTAGAGTCTTGCAGTAAATTAAGTTGGAAAATGAATGACAAAGATASCAATAGAGAATTTATTTATAAATAAATAAATGTATTCATCTTATGTTTCCATTTCTTTTTCCACATGACATACCTCTAAATGCTCTCAAAAGCAGAGGRAGAGTGCACAAAAGAATTTCAAAATGGACCAAAATCTTCTTCAAAATGGACCAAAAAAAGATGGTCCTTAATAAAAAGTTACATTTCTGCACCTAAATCCTCTCAAAGTTCAGGACCACTCAAGTAGGATTTTTAGAAACATATTATTTATTTCACATTTATCTCTGCACAAGTTCAAAAATAATTTTCTGATATTTTCAAGAACCGTTATACATCATTAAGGATTTACACTTAATTTCTAAGAGTTCTGAAAAAAAATGTTTTAAGAGTAACTAAAGCAGAGACAAATGTACCATGACATATAAAATATGTCGTACTGATTATGTTATAATTTTGATTTTTATGTTTTAGATATAGAATTAGAAAATGTAATTCAAAATAAAAAAAAATTTCAATTGAAGGATAGTTCATCATGTTACTCTACAAACTGAAAGTTCATACAGACATTATGTCAAAGTCTTAATCTATTTGTCATTAGTGGCATATTAGCTAAAATGTTATGATACCAGGTGCTGTGGTASACCAAGAGTTAGAAAGAAACTAATTTCTTGGGCCCGCAATATTTGTGTAAAGGGCAGAACATGAATGAGAGGATTCTCCCTTGATTTCTGTTAAAGGACCTGCCAGTCAGTCTTTCTCCAGGGATTTGGGGCTGGCCATATTTGCTCTGCACTGCACCAAATCTGCTCTAAGCAAGAGACACTGRCTATATCCTAGCAGCTAAATACCACTGCAATTCAACAGTATTTTCTCTTGTTTTCTACACTGGCATGTATAAAAAGCTAGCAGTGAGATACAATGTGATATCAGAAGATTCCCAAGGGAACTCTAAGAGCATGAAATATGGTCAAAACCTGGATGAATCCTGAAGCGTAGGATCCCAAGCAGTCCCTACTCCAATCCATTTTGCTATGGTGATTTATACGGCGGGTTTATATGGTTTTTCATGGCTTAAATATGTGCAACAAGATGAGCAAATTTTCCCGATAGTTGGATCCATGTGTTTTGTTTTCCAGCACAAGAAGAGAAATCAGTCCAAATTCTGTTTTGCCTTTGGTTTAAATTTCAAAACACAGTTATAGTGAAAGGAAAGAGCACATATTCCACATTTCAGACATGTTTGGCCACTTTTCAGTCACATGATCCTGGTATTAGTTTAGGAAGCTTGTTCCAACTCCTAAGCAAAATGAATAATACATATAGCCTTTAAACTGATTTCACACTTGAGTATTTCACTAAGCAGAACAAATTTCTGAATCTTTCTGAGGTCTGTGTTCATGGATTGAAACTCACAGGCTGGCAAGCCTATCAGAAATGTCTTTTTTCTAATATTTAATGCTTCAGGCTGGCCAGATGACTGTAACTGATGACAGCAGTTCTTACTCCAAGTATCAGAAACAACTGCACTCAAATAACAGCCCTTAGCTCATATCTGAGCAGATACAAGTTCAGATCACACTGAAATAGGTTACTCCATTTCGTAGGATCAGTCAAGTTTATCACAGAAGAGGACTGTTAAGCTGACACGTGTCCTGGAGTGAGTCACGCTGTCTGAGACTGCTTTCCTGTAACACCACAGGAGTTCTTCTGGGGTAGCTTCCTGTATCTSACCTCTTGTTTAAGAGTTCATGTTCCAACCTTACAGCCTTACAAGAAGCATCATCCCACTGCATTTTATCCCAGCGCTGTAAGGGCAACACTCTCACCTTCCCAACATGCAGCGACAGCAGCAGTACAGATCCACATCTAGCAGCTGCTGCACGAAAAACACAGCTGCATTGCCCAAGACACACACAGKCAAGAAGAAAGTAAACAAGAAGCGCATTACAGCATGACTATATTCTTAGAAATTCTCAAAGCTGATGAAGACGGATAGCTCAAAGCTCTTGTATGCAGCATCAGAGATACTGATTAGAGCAATGACTGCTGGCAGAGGATCGTGCTGTGAATAGGTCACGACTGCTAATGCAGAAGAACTTCAGGGTAGGGAAAATGCTCACAGGTAAGCTCAGTACAAACCTCTGACTCAGAAAATGGCCAACATAAGAGCATCCCAAACCTGACACCAAGAGTAGCTGCCAACATTTAGAGATGCTACACTGATATTCTCCATTGGAGAACAGTTTGAGTTGAATGAACAATTCAGCAAAGCAATTCAAAAGGTAACAGCTGGCTTAGGGTGGATTTTAAAGCCACAAAAGGTCAGAGAGCTTTTCTGTCATTGGCTTCCTTGCTCTAAATGGGCATTATGAGTGTAGCTCCTAAGCCTTAACTGCTTCAGCTTTTGTGCTGGCCAAAGACATATTGCAGTCAGTGCTCAGGAATCTTCTCAGCTGCACTGCAGTCTTTTATYGGAGACTACAAGCACTTTGATACTATCTTCTTGAATAAGTTGGCAAAGATGTGTGGCAAGTGTCTTCCACAAATCTGTCTTCTTCTTCTTCTTTGTCTAGCAAGATATCACAAACAGTGTCAAATTTAAATCCTCGTGGTCCATACTAGCTTCATCAAAACTTTGGAGTCCATTAAACTGAAACACTGAACATCAAAAATTTGTCACTTACTGTCTGACCAGCTGCTACTTAGCCATGAAGAGTGGGCCAGTCACTCTGACAAGGTAACGAAACACCCAGTCTTGTTCCTTACCAGGATGTCTCTGACCTACAACGCCCTGTGAAGCACTCATATGATCAACAAACAGCAAAAGGCTGGGAAGGTCAGAAGGAAACCTCATTTACAATGTATGGTCACTGTGGCTTGTTCACACACCCCCACAAGGCAGGAGGGCCAAATGGTAAGCCATGTCTGATAATTTTATGAATAGTCACTAATGACCACTTGTTGTAGTGTGAAACTGAGCATGTGTTGGACTGAAAGTAATCAGCCATCATTAGCTACATTTCTTACTGTTTTCTGCAGCTTGCTTTTTCTCTGAGTGCGRGCTCCCAGCTGCAGGCAATCCAGATGCTTCTCTTTCATTTCAAGGACTCCAGAAACAATAACTGCATTCCATTCACTGAACAAAAGGATAATAATAATAAAGAAGATATAAACATACTCTTAAAATGCATACTCTTAAAAACATGGAGTTACTTAGAGGTATAAGCAAACATAAAATCAGTAGGTTAAGAACACCAGAGCAAGCTGACCTAAGTACTAAGTTCACTGCTGCTCCACAAGTGGGGCCTTGAGAAGCTATAGGCTTATCCACTAAGCTGMTTGTTTGGAGATGAGGGCTAAAAAGACTGGATATGTTGAAAATGAAGACACACGAAATATGGAGGGCAAGTGTCTGTCACTGTCCCAGCTCTGTTAGCTGCCAGGATGTGTGGATGTCTTAGAAGATTGCGCACTTGGATTGCTCCCTTGGATTGCTGACACTTCCATTTTGCTGAGCTTTCTCTTACTATCATCACACTATCTGTATTTTTGTTAACTCTAATGTGGTTTTGTTCTTGAGCGCCAAGTGGCTTGGAATCTTGAAAATCCAAATGAGCTGTAAATAAAAGTCACCGGGAGTAGAGGAAAACCAGTAACCCCTCATTCTGAGAGCAAAAAAAAATTTGAGGTGAATTTAATCGTGTGGTTAAAGAATAAATTTCAATACTTGGCAAAAAAAGAAATGAATGCTCTTCACAAAACTCTAGGTGTTCACTGAAAATAAACTCCRCCTGATTAATTAAGTAACAGATAGGAGTTTATTTTTGTTTAGAGGATTTATTATTACTTCCTCAGAGGGTTTCCCCTACCCTCTTGCAAACTGAGAGAACAAAGTGTTTAGCAGATTTTTAGTAGTTGATTTTTCTTTTACTTCCCCTCAGCCCCCATAGTATACACTGCAGAGAATCTTAAAGCTCTGTCTTTATCTGTACTTTGGGTGATAAATTAAAAACAACAAAAAAAAAATAGGATGGAATTTCTTTTAGAAAGCAATGGGATATGAACTGCTGATTAAATAAGCAGTTTGGGTACTTAACTCTTCCATATTTGCTGGCAGTTTTGATGATAAATATGCCCATTATCAATATAGTTCCTGGACTATTTCCATATATTTTAAATTGAAAGGTTAATAGATGTAAAAAAAAACTCTGTATTTTATTGTTATGCAAAATGAAGCATGAGTGAAGAAAAATACAGGAAACAAAATAGAATCTGATACATTTTTAAGTAGATCAGCAGATCTGAGTCTTCCTTATCTCCTTGAAAGTTTTCAGAAAAATCATAGTATGTGCCACTCTGACCAGTTTACATTTTGTTCCTAGAATAATAAATAGTTAAGAGACTAATGATTTGAGTTAGTAAAGAGCAGTACAAGGTCATGTATGAGTTTTGCACTGCTACATTTTGGAATAATCAGCTATATTAATTATTTTAAGGCTATCTCATTTAGCTATTTTGTTCTTTACTTTTTTTTCATTTTTTTCTTTTTTTTTTTTTTTTTTGGTTTTAAGCATTGGCAGATAATGTTTGATTCATTGACATTGACATATAGATATTCCAGGCCACTGCTATCCACACGGTTCTCTTACATTTTCCAGCTGTTATACCAAAAATCATTGTCAGCATAGGGGCCACATATATAATAACAGCATTTTAGCAGTCTGAGGCAGAAATGAACAGAATCAGCATGAGCAGAAAGAAACACAGACAGATAGCACAAAAGCTAAGTGGCAATATGCTACACCAAACGCTTTCTTAATATAGCTATAGCCCTGCTATTAGTAGAGCTACTTTCTTCAAAGATTGCCAGGAGTCCTCTGCACATCTGAGAAATTCACCTGAGTCAAAGCAGATCGAAACACAAGTGTATACTCTCACTGTCTTAGGGACAGCATTCCATAAGTTTATACAAACCAGAGAAAACRTATCTACCTTGGTATTGCCAGTGAGGCCCTGTCCTCTTCAGTTTATTTCACCCCTAGCTATTATCTATATTTTAGCAGCAGAAAATAACTAGTAACTGGTATAACTACCAAAAAGTACTAAGTATTGCTTGATGCCTTCTCAGCAGTCCACTTACTTTGAGGTTCAAGAGTTCAATGATGCTGAAAGTAAAGTCACGATTAGAAAACATCAAGCAAAATGCTTTAGCCATCACAAATCCATTTGTGTATATAATACTTGCTGACTCTCATACTTCTCATTTCATGATGCAAGTTCCAGAAACACACATGCAGAGGTGAAGGACCAAGAATAACCTCACTGCATCTATCTCAATTGAAAGTTTGTAAAGGGAGCTACAGTAGACTTCTACTTCAGCTCTACTTCCTCTGCTAGTTATAAGCCATACCAGGAAAAAATGAAGGACTATATCCATATCACAGAAATGATGCAGCACATCCATTTTGGATARCTTACAGCTGCTAGCACAACCCTCCCAAGTGTAACAAGGACAAGTGCAGGGTGCTGCCCCTGTTCTGGRCTCCCCAGTAGRAGAGAGACATGCAGCTTCAAGAGAGGGTCCAGTAGAGAGCAACAAAGATGATTAAGGGACTGGAGCATTTATCTTATGAGGAAAGACTAGTGAGCACTGGGCCTATTTAGACTAGAGAAGATTGTTAGGAGATCTGATCAACATGTATAAGTATCTGGGCAGAGAATGTAGGGAGGAAGGGACCAAACTTCTTGGTGGTGCCTAGTGACAGGACAAGGAATAAAYGGATACAAATTAAAACACGTGAAGTTCCATCTCAATGTGAGTAAGAAATTCTTGACTTTAAGGGTGACAGTGCCTAGAAAACAGGCTGCCCAAAGAGGCTGTGGAGTCTCCTTCTCTGGAGATCTTCTAAACCTGCCTGGATGCCACCCTGTGCCATGTTGTTCTAGTTGTCCCTACTTGAGCAGAGGGGTTGAACTAGATGATCTCTAGAGGTCCCTTCCAACCTCAACCATTCTGTGATTCTGTGTGATTCTGTGATATAACTCTGGAAAAAAGGGTTTCACTGTTAACTCTATTATGCCTCTTCCCTACTCTTTCCTTTGAGTCTTTTTCGCACAACATCTGCAGGTTCATTTTGTTCTTAAGATGCAGCTAATAAAGAACTTCACAGAAAGAAAAACAACCCCTTTTACCAGTTTTGTAGCCTTCTCCTTCAATTTTTTTCTTTCATTTTCTTAAACTGACTACAGCTTTCTGTGGCCCAGTTAATTTACCTAGATTTACGCAATTAATCASTGTTTCTCAGTGCCCAAGACTTGGGCAAATTTATTTCCACCTAGCAATGACAAAAAAAGGGTGCTGCTATGCACACACCTTCACTTTACCTGTCTGATATTGCTGTATTTAGGGCAGAGCAAAGCTGCACAGTGCAGTGGCACTGTGGGAAACACCAGCAATAGGTGTTCCACCATTAGTGATCCAAAGCCACAGCATACAGTTAGAGCACTTAGCAGCCCCAAAACATTTTGCAGCAGAAATTCCTGACAATTTTATCATAAAAATCCAGTTTCACTTTAATCAATATGTGGAAGCCTGAATTTATAATACTCTTTTGGGATCAATAAGAGTTCTGGCTGCACAGGGATTGCAGGACATTGCTGTTTATTACTGACACTACTGTTTACTTCTGAAAGGATTTCTTCTTAGAAAAAGAGGAAGTGAAAACAACAGTAAGATGATTCTCTTACCACCCAACAAGACCTAAGTGTCCAAGCACCTAAGTGTCCCAAGCACCTAAGTGTCCCAACAGCATCAAACTAACTTTTCCAGAAATCCAACAAAAGGAAAAATATATTCAGCATTCCACACTCCAACCTCTGCAATGAACACTAAGCAAGGACTTTCATCTTCAATGACATGCTGCTGCGGTATCTAACTCCCAGACCTTTTGCAATCTTTCACAGTATTTGTTGTGAGAAGGCATTGCTTGGAAACGCATGTGTTTTCTAAATGATTCTTCTTTGGAGAGAAAGAGAAACAGCAACACAAGTTTCAGAATTCAAAATTACTTCTTTCTCAGTGGGCAAAACAAGCTAGACAGAAACAAAATTATATCCTCATTATAATCTGTCAGCATGTGTATATGCTATGAAGTGTACTAAAATATGAGAGATATTTAAGTGCAGCTCTGCTTCAGAGAAGAGAAAGATGTATGTGTATACTTTTGCAAAACATATCAAGCCATTAATGATTATCCATACTATTACTTTTGAAGTTTTCTTGGTATGTATTTCACAGAATACAAACAAAAATTTTGGTAAAAAAAAAGATGTAATGCTGAGGAAAAGTTTCAAGAAAAACATCACATCAGATTTGGAGTAGTTCACTTATCTAAACATTGTAAAATGTTTAGGACAGGCTTAAAACTACAAATTGAAATTACAAGCAAGACACTGAGCATTAATTTGAGCTCGGTGTTTCTGTGTCCATTTAAATTAATCTGTGGATTCCTTTATAGCTAATAACTGAAGGCAAGAATTTCTATGGAGTAAAATCTAAAGTATTTACATCTTCTCCAAAAATAAAATTAAATTGAAAATTTGAAGGCTGGAATAAAAGAATGGAAAAAAAAGAAGATTTAGAAGTCTTTAGAAGATCAGAYTTTCAATTAAAACATTTTGAATTCCTGGAAAATAAGAATTTTCTCTTGTTGAAAAAATTATAGAACTATTTGTGCTGAATCTATGTTATGAATCTATGTAATGAATCTATATATTGATATAAGAATCTATGTTTCTTCTTGAAGACACTCTTCTCATTCTCTGRAGAACTGCCATTCCAAAGCCTTTGTCCTCTCTATGTGGGGAAGATACCCCAGATCTCACTCCTACTTCAGTAGAGGAACTAGGCACGTTGAGCCTGGATGACATATGGGGACCCATCTCTGCTTTAACAATGAAATATATTCTTCTAAGGGTCACAATCCATAACAGAACTATGAGTACAAAAAAATCAAGTACAGCTTCTAGAAAGGAATAAGAAAAAAAAAAAAAAAGTTGTGCAGGGTTTATCTGAGACAAAATATCAGAAACAAGCATTAAAAAGTTAGAAACACGAGGGGGAAAAGTTCATAGTTTCAAAGTTTCAAAGAATTTCACAAGACCTTTTTTGTCTTTACCATCACTGCCCCCACGAACCATARCGGGAATGGGCTGAGCACAATTCACCCTGAGCAATCTGTGAAATGCCCCATGACTTCAAACGTCCCCAAGCTGTCAGAGTGTTTAACACACTTCCATGTGAGGAGCAGATGGCTSCAAGGCTTTCAGACATGCATCTGAGGAATGTTTGGCCAACTGGGGAGGAGATCACCACAATGCAAAGGCAAGGAAAGAGGGTGTCTCACAGCCCTGCCCCATCTCTGTCATCTGTGGATGTGGCCAGACAGCTTCTGAGCAAAGGCCCTRGGGGCCTCAGGAAATCATCAGGCAAAGAGAAACACTGGAGTAGTGATACCCAACTGGTTGAATTTGGTGGCTACTGTTTGCCCTCCAGATAAGAACTGAAGAGGTCAGACTCTTGCTGACCCATGCAAAGGAAAAATAGCCAGGACTTTCGCAAGCCRAGAATCCTCTCTGAAGAATGGCCTACAGGTTGCCAGTTCGTATAATCTTTCTGTAATGCAAATTAATGGGAAACATGCCTTGCTGGMTCACAGAAAGAGGTATAGACTATACAAATTCTGCTGAACTGCTAATGAAAGTGTAACATCTTGGATGCTATCTAGAAAGATTTTGTGTGGGCTACTTCACACTACAGGCAATCAAACACTGCTTAGCCTGCAAACCRGAAAACCGCAGTGTGATATCAAGGAAAACGTCACCTAATTTAAGAACCTCCTCATTTGAGTCCATCTGGGACTCAAGAGAGTCCTAGGTAAAGGAGAACTTGTAAGCATTGGATCTGCAGCTAGCTATAGATTTGCCAGACGCTGGGAAACTCAATGATAATATCAAAACTGGCCGAACTTCACATTAAAAGTGAATCCCAGAGCTTTGTGCAATTGCAGTGTTTGGCTTTGGAGAAGCCAGTGCTATAGCCTCAATGTAATATCCGTGGATTATGATCAGAGATGGAGATTTTCAGTTCGAGTTACAAACACTTTAGAACTAAMCCTTGTGTTACATAAAGAAGCTGAAAAGCAGTGCTTGTTGTTCAAATTGYGCCTACAAGTGACATCATATATGCTACTTAATTAAATTCCCTAAGATACTGCTGTATACTGAATTTAAAGGCTAGTGAGTTGCTTATTACAAGTACACACAGACTAACACATTTCCAAGAGACTACATGGCATGGAAGGGCCTGGGAAGGCTGAAGTTCTTTCCGGATGCAATTGCTTTGTTATTATTTAATGAGTTGCTGAACTTTAGTATCTTCCAATCAGATCTTAAAATTTCACTTTTGTAATCCCTAGCCACCTACCAAAAATAAAATGTCGTATTCATTCTCTAGACTTTCTTATCAGCTTCAAACTCTTATTGCTTATGACACAAGACAATATAACATATTATTCTTATGGAGTATGAGAAGTATGAAAAAGGTATGTTCATATTGCTACTTGTCACCCTGAATAAATTCTTGAACAAAGTGACAAGAAAAAATCCTAAAAAAAMCAGCTGATTTCCCTTCTCTCCTCCTGCTCCCACTCCCACCTTRTATTTTACTGACTAGAGAAATTTACTTAGCCAGTACTAAAACACACTTTGTTTCCAAATTTTTGTTTCATACACACAGACTGCCTTCAGATGAAAGCAGAAGGTTTAAATGATATTGATGATCCATACATCCAGCAGGAAAGGCTCCAGGCTGCCTAAGGCCAGTCTTGGAAGGTGCAGATCTTCATCTCCAAGTTTAGGCTTGCTGACCAGCTTGCTTGAATATGTTGGAAACACATTACCACAGCACACAACCACACCATCTGTCCCAGAGGAAGCAAACGGACTTATGCAACAAGTGTCTTAGTGACTGATCACACTGGATGAAGGGAAGTAACTTGTTTTCATTCAGGTTGGGCAAGAAAGCAAAATGTGTCAGCTACTGAGCCCTTCTGTGTACCTCCCATATCTCCCACCCAGCTTTCTGACTCCAAGAGACACAACCCACTATTTTTTTAAATATATGTTTGCACTGACCTGAAAGCAGTCACTAGCTGCTTTCCTTCAAGCCTGTTTATATGTTCTTTCAGGCCACCACTCTGAGTGCCGGCTTTTTTGCAGATGAAAAGGTTCGGGTTGGTTTGCAGATGAAAAGGTTCAAACAAAAATGTGTCTGTGGGCAGAAGGCTCCTGTGGAGCACAGCTGGTCATGCTGAACCCAGCAAACCACATAGAGACTTCATCACATCCCCTTCCTCAACAAGTCTATTGAGCTGAGGTCCATCTCTGTAACAAGGTTACTCTCAATCAGAGTAAAGTACATAGGAATGATTTAACAGTGCTTCTCACACAGTATTTGCTCACAGGAGTCTCTGATGACTGACACATCTGTTTCTGAGCATCTTCCATTAATTCTGCATAACTGGCATATGATGCATAGGGTGGAAATATCAGCTGTTATTAGCTCCCATTCATGTATAAATAAGGCAGAGGAACAGGCCATGCCAACACTTTGTGTTACAGAAGAACCCTCACCAGAGCCTAAAACTGAAGACGCTGTGGGATTTGAAAATACAAGCGTGGTTCTTCTCCCTCATCTCCTCACTGACATAGAAAATTGAAGAGGAACTTTTAACCTGTGGTAACAGGAAAACACTATAAAATTTTTATAGAGGAGAAAAAGAGAGTATACTAATGATGCAAATGCATGTTTCTGGTGGGCCCAGAAAATATACCATAACATTTTAAACATGAGGCTGATGCTACTTTGGTATTTGACATTAAACTGAGACATTAAATCCACAGGGTATGAAGGACATCTGCCCTGCAGAGGATAGTATTAGGAACTCATACAAAGTATAACATGAATATTGAGTTTTCAATTTGCATTTATAGAGCTAGATTTGGAAAAGATGTATTAAAATTAATTATTCTTAATAAAAATTCCTAGGAAAATAAAAGCCATAAAGAAGAGATTAAGCAAAAAGAGAGATTAAGCAAAAAATTTTTAGTATCTTGGATGCATTTTAGGTCACTGCAGAAAAAAATAGAAAAAAAAATATCCAGATACAGTATCAGGAGTCCATATACGGCAAATTGCTGTTAAAGTGCTTGAAACAGAGAAGGAATTCTAGTCTGCAGCATAGCTGAGAATATATTTAGAAAAGCAAAGGAACCATTTGATTGAGTTTCTTTCTTGATACCAGGGAAATCACTTTGTGTGATACAGAAAAGTGCAACATAATTAAGAAAAAGTATAAGAAGAATTGTCTTTATATTAAGCCCCTTATGTTGCACAGCTAACAAGTTCTCAATAGCAAATGTTTTCACAATTCTCAATGCACAATATAGACAGTAGCAGTTTGGGAAAACAACACGAAAATGYGATGAAAATAAGAGTGTCTTAGCAAGATCTTTCGGTATATTTTCCTGCCACAAGTCAGTTCAGGATAAGCTGCATGCCATACTAAGAGAAGTCCAAGTCATTGCTGATGACTCAATATCATGACTCAGAAGACACAGGGAGAGCAATGTCCTGAAAGAGTCTGAAGCCAAGCCAGTGACTGATATTTTGAAGTTCACACCCAAGATTGGGAAAGAGGTACTGAACCGTCACAAGATGAGAGGGTCATGGAGAGGACAACAACATTCTCTATAAAGAATGTTTTCAAAACCTCAATGATTGTAGGAAAGATAAAGGCATAGGAAAAATAAATGTAGGAAAAATATAAATGTTGAAAATAATAAACCAGTATAAACAAGGTAAAAATGTTAATACTTAACAGCCTAGAACACAGTAATCATAAGCTAAGATTAACAYAGCAGCTAAGACAATCAAGATGCATTTGCAGTATTATTAACTATTCAGGGATTAACTCATGTTAATATTAATGATGTTAATAACCAAAAGGCTCAAATCAAAAATATCAGCTCTGAAATTTCTTCTACTATTAGATGTTCTACTGTTTAGAAGATCACAAAGCAACAAAACAATGAAGCTTGGCTCCCTGAAAGGGAAGAAACTTTAAAATACCAAGACATAGATGCTTTTCAAAAGAAATTCTACTATAACTGCTTGTAGAAGACATACTGTCATGAAAAAAATGAACCAGGAGTACATGTGCGTATATGAAATGCAACCAGAAGTACCATCTTTTTCTAGTAAATRGCAGACAGACAAGATCCGATCTATATCTGTCCCAGGCATAGGTGTTTGGGAGGGAGGTGTGGATGTGTGTGTTCACACAGGTGTGTGACTTTGTGGATGCACAGCAAAACTGAGCATCAGCAAGACCAGAATAGTCTCAAAAAACACAGGAAAGTCTACTATACTTTGAAGGTTGCAGGAGTACTTTAGCAACCCCACTAACTCCCCAGTTACTTACAAAAGAAAAAAAAAGGCAAAAAAAGGCAGCWGTCTGTAATCAAAAGCAAGGGAAGCAAATGCTCAATTCCAGCAAACTGGGTTTGTTTTTGAAAAGAGATCAAACACGAGAAGAAAAAGCACGAGCACACTGAAATGTTCTAGCATCTGGAAGAGAATTAGAAGGAAGATTTAAGAGCAATCCATCACTGAGAGAGAAAAAGGGTGAAAYATGTACCAATGTAGTCACCAAATGACATTATGGCAATGACACTAAATATGGGAGAAGATTCAAGTCCACAGTAAAAATATTTTGCACTGTTGAGAAGAAAAATCTATTAGGACTGGTATCTATAAACCATTCTTGATTATAAAATTGCTTATCCTTTATTATACATTACATATAAATTATACATATAACATTACACAGAATTTCTACACCATCCTTCTAATATAGAGACAAGAGATATTCACCATTATTGTGCTCACTCTTTTCACAGAGCTGTATAACTTTGGAAAGTTGCCTTATTATGTATGATATTAATTTACTCATTTCTTTATTGATCTCCATTTCTAGGAGTAGTCTAAACTAATGYAACTAAATAAAAATAAGAGAACCTAGCCAGAAAAGCATCAATAAAATAAACATCCTTCTGGTGGTATTTCTAAGATTTATTTTGTGAAGARACACTGTATACCTGCCTTTTTGTTTTACAATATATTTTCATAATCACAATTATATACCATCTGGAGGAACTGCAGAATGTTGAAAAAGTTAATCCTAGCAAAGGACTATAGATGGGAAAGGAATATTCCTTTCATATGGGATAATTCTACTAAGAGTCAGCTGTCAATGCCYATAGGGACAACTGGTTGTTCAAAAATCAAATTTATAATCCTGAACTATTGCTACAACTTTACTGGCATGTAGAAAGAACCCAAGTCAATTTCTAAGGAGAAAAACATCGGTTTAATTCTGGACATTTCAAAACTTTCTATTTACAGTAACTGGCAAGGTTCTACAGTGGGAGAACAACACAAGGATATAGTCATATAGATTGTGTGTGTGTCATTAAGGCATCTCTCATGCTTTACTGGGAGGTTAGTTATGATTCTTTTGGATGCGATACTTTCCCTGGATAGAGAACTTTCAAGGATACATTTCAATTTGATTGGCTGTAATACCTGGTGGGAAACCCATTTCATGTTCTCACTTCAGAAAATGCTGAATAGTTTGCCTGGTGCTTTCTGGCCCTACTGGTAGTTATTATTCCTCAGGCAAGGCTGCACTAAAGCACCAAAGAATATAGCATCTGGTATCTTTTCCAAAGAAGGGGATGTTAGTCTTGGGTCAAGAGGTATGCCATCTGCTGAAGGCAATGTTTTTATGCACATACATTCTACGTGTTTATTGCTAGTCATATAGAGATTGTGGTTGTACAAGTTTGGTCAAGAGAACGCCTGTTAGACCAGGTCATGCTGAAAAGTTTTTCTTCGGAGAATTCTGGGGGAGAAAACAAACCCTAGAATATAGCACAGCTGCGTCTTTGTAGATGATGTTTTTTCAGGCAAATAGAAGGAAATGGGAGAAAAYGAACATCAGCAGCAGCCTACATGAAAGTGATTTCTGAAATGAACATAACACCAAGATCAGTTTTGCTTTCCTTATAAACAGAGAAGTCCAGTAAAGGTCTTGCTAATCTACACTTCATGCGTAGATTATGGCTCATTAGTTCTTTCCAGTAGTGAAGATTTTCACTATTTCCAATAGTGAAGACTTTCAGTAGTGAAGATTTACACTGAAACTGCAGGAAAATATCACTAAGCAGTAAGAGTTACAAAACATACTCCAGAATACTTAAACACTACCAAATACAAACACCAACCATCAAAATCATTGAAAATTAAGGTACAAAATACTTCTTAAGATAGATTTAATTTATCACCTATTGTGCTTCATCATTCATTGATTGAGAAAATTCACTGCAAGTTTTGCCCTGTCTTTATGACAGATATATTGTGGGAATTTGCAATTTGCGATTCATTAGGCCTTTTTCCAGAGGCTAAACACTGGCACTTTGAGAAAGCCAAGTAGACATCTGATACACACATTATTGATGAGACTCTTCAGCTACCCAAACAGTAATTGGTATGATCAAACAGGACAGAGTTTGCATTAATTTAAATGGGAGTTATTTCTGCTTTTTCTTGGGCTCAAAGTGATCTGTAGGCTTTCCTTCTTCACAGAGATGGGTCAGCAGTAATGTATTTAAACCATCCTGTGCAATCCTATTTATTTCACTGAAGTTATATGAGGTACGAACTTAGCCCCAGATGCTTAATAATTATCACACTTAAAGAAATAGTTTATCGGTGMTCACTAAGTTAAGTTAGTTCTGGACCTCAGGGGTCACTATATCAGAATTATTTTATTTGATTTAGYGATTTAAAGTGAAACTGTTCCCCTTTCATGGTCAAAATAACATGGAAGAGTATTGTGCCACCAATTTTATAAATGAACTTGAAAGCATTGACTACTAAATGTGCATGCCTCGTGCATGTCTGGGCAGATGTCCACAGACAGTAGTAAAATACACAATTATTTTTTTTTTCAACTATTTTTCCKTGCTGTAATGATATCTTTTCAATTTCAAATGTTTAAGCCTTTTAAATGAAAACACAACACAAAAATAAAAGGAAGAAGATTAGGTTTTTTTGAGTTAAAAAGAAAAAAAATCCAGGAAAAACTGATAACAGTACATTCTTCCGGGAAGAATTGTGTGACAAAGGAATTGTCAGTTGCAGAAAGTTCCAGTTTCAAGAAGATAATGCTCTCTCTATCTTTTTGTGTGTTTCTTTTTCCTTTCCCCATATTAACATATGACTGTAATAGCATCTATGAGCTCTATTCACTTTGGTAAAATTTAAGGTTGAATTTGTGGTTCTTACTATCTAGATAGTAAAAAGAAGATGTCAGACATCTCTGTGTATGTGTAATCTACTTGAAATTCTTCAAAGTAGTCTGATTTTTCCAAAATATCAAATATTCTTATCAATATTCTATAAGTCAAGCCCAAATACCCCACCTTTTTTTTTGCCTGTCAATAAACAGAAGCTTTTGATACAGTAGTTTGGAAGAGTCTTCGCATTGGTGTTACCTTTTAAATAATTTTTAAAGAAAATATGTCCATTTTCTTTTCCCTAAGTAGGAAAGGGGGCTTTTCTGGAGGACTTTCAAATGCTTCTTCACAGTGGAGGGGAGGAAAAAAAAAAAAGAAAACACACATGCACACACATAAAGCTTAGGAGGAAAAGTAATCAGCCACACAGTCTAAATGCCCGGAATGACCTAGAAAGGAAGAAAGTCATTAGTTTACACTAGCATAATTCAATRCTTTTTTGTTCCCAGGAGAGGGAAAGAAAGGCAAGTTCTTCTTTTAAATTCACCCTTAGTTTTTTTAGTTAAAATCAATAAATTTAGGAATAAAAAAATTAGTCTTTAAAAGCACAGAGTTGAACCTGTACAAAAGCATTCCTTTTCTCTCTGCTCTTTAGGCTAAAGCTGAACAGATTTAGTGTTCTGTAGGGAGAAAGTAGATTGACTAGAAATGTAAGGACTGCAAAGTACTATTATGTGCTATTCCATCAGCTATCTATTGTGGGGAGCTAGATAAATAATTCATTAAATAAATACACACCTGTACAAACAGACATCTTCAGTGTTTCTTACCATGGACTGCTATTCTCTCCACTTTGGAAGATGAAAGTCAGCTGGTGCTTAGAAAATGTGTTCAAAAAGAGCACAAATGTTATTTTGGGTGTCTGATTGACCATGCAAGCTTCTGCACCRGGACCTGTTGTGAACTGCAGACCATTCTGGACAATTCCATGGTAAGAAATCTTGCAGGGCAGCATGTGGTCARTGTCTGCCTGTCTGAACATCATGTCACCAAGAAACAAAACAATATTTAGAAAATGTCTTTGGAGTAGGGGAATTTACATATCAGCAAATGAAGTATATGGAGAAAAAGAATGTAGTCTGTTTATAGCATCTTGGCTATAAAAAAAATTGTATTTTCATTAAAATAGAGTATGTATCAAAGCTGAGGAACAGAACATCTTTCTTCATGGCTCAAAGTGAACAGAAATTGGTGATTTTTAGCATCCTGTGATGTGTAGCAAGGAGCCAAGTAAAGCAGGCTATTTCCCTAAGAGATAGAAGCACACATGAAAACAGGTAACAGGAGTGGAGAGAGATCACTGAAATAGGACGACTCCAAGGAAGACAATCAACATTTAAATTCCCTTCTACTGGAAAGAAGACATTTTCAGCAGCTTCATGCAGTGTGTTATAAGCCTCAGTTCTTTTCAATTGATTGAATTTTTGTCTGTAGCTCCACTTGGAGACTCTGTTCAGGTACCGATGAAATAAGCAAGTGTCTTAAGAAAGGTTATTAAGAACACTTGGAACAGAACAATAAATTCTTTGAGGAGCCCACAACGAAATAGCCAATTTTATCTGAATTATGTTTCCATGAGTGTAAATGGGAAAGATTACTGCTGCAAATTGTGTTTCATCACAGCATATTGGATAAAGACAGTTTTTAGCTTAAAATGAATGCATCAGTGTACCTGCATTTCCTATTGGAATATATCTATCTGAAAGACTAGCACTTTATATTGTACTCTATGAAGATTAGGCTCTCCTAGAAGTTGTGTATTGGTACTATATCATGTCCATACTGTTTAAATTTACTTGTATGATTTCATGTGATGAAGAAGTATTTATTCCTGTATGGGTAGCTCACTCTAGTCTCTGTCATGTTGCTTTTTCACCAGCACAGATCTGCAGACCTAAACCCTATGTCCAGTAGAGTAATCAAGGCTGGGGACGGATGGTGCTTTTCAGGCAATGCAGAGCAGTTTCATAGAAATAAGCATCTGAATTCATATTTCTATTAACATAAATTAAAGCACATTTACAGTCCAATTTCCCTTTTACTTTTAATAGTAAATTTGTATTAACATGGATCTGATGGAGATGAGAAGAGAATAAGGGCAATCTATAAAACCATAGACCACATAATGCATAAAGACATCTTTACCAGCGTTTTTAAATTAATGAAAGCAGATATTAGCTTGGATATAAGGAAAATCATTATGTTGAGCTAATAAAACTCTCTTTTCCCAAACTCTAGTACATTTGTGGCTGTCTGTGAACTTGGATTCTAATTTAACCTTCTAGCCAGCATCTAATCTCAGTTTATCAGAGGCATCAGTCTTCATAATTGTATTCTGTGAAGAAGCTGTGCTCTCCTGGAATGTCAGGGTCCTTCAGCCTGCACGACGGTATTGAATTTTCTGCCCCTCACTAGCATTTGAAGAAAATTAATTTTTTCTCCTCTTCTTTCTAGGGTGCCATTTGCAGATAAGCTATGTTTGATTACACCAAAAGCACTGTGGTAATGAACAGAAAGATAATTGAGGGTGAAGCATTTTAATATCCCCCTTTATGTATAAACTCTGTGGTTAAAACTGCTTATTATTTATCATCTCTACGAAACTGATGTGGAGTACTGCAAGACTTTCCTATGTGGAGGTATATATTGTGTAAGATATATATTGCATAAGTGTTCTGTGTACTTCATGGACAYTCTGTCACCTCCCTCTCTCATTCTTTCCAGAACTTGCTGAAATAATGCATATTTCCTGGACATGGCAAACAGTTCTCTCTGATAAATAATACTATTGTTTTCTTTTATATATTCCTTCTGGAGTTAAGATCTTTATAAATCCTTCTTTAAGTAAGAGACYGGCTGTCACTCTGTATGCAAATAATATACTTGTTTGCATTAATAATTTAGGACTGACTTTGGGTTGACCTCATATTTTATTCCTCAGTGGAGATCTATGAAGTGATATTTATAATACCTGYGGACATCTTGCATTACACCAGTGGGGGTTTTCGTCATCACTAGATGTATAGCAGAAACATGGGCAGACTAAAACATGGCAGATATATTCAAGAGACAGATTGAATCTGATTTATTTAGCAGTCTATTACTTACTGTAGTCCTCCTTGGTCTCTCTCTTGGGTACATGAAATGGCATTATTTCCTGTAACAGTAAAATAAAACTGGAAAAAAGGAGCACACATAATAAAATACCACTTGAATAAAAGAAGCTTAAATCACAAATGTTATTTCCTGACTCCTAAATACAGTATATTTTCATAGAAGTCTTCAACAGTTTCTATTATCATCAATTCCCATGCAAATGAAAGCAACAAGCTTCCTACTCCTATTTGTTGTTACCATTTTAGAGTGCCCACGAGTGCTTTASAGGAACGCAGGAGGAAAAAGGCAGTTCTGTGCCCCAGAGAGGGCGCAGGCTCAGCCGTGAACCTCTGCTGACACAGCACAACCCAAACAAGAGAAACAAAACAGATATCTGGGTTATGGACACCCATATCTGTACCGACACCCAAACAGGCAGGCCTAGCCTTATCCTTTTATCCTGACCAAGTAAAATGTTCTCTTTACTCTTCTACCACCAAATRCTTATTGCTGGCTATTTGTTATTTGATTTCCTCAGAGATAAAGACCCGGACTTGGACTACCAAGAGCCTGTTTCCTCTCTGCTCATGTTTACAAAAAATTTTATCCAGGATAAGGTACAGGAGCAGAGTATATGCTCTTACCCCTGTGATCATGATGGAGAAGAGAATATTTGTATTATACAATGTGGAACTGGCAGAGCTGGTTGAATTAATTGCTAATTAAAGGAGCAGAGGTGGCAAAGAGGAAAGTTTAATTAAYTCGCCAGCTATTTACTTTAAAACAAGAATTGGTGCCTTTAGGCATCCAAAATTAAAAATTCAGCTCCACATAACAAACAGCAAAGATTTTAGTGATGGTGKCCCCAGTGAATCTTTGCCATGATCTTTCTTATGTTCTTATGCCATTAAGTTGCTCATCCTTTGCAACCAGAGATGACTATGCAAACTCAGGGAGAAAAAACTCACTAGCATGAACTGGCTAGTATAGTCCTTGCTTAGGACAGGGGAGAAATGCTCACAGTTTCCCAGAATGGTTCTTCACTGTCAGCTCCAGCTTTGAGTAGTTGACATGAATTATACACACGTATATATTACAAGTGTTTGTATATATGTGTGTGTATATATATATATAAAATTATATATATGCATATAATTATATATATATAATGAATATATATATAATGAATATATATATATAATTATATATATGCATATAATTATATATATATAATGATTCAATTCATATGTAATACATAAAATTATACAAGTATATAAAATATATGTGTATGTAACTTTAGGTGTAGTTTGGTTTTGGTTTCTTTGTTTTTGTTAGAAAGGGGGAAATATCTGGGACAGGTTAATATATCAGAACTGAATATGTAAATCTACACAGTACTAGCCTGACTATATCCTATGATGTTGCTTCTGGATACCTTTCCAAGCCCCTCTATTGTATATTATTCCATATATCATTTGGAGCAAAGTACTGCTTGGTTTAGGACATAGATGATTTCCAGTAAATTAATTATCTGAGGTGACGTTTAGCCTGATTCAGCTTTATTTAAGCAGATTGCAAAGCCTTGGCCGGTAGTGTATCATTTGCACAACTGTTTAAACTCACAATTATCATGACTAAATTTAGCAGGGTTTTTTGACCAAGGCAAGGTATAGAAGTCTCCAGCACATTAACTTTCGCATAGCATCGTTGATCAACCGAAAAAAAGAAAGTAATTGAAACAGGAAAAAAGAGTTAGTCGGCCGTTTTATTTTCCAAATGAGGAGGATGAAATTACCTGGACCTTGATTATTTTGAGCATGCCACCTGGAGGTCAGTTATAGCTATTCAGGCATGCTTTAAAATAGAAGTTTCCTGCTATTAATAGAATCACCAGAGAGGTGACTCTAAATGACTGAAACCAGCCCTGAAGCTACAATACATTATTGAAAGCAGTATAATGAAGATGCTGAAATAAACGAAGTTCTCCAGTCTGAAAAGGACTATGTAGAATACAACTACACTAAGGAACACATAGCAGGAGGTTTCTACTGCTGTAAAAAAACCAAAGACAAACAAACAAACAAACAAAAAAGCAACAAACAAAACAAAAAAGAAGGTGTAATAAAAATTGTAATAATACAAATACAAATCTGTGCATTTTCCAAGTATACTTTTATATACATTTTCATACATTCATGCTCATTCATGATAGCCAGATATAGTGGTACGAAATAGCTTTTTTGTTGKTGGTGGTGGTCTTTGGAAAAAAAAGTAATGATCCTGCCCACAGCCATGCTCTGTAAGCAGCAAAACTTTGTAACCCTCAGCACGTCCTTGAGAAAGGGAGCCACCAAGCCAGCCCCAAGGTCCATCCACCTGGGAGGCAGGGGACAACCGTGATGGCCATCTCGCAAGGAGGAGGCCTCAGCGTGACCTCTGTGGCCAGAGCAAGAGCTCAGGTTTTTAGGCAGCGTTCATAACCCCCAGGCTGACCTCATGCATCCGTATGAATCACTGCCACATGTCAGGCACAAAAAGAGCATCTGGAACTGAAGCCAAAAATCTCTTGAGCTATTGGCAAGAAGCCAGGAGTGGAGAAAAGCAATAGAATTTCACTTCTCTGCTTGCTGCAAGATAGGGGATTTTCATTTAAAGCATTCTTTTGAAAAAGTATATTGTTTGGGGGAAAAAAAATCATATAAAAGATATACACAAGAGAATGTGTCTATTATCAATAAATTTGGTTAGGTAACTCTCCTGGGTTACATTTAGCCAATTATTCCTCCGGTGCTTATTGATGTTAAATTCCCATCACTTCAGAATAGTGAAGTGATATTGTAATTATCTTTTGTAAATTAATCAAAGTAATAAATATCATGTTTTCTCTGTATTTAGGGAAGATATTCCACTAAGTAACAGATTGAGAAACATAGACTCAGTGCTCACTTGATAAAATCCCTTCTGGAAGTYGTGTAGGAAAAGTAATTTTGACTAATGCTAAGGAAATTAGAAATGAAATCTTTAATTGATATTCTTCCACGTTGGTAATGCCATGAAACTCTTGTTCCTCTGCCGGCAGGAGATCCAGAAATGTCAAAGYTGCTTAAAGTAGGCAGACAAAAATTTCCAAACTCACTTATACATTCTTCCTCCATTCCTTACAAGAAAAGTTAAAAGAAAAATCAAAAAGTATTCATGAAAGATGAGACGGGCCAAAGCAATAAGGTTTTTTGTTATTTTTGKTTTTTTTTTCTAAAATGTATAGTACATGTACAACGTGAACACATTCAAAAATTTTATTTACTTTGAAGACAGTACTTTCTTACRGTGTCTAAAAATATGTCAGGTGTGTCAGAGATGTAACACTTCACAGTCATAATAGAAAAATTTAGATGGGGGAAAGAATATAAGAAAACACAGGTAGCAAACACCTGAGGAACACTGTTCCTTTCACTTTCTCTCAGTCAGCCTCCTCTTCCAACCAGTATTTGTTTCCAGAGGAACATCACTGCCCATCTTGTCAGTGCTCCTCACAACCAGAGCTAAGAATGTCTCGGGCAAAATCCCATGGCAAACAAGAGGAAGCAGATTTCCTACTGCAACAGGTATATACTAAGAGGCATTTGAACTAAATTGCTTCTGCAGAATTGTTTACCAATTTTCAAAGTTTTGAAACATTGAACAACCATTTTGTCAGAAGTTTTCCAAATGGGGATAAACTGGAAAAAAAAAATTAGTAGTGTTAGTATAAGTTAATTTGATAGTATAAGAGCACAGACACAACACCATTAGTTTGAGGGAAAGGAGTGCTGAGGGAAGGAGGGATAGAAGAATAACAGCAAGATGAATGTTTCCAAATTTCACATTGTTTTACTAATGCAAAGGAAGTCATTATAAAAAAAGAGAGAGGGAGAAACAAAGGGGTAGATGATAGGCCAATATTAATCAGAACAGGCAAAAATTCTGGAACACAGTTTGCAAAGCTGCAGCCCAGGTTTGTATTTACTGAGACATCGCTCCAAGTTTGAAAGTATCATTTAAATTACAGTTGGTATCATGAAGAGCCCACTAGACTTTTAACCAGAAGAGCGATAGCAAATGCTGTTTAATTATTCACAGATACTGATTCTAATTAACTAATATCAGAGGTTGTCTACAAATTTATGAAGCTATAATCGATTCCCTTGTGTTCAATAAACGTCACWGCTACAATGTGCAGTGTTAATTTCACACTACAGTGGGAGCTGGTGATTGCTGCCAAATATAATCATAAGTCACAGGCAATTTGGATTATTACAACTGGGTACAGTGCATGGAGAAATGACTCAGTCCATAAGTACTTTCTAAAGTCACTATCAGACATTTAAAAAGTTATGACTTCTCTATGATTCAGTACACAGTTCTTTACCTGCAAATACCCCAGAAGTAACATAGATATTTGAAATTGCTATTTCAAATAAATTTCTACATCACTTTTCTTTCTCTAGTATTGTCAGATATATGAATCCTCACAGCGATTCCAGTGTCTCTGATGATAAACACTGGGAAAGTCTCTATGTATGGCAAAGATGTGTCAGTTTTGTCTTGATTTCCGAGAATCAAAGAGAAAGCTCACTATAGAGGAATGAGCTTGCTATCTCTCTTCCTACTTATTTCTGATGCCAAGCAGACTTTCTCACCACRAGGTTTAATGCTGACATTGTGTTAATAAAAGAACCCTAGAGACAAAGATGGTAACAGCAAAGCTGTTCAAGTACAGTCGTTGCAGAACATTTTATCCAGTCTCAAGAGGCTAAGTCTTGCTACTTGAATGAAAATGAAGGGTAAGAAAAAAAAAAACAAAAACCAAAAACAGAAGATTCCACTTAATCATATTGCAATAATCGTTGCTGCAGAACCCATCAGCATAAACAAGAAGGGCATTTTATCCAGTAGAAAACAATTTCCCTCGCATCTTTCTCTTTATTTGCTTTTCTCATAGATAACGAGAGGAGGAAAAAATAAAAAAAATATAAAAAAGTAGCTAAACTGTGCCCTAAACTGTATCAATACTTATGATTCCTTCATTCTAAAGGAGCTTTTACCCTCTGACTCTGAAAACAAAGTTACAGAAGAGACAGAGAAAACTGTACATGACACTTCCAAAGGCTTGGGATGGCCTGGTCAGGAATTGCATTTAAAGCATTTGTTTCTCCCAAGGGATCAACCTGAGAGAGGCCCCACATAGCAAGATGCACAGACCAAGGAAGTMAGATCCCATCACACTTGGAGCCAAGCCCATGTATGCACCTCAAGGAGCTCACCCAAACCATATCATGGAAATGGCATGTTGCAAGGACTGAACAGCTCCATGGACCTGCTTTAACTGCAGAATTTCTCACACAGGTCACCTTCTTGGACTTCAGTCTGGCAGAATTAGCTGTTGTTGGGCTCCTCTTGCAACCCAAAACAGGCATCTGAAGCTTGCCAAAGACAACTAGCTGCTACCCATGCAGCCTCACAGATCCATGCTGGTTTTGGAAAGCTGTATCCCAATTCCGCATCCTATCAGCCTGTTTCAATAGAAGATGACCTCTCAAGGGAAGTGCTGAAAGATGGATTGCTTGCATTTTTAATGCTGGACAATGCTATTAAGAGGCTATTGCAAAGGAAAATTGTTAGGGGATGCACTGAGAGCACTCTGGTTTTGAACTCTTCTGTTATTACAACATTCACCCTTCTTAAATGATTTGGTTATTACAACATTCAGCCTTCTTAAATGATCTGTTTTTAATATGTGTGATTTCATATATGTAGGAAGTGAAATTCTGTTATGAGACTCCATTTAAAAAAAAAAAAAAGCCCACACACTCCACTAAGTCTTCATTACGTTCTTTGCTTTTTTAGGATGAACTCAGTATCACATATCACTATTTAGCTGTTATTTAGATCATTAACATAAACAAGCTTCACTTATTAACAGCATTGTATGACAACAACTTAATTTCAGAAACTGCTTTCTGCTTTCTCCACTAAAGAATTTAGTCCCATGTTACGCTCATTTCTTGCAAGGCAGTTTCTACTTTACTATGCATGGATTACACTCTGTTTTCTAATTCAATTCTCATCTTCTTATACACTTTAAAAAGAAAGTAAGCTATCTCCAGTGTCCTGAGCCTCACTGAGACTTTCTGCATGTCTGTGATTCTACCATTCAGCAGACAGGCAACATGTTTCTTCAGGAACATTAAGACCATAGTTTATCAATTGCAGTATTTATTACACTCTCCACAGACAAGACTACAATGAGGGTAGAGGTCCTTGGATAAATCAGTCTTAGAGTCACATTTGTTTTTCTGAGAATATTTGAATGCTTTAAAAGCAAAGCAATAAAAGCCCAAGAGCACTCATTATCAGAAGCAAGCATAGAGATGGGTTGTTTATTACTATTATAAAGAATTGAGAAATAAGGCAAAATTTCTTATAGTCGACTTCAAAAGTACTATCACAGTTATTGTCTGGAGAGTGCTTAGAAGTCTCAAAACTTGAGCAAATTTCTAGTGAGGGAAGGAAAGCTCTCTGTCTACATATATGAATATATATGTAGTGCTAATGCAACCCTACGCGCTCTGAATGACTCAGGTGGCCACCAGTTGGGACTTGCAGTAAGTTTTCAGGAGCCAAACTATGCATATCCATATTTGCATAATCATAGTCCTTTGGCAATCCTATAGCAGGACTGCTTTATATTGTCACATAGGTTTAATTTCGTCTGCCAGCCCTTTCTTTGCTCACATTAGCACGTTTTTAAAATACATTATCAATTTTCTCCATATAATTCTAGCCCCCGGCGGGCTGTTCCTCTCCCTTAGGGTATCCCCAAATAAAATKAGGTCATGGCAGAAATCCCCACAGGTGATTGACAGCAGCTGTCCAGGAATAGTATAGTTTTATGGCACTATTCCCTGTCACGTGGAAAAATTTACTTTCTCCATCTAGAATTAACAAATATGTTTAACAAAACGTAGATGCACATGGAGAATAAGCTCTAATACAGTCAGTGGATCTGCATGATGTCATAGACCCCAGGAGGAATCGACTGAATGAAAATCAATTATAATGAAAGTTTGTTGCTTCTAATATTATTAGTAATTTCCAAACTGTTTTGAAAACAATCTTATTTAACATCACTGAAGACAGGAGATTTTAATTTACTATAAGACAAAATATCAAGCTTCCCAGAGATATTTGATATTTCAATGTACAAAGAATTAATTTATTTTAGAGAAATCACTGAGAGCCACTTAGTCTTGTTCAAGGTTCTCCAAATGAGAGATTTAATTAAAAAAAAAAMCCAGCAACTCTGTTGAGAGTCCCATATGATGAAATTTTTCTTTGGCTTCCCCTATACTTTTAAATGTTTCTCCTTGRTTGTCAGTTTACGTTTCTATTGGAACAGCAGTATTTCTCCCTTGTGCCATCTGGGGCTCCTCTAGGTATCATTTCTAATGGTAGCAAGTGTCTAAAATACTTACAATGATAACYGACAAATGTTTCTACACACCATTCAGAAAGACAAATAAAGTAGGACAAATAAAGAAGGAAAGACTTGAAATGACATAGACTGAATTGCATGCTAAAGAGAAGGGTCTTCAGGGCTTTTATGATTTTTTTAATAGTAGATATTATATGAGGGTGTGAGGGCCTTCATTTTTCTGGTCAATTTGCGATAAACTGATGAAATAAATGGAATGACACCAGCATCAGATTTTTACCAAGGTGTGTTTGGAATTGGCTATATTCACTTACAGTTATTTGGGGTTAAATGCACCAATTGCATCTACTGTGCAGACCATGTATGTCACACACACCAGGTACATGTGGATTAAACTACCCAAATAAACAGATTACTCTAATTTTRATACGAGTAGTTTTGAAAAATGTTATCTATATATAGCATAATATATATTACATATATAAAAAACTTACTATAAGGGAAGGAAGATCATTCATGAGAGCCTAATAAATTAAATCTGTCCACAGACTAGAAAAGACTATTTAATGCTATATGTGATTGCATGCAATAGATATGTTTGGGCTGGTAGAGTGATGAACTTTTCAACCAGGGGAGACAAAAAGCTATTTTCTTCATCAACGCATATTAGACTTTAGGTCATTTCTGTCTTCTTTCTGAATTGGACCTGGCACATGTACTTGGGTAACTCCAGTGTAAAGTCCAAAATATCAAGCTCTGATGGTGTTTGAAAATAGAAGTGAGTCTGTTGCAKGGGGACAGAAGGAGAAGAATGACATGAAACATTGTGAATCAGAAAGACTGCAATATTAGGAAAGAGCCTGTGTTGAAAAAGGCTTGAAGGTAGGGGGACAGCCATCCTCAGCACCCAGAGAGGTTCTTCTAGAGCAGAGGAAGCAAATGGAGGAAGAATTACTGCTCTTGCAGCTTCATTCAGCAAGACCAACTCCTGCACGCTGGTGTAGAGGGTAACCACGCTACTGGGCAGAAGTCATCCACCAGTCTCCCCTGTGACAGAAGAATGCCAAATCTTGGAAAATGCACCAGCCTAAGGGAGGCCAGAGAGTGACATTAGCTACTACATCTGCCCTCCAGAGACCCTAGAGAGATTTTGCCCTGCACAGTCCCACTGCAGAGCAAGAGAAAGGCTCCCAGCCTGGCCTTTCCCAAACGAGCTCAGCAGAAACCCTGTTTGCTCTTTGCCAGTTGTGAAAAGCTGAGTTGCAGAACTCATTGATGGTGTAGAGAATGCATTTTTCAAATTTCTGAACCAGCCAGTGTGTATCAAGGGATGTGGATGAAGGACAAGTGCAGGGTCCTCCACCTGGGGAGGAATAAACKCAGGCATCGGTACAGATTAGGGGTCAACCTGCTGGAAAGCAGCTCCATGGAGAGAGGCCTGGGAGTCCTGGTGGACACTAAGCAGTGTGCCCTCGTGGCCAAGAAGGCCAATGGGCTCCTGGCTGCATGAAGAGGATGTTGTCAGCAGGGGGAGGGAGGGGATCCTGCCCCTCTGCTCAGCTCTGGGGAGGCCAAACCTGGAGCAYTGGGGGCAGCTCTGGGCTCCCCAGGACAGGAGGGACGTGGAGCTTCTAGAGAGGGTCCAGCGGAGAGCGACAAAGATGATTAAGGGAGTGGAGCATCTCTCGTATGAGGAGAGACTGAGTGAGTTGGGCCTGTTCAGTTTGGAGAAGAGAAGGCTGAAAGGTGATCTGATTAACATGTATAAGTTAATGAAGGGAGAATGCAGGGAGGAAGGGGCCAAGYTCTTCTCATTGTTGGCCAGCGATACGACAAGAGGAAACGGGGATAAGCTGGAACACAGGAAGTTCCATCTCCATGTGAGGAGGAACTTCTTCCCTGTGAGGGTGMCAGAGCCCTGGCACAGGCTGCGCAGAGAGGTTGTGGAGTCTCCTTCTCTGGAGATCTTCCAAACCCGCCTGGATGCCGCCCTGTGCCCCGGGCTCTGGATGTCCCTGCTGGAGCAGGAAGGTTGGACTAGATGATCTCTAGAGGTCCCTTCCAACCTTGAATATTCTGTGATTCTGTGATTCTGTGATGTGCTTTGGTGCTGTGATAGCAGTGCGACTGCGCAGAGATACGTATGGCCGTAGTCTGCCTTCAATACCAAAGCTCCCACCGTGCCCCAACTCCCACACAAACAAATCCTCTTACATCACTAAGGATGTACAGGGTTCAGCACTGGAGCAGGATCCAGCTGTGCATTTCCGTGCTTCATAATAACACGATTGTGTTGGGGGACGGGGAGAGAGGGACAATGCTGCAGATTGGGTTTTAGCCCCCAAAAATCCGCACATATCCCCACTGTTCCAGAGAAGCCTAGGCTTGGGAATTGCTGGGTGTCTGCTTAGAGCTCTTAGGCAATCAGATGGCAAGCAGTCATGGCCTTGTTTTGCACTGAAAGCCAGCCTTTAGTGGGAAAGGAAGAAGGAGTGAATAATAAAATCTACCTCTAAAAATAAGATCAGCTTTACAACAGGCTTCTTGGTCTAACACTGTTTACATAGGCAAATTACTTGGCAGAGTTCTCTCTGACAGCACAGAAGCAAGCTTTAGCATGCTATTTYTGAGCTACTTATTCATCATAGGAGCATTATTAAAAATGTACTTTCCATTCTTCTGAAAACAATTACGAAAATCTGGTCTCTGAAGATATCAGGACCATTCATTTTTGAGGCTGGCAATACTGACTTGGAGAGAAGTTATGCATTATCAATTTTTCCCTCAAGTTTTTCTTTTATTTTTTTCTTTTATCCGCTGGAAATAATGAAATATTAAACAYTGTATAAAAAAAGATCTAAATGTTTTGAGGGAAGAGAAAGCAAATCACACGGTTTGACTTGAGTTCACCACGGGAAACCTTTCTGATGTGGTAGTGGAGCATAAAAGAGTTCTCTCAATATACATCCACAGGCTACTTCTTCCATGCAGCTTCAATGCTAACAAATTCAATGTTTCTAGAGAAATAACTCCTGTACTCTATGTGCAAGGTATATGACGCACTCCCAGCACAACAGTGCCTCCATCTCATCTTACACATGCAGAACAGCTTCACCTCACTTTCCCCAAGAAACGGTCACTTCTTAATTTCAACAGGGCATCGTTCTGAGGCAGGACAGCAGCAAGTCCACTGCTAGACCTAGATATTCTGGCCTTTTTGTGATAACCGTAATCTGTGCTTGGCACAACATCGCAATTTGGAGGCATGGAAAGAGTCTCCCAACAGGATCAGTTGGGTTTTTTATGCTTTTCTTGTTAGGCTTGAATTTGCCCCTTCACCTTACAGAAGCCCCAAATAACGAACAGCAAGAACTAAGCAGAAWGTTACACCTATTCAAACAAGTGCAACCCTTGTGCATTTTGTTGCAGACAAGGATGCTAACACTACATGTMCACCAACAGCTCATCAACAGGATATAGAATTTATCCTCCCATCCCAATGAATCACTGACAATAACACCACGTTCAAATGTAATATAATGGTGAAATCAAAACAAAGCAACACCAACYCTTCCACACCACCTGCGATGGCAGTTTGAATGAGTGCTCCAGTCTGCTTCTTCCTATGGATATTGGACCAAGGAGCAATTCACAGATATTCACTTGGCCATATATAAATGATCATATATAATTTTATTATTTAACAGGATGAGCAGAGTTTACCCATCATTTACCAGTATTATATGCATATACTCAGGGACTGAGACCTAAATATAGCTAGCTATTAGTAAGAAAGAAACTGGTCATTCAAGTCATTGGCTTTTTTTTTCTTTCATTCTAAGAGCATTTTGGCTATTAAAAATTAATTGCTTGAATGTTTGCAGAAGGCGGGGAACAAGCCAGCTTATTTACAATCCCATGAACCTAGGAGCACAGTATTGGGCCTGATGATGAGGTGGGGAAAGCCAAGTCCAGAGGGAAAGCTTCCCAGTTATTCAGAATGTGCTTCTCCGTAAATGATTATGTCAATTAAAAATTGTCTTTTTTTACAGCAGAGGCCAACATTTTGCCTCAGTTTTGTTTTCTAGACAGTGTGGTTTTGCCACCACTATGGCTGATGGTGAAAATGTCACCAAATTTCAAGGATATCACACAATTAATGACTGAGCAGTTTCTAATTTATACCTAATCTCAGTCTGGAGTACACACATGCAGACACACGGACACACACAGCCCCTGCAAGGCTTATGGCTTGAGGTGACTTTGATAGGTGTCCCGCATGCTCATTCTCCTATGAACACAGCTGCCCTTTCACTTGCATATTTCTGAAACACTRGTCAATATTTATGAGTCCAATAAACAAACAATGTTCAGGTAAGTGAAAATTTTCCCAACTGTAAATAAGGCTACCTCTTGGATCAATGTCTTAATTAACATCTCTGTGTTCTGCGTTGAGCTGTCTATAACTTTATGTATTCTCCTGCCCCACATTTCACCCTCTTCTCTATTCCCTTATCTACTTACTTGGTTGTCTCAGTTATCTATACGCTCTGTTTTGATTCATTGCATCGCACAAAGCACATGACAATAAGCCATGAGAGTAACCCTTCAGTGATTACCCAAAGGGCAGTAGCAAAGGTGAAATCATTGAATCAAATTATTCATAACAGCATAACTTAAAAGAAAGAAGAAGCAAAATAATGTAGATACAATTGTGCTAGAAGTTTACAGGCCAGATACTATTATGAGTATAAACATTTTCATTGTAAGGGAGACAAGGCCTGCAAGCAGAYAAGCCATCATTAGAAGTTGACACAGGATATCTCATTTAAAAATTTTCACCGGCTTTAACTACATATATATATTTTATTTATTCTTAGACTGAAGCTGTTAGGGAATTTTCTCCCTGCCCCATTATTAGATATACGCAGGTTTACATGATATGGTAGTGGGTGTCAGGTACAAGGGAGTCCTATGTAATGCCACAGTGACTCAAAAACAAAAGAAGCCTTCAGTTAAACAACTGGCAGGAGACTACCTTGAATAAGTTCAGCTCATCCTTTTCCCTTCAAATTCTGAAAAGSACTGGCCTGATAATGCTGAATTCTGATTTTCTGGGGAGAGTATTTCACAGTTTATGACACTCACAAGCTTCTTCACTAACAATCAGCTATTCAGTTTGCTGTATTTTAGCATGGGCTGTAATTCCAGGATGAGGAAGACCCTCAGGATCTTCCCTGCTTTCCAGAACACAGCAGTTTTTACATGCTCGGACCACAGCACAGAAGGGGACTGGGCAGAGTGTTCAATAGCATCTGCACAAAACCTCCCCATTTCTGAATTATCCACCTAGGAAAATGTATTTATGGCAGGGAGTGGTACCATGGGAGATGCCTGCTCTCSTGACAGTTGAATTAGTTTCCTCTAGTCTTTCCAGACCAATTAGGTGATTTTGATGGCATCTTTCTGTAGAAGAAATATATGGCATTTCTTGCTGAAGTATCAGTCAGTTCCCAGACCTGTGCTGGCCAAAACATCCACAGTAAGAGCACACAAGTCAGAAAGGCAGACAGGCAGAAAGATTTTCAAACAACTAGTCGCAGTAGAGTTAAAGGGMGGTATGGAATAATTTAGCTCACTCAGACACTACCTATAGTTTAGTGTTTCCTGGTTTTAATCTCTCTACAGCTCCTGATGGTACATTAACATGGTACATCACCCAGCACCAGAGCTTCAGTAGGTGGCACTCTGCCCTCGAAGCCCAGCATGGACTTCAAGGACATGGAATTTAACCAGATATCTTTGATTCTGGCATATCTCCATAAGATGCCAGTTTTGGGGTCCACTTSCAAATCAAGCAACTCTGATCCTTCCACTGAAAGTCATGACACAGGTTAAAGCAGGGAGAGTCTTCTGTGCCTCATTCCCCTACCGATTACGAAGTGTTGCCATGCCTGGTGGTGCTGCTGCATCCCTTGTCCTYCTGTCTTTTTCCCTTCACTCCCTCCACCCTGACCCTGCTGTCCTCTAGGACAGCTGAAATCCAGTGTTCAGTGGAATAATCTGCCTGAAACCTGGCTTAGTTTCACAGGAATAATGAACAATGTTGTGTTCAGCAAGTATGTTTTTACACATGTCACATGTTTTTAGAGCACTATGAAAATGATATAGATCTATAGAAGATGTTGCTATGCCYTACTCAGTTAGAACAAGCAAGAAAAGAAAGTAAAAACTTTCTAATGGAGGGTTAAAAACCCTGCAACCCAAGGTTCACTACTCAACCTCAGTGGCTATATGGAAACAAATTTGTATTTGCCTGCCTTTCCAGAAAACACACCACAGAGGTGTCTGATGACAGTAACGGCTGTTGTCGAGGGCAGGGAACCACTCTCTCCAAATAAATGTAAATCAAGGGACAGAGTAATTTGACCAGCAGGTGAGTGAACAGAGCTGTCTGTCTGCAGAGGTCAGCGAGGAAGGATCATTAACTTCTCCTTGAAGTGACTGTTTTTTCTTTTTTGTACTCAGGAAGCCTGGCCAAGACATGATTACAGTTGCTCCCACCAACTATGCTTTCCTTTGCTATTTTTCCGTGAAATTCATTTGCACTGGCAGAACTTGCAGGCAAGCTGTTGCATAAACTTCCAGGGACTCACGGACTAGATTACTGTTTTCCATGGATTTTTTCAGCACTCAGCACTCAATGATGCTATAGAAAACTCACTGGCGAGAGGACTCAGCCTGTATGTCTAACATGTGAAAGTCCACAGGGATGGCTAATAGAAAAAGCAGATAAAATCTACACTACAAATACCTGATTATAACTGTTGCTGGAAAATGAGTGAGCATTCATTTGGTAGCAAGATCTCATTCTAGAGGAAATGCAGTGCAAAGGAAATCGTTCAATAAAGGCAGAACACAATGTTTTTCATTTTCTTAGAGTTACTGATTTCTGATCTTGGAAAATATCTCTTAAGCAGCTTATTGAAATGAAACAATGCTTAATGTTGTATGGTAACTGTAATAAGATTTAAGAATTAACAACCATACTTTTGCTGTAAACTTCTATGGTTTTCAGCATCATGAGACTTCATCTCATCAACACTTGTCCTCAATAAAAGTTACAATTATTCAACATTATTTCTCTTACCTTAAAAAAACTTAAAGTCAATTTAAAATAAATGGTTATATTTATGAAGCAATACCAGGCTTATACAAAGAAATAATTCCTTCCAGTTGTCTAAACTCCAACTATTCTCTCACCACCCCATCGAAAAAACTTCTAGTTGGCATGAGTTGGTAAATACTAACAGTCATAGTTTCCATTAAAAGAGCCAGACAGAAAAGGTACCTACTGGAAGATTTATTCCACACAAACGTTTTTTAATCTTGGTCCTTACAAATATCACGCAAGGATATGAGCTCTGCTTAAGGGACTGGATATTTTAAAAGCAGAAAAAAAATGATAATAACAAAAATAAAATGTGTTTTTTCTCCTTTAATTTTGGAAGATCACAAGGGATTGTCATAATCTGTGATCCCATGATGGGCAAGGAGGATCAGAAGAGTGGCCTTGCTTGTACTGTGTGTTCTTGCTATCATCACATCTTCTGCACCCATTCAAAGAGCAAAGAGCAAGAGCAGTCATGTCCTCTAAGCTGGACACAGGAGCCTTGTGTCTCCCAGCATTTACACTGCATTCCACTTCATTTTTTCCAGCTATTTTCACAAGTTACAAAGCCACATACCTCTAGGACCACATTTCTAGATGAAAATGCAGAGAATACAACAATTGTTGTATATAAAAATTGAACAACTTGTTCTAAAAAAAAAATAAGTTTTGGTCAGAAAGGCTTTTAAAGGCAGCAGTGTGGACAGTCAGTGCAATAGCTGATGAGGAAACACAAAAACATTCTCCACCTAGCCCTCCCAAAAAGGACTTTTTGGGACCAACAAGCACCCATACTGAATGAGCTTCTAATACCACAGACCCTGTGGATAAATGGAAGTTTGTAAAACTTGAGAAGACCCATTCCAAAAGTTATAGATACTTGAAACCCGGGCTCAGTTTGCTCTTTTAACTTAAACCTAGCAATAACATGTACTATGATAAAGACTGTGGTGATATCTTACTGTTTCAACTTCTCTCCGAGTCTGCTGTTTGCATGCTTATTTTTATGCTTTCCCTTTCAACTCCGTAATCCAATGTCTTGTTTTCTCTTCTCTTCTATTTTTAGCTCCCAGCTATAGTCCACCTAATATAGTTTAACCATGTTAATCATCTGTATACCTCCTTTTCCCTAATTCTAATTGATTCTAGTTCCTGTCAATTTGGAGCAGTGCATAGAGCTGTTTTCGAGCAGGACTCCATTTTGCTGCTGATGTGATTTAAACTTTCACACCACCCCAATATACATTCTGGGCAGCAGTAAGAGTATGAGTGATGTGAGATTCCCCCCTCCTTATCTGTGTGGAAATTGATGCCGAGAGTCAGAGGAACCCAGAAAGTCACTGTAAAGGTATTAATAGGGCAAGAGTTGTTTAACCGAGAGCTCTAGATACAAATTATTATTTGAATACAGAATTTCTGAACCTCCCCAAAGTCTTAATCTCTAAATTTTGTGGCTATTAAACTCATTAGATTTCCATTTGGTTATAGAGAGTTTCAGATTCAGAAGTTAATTTTACATTATCATTTTTCCTTTGTTGTAGAGATCACTAAAGGGACCACAGGAGCATCTGAAAAGACCCCTTGAAATCTGCCTTGATGGGCTGTTGTATGTTCCTGTGCAAATACAACCTTATGGTCTGACAGTCRTCAAATCCCCCTGCCATGAGCAACATCCTGGCCCAGCATTAGCAACTAGAAAGTGGTAGGGATAAGTAAGAAAAGAACAGATGGAAGTCCCTATGTTCACTGTACATCAGAAATTCATGCTAAAACCTTCTCCCTCCTCTTTCTTTTATGGGTATTTTTTTTTTTTTTTAAATTTTGGTTATTTCCATTTTATCTACTTACTTTTAATTCACGGATTTGTTCAACAGCTTGGATGTCAAACATTTCTAGGATATGCTGGTTTCATACAGATGATATGGAAGTTTGCCTTTTTTTCTTTTCTCAATATACTGATAGAGATTGTGAAGACACATTGTAGTTCATGCAAACCTTGCTTGTATTTACCTAACTACTAAAAAAAAGGTCTCCAGAAGCTGTCTGCTGCAACTGTCCTATTGTTTTGTGAGCATTTTAATCTCTCAATATTATGCAAAGGAGAAGTATTAGACAATTAAATCACAAACACGAGAAGATTCAAATAACGCTACAGGTTCTACTTAAAATGGCACAAAGTTCAAAATACGTCATCTGACATCAATACATCCCTTTGTGCACAAGTGTTTCCCCAGAATGAGCAATCTTGCAGACCACATATGCCATACGAGCTACACAAAATTCTACATTTCCTTCCCCCTCTTTTCTCCACTTCAAATTCAATTTGGACATTTTGGGTTTGAATATTCATGGCGGGGGGAAGGGAGGAGTAAATCACTTGGCCATTTTTGTGATGCTCTTTGTTTCCATTCATATTGTTCTGTAATGACGCATTCTGTGAACTCTCAGTAATGCTGGAAGCAGCATCTCAGCTGAGGCTACACTGGTCAGAARAGCAGTGTAATGTCATGTTAAACAGCATTCATGCAAAACAAACGGCGCTGCAAAGGAGAATTGCAAATCACAACGCAAGGGAATGAACTAGTGAGTGTTTTCAGCAAATGGCATTAAGTATGAAAGACCAGTTTTCCTCCCGGTGTAATCTTCTAACATTAATCTGCATTGATTTATGACCAGATCACAGTGAATATTTTTGTGCATCTGAACTGTGGAGCATGCCTGCAGACAAGGAGAGAGACTAGCACACATGCACAAACTGTTCTTTCTTTTACTAGCAAGTGTGTATCTTCTGCTGGCTGTAGATGTGTGCTCATCCCAGATCATTAACTCCAGCTTGTACAATGCCAGCCTTTAGAGGAAGGGTAGCCAGGGGAAACAGCTGTTCCTGGATTTACCCGATTTCAACAGAAGTAGCCTGGAACAACTTCAGAACTTGGATTTTTCCTCTCGAAAAAGGTCTCCTTTATCAGCATATTTCCAGCCTTAATCTGACAATCACAGGAGCATTTGAGAACTTGCAACTGAAGAAAAAAAAAGGTCTTAAAGGTGTTAGCAGCCTTCTATTTTAGACATTCCCAAAGATCTGATCATCTTCTCACCATATAGCCGCTTTGAGACAGAATAYCCACACAGCATCATCTCACATCTGTAGAACAAGTAATCTGGACACAACATGCCTACAATCATTAGTATCAAATTCAAAGCACATTTGCTATGATTGGTAGGTGTGTATGTGTATATATACACATATATACATATGTACCCAACACACATACAAATATACATGTATACAAACCCCTAATGTATGTCTAATCCTGCAAAGCAGGATGATGCCCACCCCAGAAATCATCTTCATGACTGTCATATCATCATGAGCCAGAGCTTAAGTACAGAGATGCAGTTCAGTTTGTTAGACTTTTCTGTATCGTATCATCACCAGCAATTTGTGTTGTTTTGTTTTGTTTTGACAATGTTCTGACTGCCTTTATGGTTCCTTCGTTTCCCATGTTATTTACTCTCCTAGTCAGGGACAGACATATCCCATTTCAATATGTATCGACCTCACAGGGAGTAGAAAGATAAACAAAAGGAGAACCATTTGGTGCAAAAATAGTCACCTGCTTCTAAATTAGAAGACCAACTGTCCAAACAAAAGAATGAATTGCCTGCCTGCCTGGCTGTGATGGAGTGAAAGAAAGCCTCAAATTACATGATCTACAAAGAAGATGGCACTTCTGYTAGAGCAGCATGTGATCAGGAGATGGCAAGGACAGATTTTTCCATAGAGATGGAAAATAAGCWTTTTTTTTCTCCTTTTTTGCATCTTTATGGATTATTTAAAGCCCAAACATCTAGGATAATGTATGTTATCTTAAAACAGAAGTAGCTTGACCCAAACAACTACAGAAACAAGCCATTCACGAGATTSTTTAATTCTCCCTTAGCTATTGCCAGACTTTTTGTTTCTCAAAGATAGTTTTACAATTCATATTTGCATTGGGAACATTAAAAGACTATCTTAGCCAAGAATTTAGTGCAGGTAGTTCTTACTGCCTACAGTGATGAAAGAGCTGGGAGAAGGAGGRAAGCTAGGTGGGTGTATTTTATAGGTATTGTTAGAATACTTTTAAAAAGTAGAACAATTTTTGCTAAGGTATCCCTCCCAAAATTAAAGTGAGGGTTTTTAGCTAAACAGACTGCATTTATATGTAGAGTGTTATTGCCAGTGAAGATCTATTTGGGGAGAAAGACACATTCCCATGCACTTGCACAAACAATTTTAAACCAAAACTCTTCCATGTGTTTTGGTACACGCAGAGCTAATCTTTAGTGATTTGCCCCAGTCCGGAGATGCATAAATTATATGAAAACATAAGATATTGCTGCTTGGGGYGACAAAGCTAGTATGTATATATGTCAGGATTCACAACTTATGTAGCAGACTCTGAATTAGTCCAGGCTCCCTGGTCTCATTTCTGGGGTCTTTGCACAGGCAAAACTGTCGTTCACTTTGGAGAGCGCTTTGCTGAGTGCATGCTCAGCATCTCATGGTTTGCTTTGGCAGGGCTGAGAAGGTAGTTAAGCCTACACATCCTGCTGTACTAGGCCCTGTGYATTATAGGCGCAAGCTCTTTCGTACGGGCTCTTGCAAAGAGGCATGACAGGTCCCACAGGCAAACTCCTACGACCAGGTCCAGTTTCTAGGTCATCCTTTGACAGGAGCTGCAACCTCACCAGAGCAAAAATCCAATGCACAAGGCCATGCACACACACAGCGTGTGTCTTAAGAGAGAAATAATAATTAACTGTAAGTTCAGGAAAAAGCGGAAGGAGCCCAGCTGGGGAGATGTGCTCCACTGCATCCTATTTGCAACRGGTCTGTTGAGTAGCTGCTTGCAAACCACGCCAGTATCTGGTTAAAACATCTCATTCCCCTAGATTCAAATMTTTTACTCAAGCTTCGCCCTGGCCGCAAAATGTGCATCTTGCTCCAAATCTTTATCGCATGAGCGAGGAGATAGCCAATTCATCTCAAATTGSTCACTAAATACCTCTGCACTGCATCAGAGAGTAAGGAGCAGATTATGCTTAGAAAGCAAAGAACAAAATTACTTCCAGGTAGTTCTTAACACTGCAGAAAAAGCTTTATTTATCTTTTGGAGAAATATATGTATAATTGCACGGAAATTTACCAGCTGGGCCCTGAACAAGTACTAGTTCTTGACAGAAATCTTAATAATCTCTCTGCTGACAATTTTACTTAATACATTCCTTGTTATAAGTAACAAAAACATATGTAACTTGTTTTGACACAATGAATAATTTAAACTGATTTGACTGAAAAGATACATTAAGCTTTCAAAAATGAAAAATGTGTGTTTCCCTCACTCTGGCAGACTTCTAAGTTGAATATGAGCTAATACAGGTTGTGAAAGCTTCATCTTGTTTCCCCTGAATTTATGAGAATAAAGGAACTGGGACACAAAATGCCCATACTACTCAGTCCCAAGCTCTATCTGCAGACTGAYACACATTCTGTTTATTAATTAAGTTGGTGCATTCTGAGCATTTCACAGTCCATTTTAATGACAGTAAAAGGGGTTAAAGTATTACTGCCATACATACAGCTTAGGTGTGAGAGCTAACAACAMAACTGGTGTTGTTTCATGAGATCTGAACACCTCAGTGTATTGAAAAGGGTCAAATCGTGGACAGCAACAGACTAGGACATCTGTACTGACTGCAACAGGGCAATGCTTTTCGGTAGTACCAGATGAAGATCCTCATGATCACAAAAAAGAGTTCTCAGCTGATGTGTTAATTCTCTTTCAAATAGAAATATCCCTACAGTAGACTGATAAAATAGCTGGGCTATGCATAGTGACTGCTTCTGAGATTTCTTCTGAGTTTTAATACATGTCCCATGGTATCCATTTTTCATAAGTGCTACTTTGTTGTTATTGTTAAGCATCGAAAGACAAGCTTTAAAATATGAGGAGAACATACAGTACTGCTTCTCTTCGCGTATTTGCAAGTAGCTCATTAGAGGCAGAAGTTAGTTAACAGCTAAATGAATAAAGCTAAACCAACAGGAACCCCCTCCCATCTATAGGCTAAATCACTGTTAAATCTTCTAAGGCCTTTTGAAGATGTTCTTAATGYGCTTGTAATTACAGTAATCCATTACAGACTTGATATTTAGAGGTAAAAATACAACAAGTATCAAGTAAAAAGAAATGATTTTTCCAATTTTAGGACACGAGAATTTTCTAGGAAATATAGAAAAATTGCAATCCTACCACTTTCATTCACTGAAACTTTAAGTAGACTGTTACTATATTAACATTTTTTCTGTAAGGAAGAGGTAAAAATAGTAATCCTAGAGCAACAAGTAGCAAGAAATTTAGGACATATTCAATCTTTTTTTAAAGAGCCTGACCCATTTTCCACCTTACTGCAACTTCTGCACATCCCAGATAAAGATTTTTTTCTGCCTCACACCTACTTTTTGGGGCACAGTATGAAGCAATAGATGAAACAGGTAGCATGATGGATTTTGACATAAAAGTGGCATCCTGCACTTTCAGGTACATTAGGTATCCCCACGAGACAAGAGAGGTCACTCCTTATTTCCTCCTTCATCCTACAATTCATCCTTTAATATATCTTTCTAACTCAAAGATATCTCTTGGACTTCCTAGCATACCCAGTATATCCAGTATATCCAGTACTGCCATGTCAGTAGCTGCACGAACAAACATGTTAGAGGTGCATGTGGTCACAGCACGAGGCAGAAAACCAAAGGGGCTTCAATTCCAGTAACAAAGGGGGCCCTGAAGTATCCAATGGAAGAAAACCCCCAGACACCACCAAGTTGCTTCAAGCTGTATGTCTAGACCTGTATGATCCTATGCTGGATAAGCTGGTGAGGATGTTAAGTAGTGATATCAAAAGGCAGGCAAAACAAACTATGAAAGGAAGCAAAAATAGTCTGGGCATGACATGAGCAAGTGTGAGAAGTGTGAAAACACAGACTGCAAACAGTGAGACCATCCACAAGTCATCAAAATATCAACGACGCCTCAGACTAGAGGCACAAGGAGCCTTCAGTCTCTCACAGACACTCAAAAAATGAAACCTGCATTCTGACAGGCATGTACTGAACTGCAGGACTGAATTGTTCTTTAAGGTTAAGACTTTCCAGCTCTGTTGCATCCACTGCCCACAGTTTAATAATATTACCAGTTCCAAACACTAAAACATTCCAAGTATTCCAGAATTAAGAAATTTTATGAAGTGTTAAGTGCCAAGTTATTTTAATATATTTCCTCAGTTTTAAGCTYTCTCTAAGCCTCACCTTACAACACCTTAACAAATGAAGAATGAAATTCACAGGGAGCTGGTGCACGAAAAAGAGTGAATACCACAAAAAAATCAAAGTAAAGCTGCAAGCATTTGTAGTTCTGAGTGCTTATCTCAGAATTATATCTCTAAGATAAAAGCAAGATCTCTGTTATAGAGTACAAGGAGTCTATGCAATTCACTACTCATGAATGTTTATATCTCCCCAGTGTGCATACATACAGATTCAACTGTAGATAAACCATCACACACAGCTGCAAGTATTTATACATACACATAAAACAGGTTTATGCCTCCATCATGCTAATTTTTTCTACTCGAGAAGTGTACCCATACACTCCCACTTTAGGTATTTGTCCCATAGAAATTTGGCCAGAGCCACCCAGGAAATCCCTGACTGTRTAGGAATAGATATCAGATATTTTGATTAGAATACTAAAAAAAGCTTTTTTCTCCCCTCCTATCCCTGAACAAGGAATCCTGCTTACATACCAGASAGACATTTTCACCAGACTGATTCAGCTTCCTACCTTGGAAGAAAAACAATTTCCTGCTTTTAGGAAACAGATTAGAGATTCTTCTACTCAGTGGAATTGATTAGTCTAGACTATTAAAGTCATCCAGAACATGTAACTTCACATTTAAAATCATGCATYGTCAGGCACAGTGTAATTAAAGAGATCATAGTGCAGACCATAGTGCATAGCTGTATTTTTCCTATGAAAATAACTTAATACAAACAAACATACTGATTTTTAATGAATTTTTAAAATAAAAATGTGGCTCTGCTTTTATATTTTACCTGATTTATTGATATCTTGCAATGTATGAAGGTTGAATCCTAAGGAACAATCTCTTGCTTTCTGTTTAGGTGATGTCTTGTTAATAGGAACTCCCATATAGTACAGTAACCATGATAAATTGTCACATTAAAGAGTGTTGCTGGTGTAATTTTAGCAAGTGACTTTGCTTTTCCTTGCAAAAATAACATACCTGAAAGGGGAAAGAAATTACTTGATTTTTGAAATCAAGCAATTGAGCAAATGACCTCTATTTCTTTCACACTRGTGAGTAGAGGAAACTCGTCATCAGGAACTAATTGTTGCTTTAAAATGAAGCTCTCTATTCAGAAGGGCAAAAATAGAGAGTTTTCCTGGGAGTGCTAGATCATTGATAGGGATCATGCTATTTCTGATATATCCATACAACGGACTGAGGCCACAGGTAGTACTGTAAACAGGTTCATCCAGGCAGGATTTTTTTTTTTTCTGTCTTATGTTTTGCATTTATAGAGAGGTGGGAGGCTTTCACATGTTTTTTTTTCTGGATCTGGGTAGACAAAGCTGCTGCTTTGCTTGGATCTAAAGTATGTATGTGATCCAGAAGGTAAAAGAGTCCTTGTTTAAACAAAACAAAATGAACAAAGCAGCCTCTCTACACATGCCAGAGTAGTATTTACCAGACAATAGAGAAATCATGGTAAAAATTTACAGATCGACTGGAATCAAGCCTATTGTCTAAAACAGTCTACTTTATTCAGATATAATCAGCTGTCCTTCCAGCACCTACCAAGATCTTCTGTGTGATCTATTGCACTTAGCTCAAATACCCAAGTTGTTCCAAGAAGTTAAAGAGGAGCAAAGGGGTTCATGGGCTAAGTTCCCAAGGTTACTCTTAGACTCAAGGTTACTGTTAGACTAGCTCTCCCTTCACCTTCCCTATGCCCCTTTACCTCTCCTAACGGAGAAGCTCTCCTCGGAATGTAGCACTGTCCAGAGGTAGCTGTTAGTGTTAAAAGAGCAATAGCCTATAAGGGATTTCTTTTTGGAAGGGTATTTGAAATTTTGTGATGGACCTCATATCCTCTCCACAGTGTGCTCTATTCTTGATTTCCAAATCCATCCCCTAAACTTCTTTTGCAGGGAGTGGAGTGACTTTATGCCCTCAAGCTAATGATCAGATTTTTCTTATCAATAGAAGATATATTTGATAATTTCTAAACAATACAGGCTTTTCCTGATCACATTCAGCAATATTTTCAGATTGAGCCCTTTTTATATTTGGAGTGATTCAAAGATCCAAATAGCAAAGTTGCCTTTCATAATCCTGTGGCGGAGAGAATAAAGAAACTATTGAATGGGGGCCAGTTGAAGTAGATATGATTCTTACTTCTAAGGCCAGAGACACACTTATGTTTGGAGAGCTTTCTTTCCACTTTGTTGATGCTCTAATAGACCCTGCCTTTGAATAATACCAGCATGGATGTCATCTTATCAACATTCCAGCCTTAAAAGTTTCCCCATATCCCAGTGTAGTGGTAATTCTCTAGATTACCCTGTAAGTACCAAACTAAGTACTTATCATTGCCTCAAAGCAAAAGCAGCTTCCAGGATCAAAGAAAAGAATTTTTAAAAGCTCTTCAAGCTATACACTGACTGTATCTCCACAATCAAATGGAACAAAGTACTGGGCTCTAACTCAGTTGTGATAAATATAATATATGTCCTTGTGAGAAGAGTCAGTTCAGATGGAATACACGGTATCAATTATTTTCTGAGAAAGGTATAAACATGAGAAGTTAAAATAAAKTGATATTCTGCTTAAAATATACCCCACATTCAGAGACAATTGCAATATTTTGAGGATTAGCATTCTACTCACAATTTTCTATGAGATTTAAAGGTCAACAAAGCATTTGTTGGATAAGAAGTTTCAGAAGGAAGTGTCTCTACTTGAGGACTTAGGAAAGAAAAGTTTCCTGCAGATTTAGGTGAAAAGAGAATATGGGTGGAGAGCATTCTCTATGACATCARGAAAAAATTTCTTTAGGTATTATATCATTGTAAGTTTTATACAGCGAAGTGCCGTTGTTCTGTTAAACAGAAATCAAAGTACACTATAATTTTACATTTTTATGGAGCATAATTTCCAACAAAAACCTTAAAAATGAGAGTATTAATATTTTGTCTCTCTTTACGAAGTGTTTTGGGATCAGACATATCTTCATATACATCTACATACATGCATATATATACACATACATATTTGTTCATACACATATACATATGTGTATCTTTAGCAAGACATCTGGCTCACTAGAGATTAGCTCGTTATGCTGCTTAATGAAAGAACAATCAATCTCCTACACAAAAATGTGTAGTCTTAATTTAAAAAAATCTTTCCAAAACTATAATAAAGCCAGTGAAATGAGGTAAATATAATCAGAACAGGAAGTCTAATTCATTAAAAATGGTCTRATAGAAAATTCAACTACAGAAAATCCAACTACTACCTTCTAAAGGCCCTGTTCTTGGCTTTTATGTGTCACTGTTTTGTTTCTTCCCAAAATCCAACATTTTCTACAAAATCACACTTATTTATTTATACAAAGCTGAACAGACTCCACATACCTTATTTTCTTAGAAAAGTGATTAAGAAAAGAAAAATATCACAATTGTTCAGGCTTTTCCAGCCACTGCAAGATGCCCCAATTCTTCAGCACACTTTTCCAACATCCTTTTAAGTTATTGCTAACAAGATTAGTTTAGAAAATGAAGATATAAGTACCCAGGGTAACATATTTCTTGATATGGGTCTGTTACAGCAAGTTTTAAAAATAATAGATTGAGATACAGTAGACGGCTTAGAGTGTCAGACTTAGGAGAATGTGTGCTCTGGTGTGCTACAGTAGACTTAGAAACAAATGAGTGAAACCACAGCTYTTATAGGATGCAAACTAGCTAGCTCCTATGGACAAATCCTGGTCAATTTGTGTTTGTTTTCTGTCCATTTTGTCTTCTTTTAATTTAAAAAGAGGAAAATGTAGTTCAAGCTGGACAAAAATCTTGTAATGAAGAGACTCATTATGGGCAACCAAACAAAAGCTGTGCTTATCTATCAGGCAGTCTTGTCAGAGATGTTCGACATGTTTAGTCTTATACTAATGTTTGAAGAGGAGAGAGAGGTACCATCAAATACGCAAAAAAAACTTATAATAAGGGGAAAAGACATAATGAAAAAATATTAGTAGAGGCAGGCCACTTACAGACATTGATGCAAATGATTAGATGCAGGAGCGTTTGAAAAGTTGAGGAAAATGTATGTGCATTAGTGTTAGAAACCATGTGGGAAATCTCTGTAATGCCCTATTTAATTTAAAGTACACAGAAATTTCTTTCAAGTGAGGAAGAAACAATACACARTATTTGGAGCCATGAATTGGTTTTATTTATCTAGGCGGGCTCACGCTGTATATGCATACTATATAAAGTATCACTCTGAGAGAGAGTAACATTAAGGTGGAATTAACAAGTTTCCCAGAGCATGTCCAAAATCTAAGTCAGAACTGCCTTGTAGTCAACAGTCAATTTTCTAAGAGTGGATCCCTTGTATCCAGAGAGCAAGTGAGAGGCCCAGCACCAATACCTTCAGATGACTATTGTCAAATTTGTACAGTGGAAGRTTGTTTTGCAAAATACCCAAACTGTGGAAAAACAAGGAATTTAACCCAATATGCTGAACTAATTGTGCTCAGCCCTACAAGACTTCTGAAGGTGAGGAAGGTTTTGAACTGCATCCAGTGCCTCCCTCTGCATTGCCTGTCCCTAGCAATCCCCTACTCTGCGTGCTGCCTGTCAGATCAACAAGATGCAGTGAGATGGTGGCCAAGAAAGCTGGCCTAGAGGTGCTTAAACAAGAAGATAGCATGTGAATGCTAAGACACTCGGAGTTAATGGAGATAAAGGAGAAAGACTCACAATGTTCTCATCAAATGCTCTATTTATTTGATGTCAAGGAATAAGTTCCTTAAGGACTCTTACACCATAATGAAAAAAACTTTTCCCTCTGTTATCTTCTCTGGTCCTGGATTTTATTGTGCCATCCATGAAACCTTGAATCAAAATGACAAACTCCAAAATTTGTGAAGATCAAAAGCAAAATTTTTAGGACAAAGAAAGCCATGAATTCTGATCAACTGCTCTGAGCAGAGCAAAAGAAAGTTTTTCCCTTTAGACACTTTAAACACTTACAGGGCCACATAACAAAAGCGGACAGTTGTCAGCTAATTATGYTTCCACAAGTTGCTTCAACACTGAATAATAAAAATGCAGAACCTCACCTAGAGTAGAACTTTGTCATCTTCATGTAACTAGAAAAGGGAGAYGTTCTGTTTTTCATGTCACACAAACTTTATTACAGACAAAAAGAAATACATGGGCAATTATAACAGACTATGAAGAGCACCAGCCCTCCTCTTCACAAAGCMATCTCTGCTAGAGTTGTCTCACACTTTTCCTTGAAAGTCAGCTTGCACTGTACTGTGAGTCATATCTACATCCCAGCTCTGAAAAAGAGGTATGAAATAGATGCTTATTTACTAGCTCAGTAAGCCCTCCCCTACTCTTACAGGACAGCTGTCTACATACTTTATTAGCTTAATCTTGTTCCCTATTGACTTCTGCAGGAATGGGAGAGAAACAGTTCAAACAAATAAGTAACCAGTCACAAGACAGAGAGGCACAAYGTGTTTTCCTCTGTTGTTGTGGTTACCCAGTTAAGAAAATGAGCTATACTAGAGAGCCAAAAAATTACATCGTTTTAATAAAAAAAAAAAAAAAAAGAATCATCATTATCCAGTAAGAGATTTATTATTTTCTGATTTTAAGTCATTTTGTAAGTTCTCTTGGGATTTCAGAACATATTTCTTAAACGCTAATGATCTGAAAACAACACTGCTGCAGGACTTTTTTCAAATATGTTACTGGAAAAAATGTCTTCATTTTTAGCACATTAAATATAGAGAGTGCTCGTGTATGCAGTTATAGCAAGGGTTATTAACAAGTAATAGTTATAAACAGGTGCTGAAGGTTTCTTTCGTATTTAGGTTGGTATTCTACATTCTTAACAAAATCTTTACAATGCTATCTTTACATAAACACACCCAGAGGATTTTTTCCCTTGAAACAGGGACAGTCTCTGAATGAAATGGTTCAGTCAAACATCATGTCCAGGAAGAAGCCCCCCTAAATCAGCATCACGCTSCCTAGTGCAAGATATGTTTTCCAGGCAGATTCAGGTGACCAGGGACAAGGTAACACTCAGCAATGAAAGGCCATGGCCCTGCACAAGCCACAGCTTGAGAAGGCCACAAACCACACACACCAGTGCCATGCAACTGGAGATGTGGCAGAGCTCGCCTGGTGTGAACCCAGAAGCAGGATTAAGACCAAAGCCCACCTACTCTTGCTCTTTCTGAGCTGTATTTCAAGCAGAAGTTACATGTCCTATCCTTCCAAAACAGCACTGCACTTTTCTTGCAAAGTACAACCTGAGGCTGAGGAGCTCCCTTGAATATTGCTCATTTGAGCCACCTTGACAGGGAACAGTTGTCATCTAGGCAACTGAGGGTGTTAAAGGAAACTGCTCGGTTTTCTGGGGAAAAACATGTTACCTGCATTGTCACAATCTCACAAAGTGAGAGGATGTAGACTTTATTCAGAGAGATGGGATGGTGAGGGTCAGTCTCAGATGGAATAAAAAGACAAATGGAAAGAAAAAAAAAAAAAACAAGAAAGCCTTTTGAGGGCGACGTTTTCACTGAGTTCAGCAAAGACTGGATGGCGATTCCCAGTGGTGCCGAGGACGTGTACGAGTGGGCTCGCGTATGTCTYGCATGCCACGTACGAGTGTCAGACACGCATTGTTGAAAGCTTCGTTATTATGCAGTGAGATGCACAGCACAATTTGCTGATGATTCAGTTTATGAAGAGGTTCTGTGAGCTCTTCCTTTCCTGATAACAGCTCTCAGCTTTTCACCTTTCACGTCAGGCCTAAAATAGAAATATCTGCCAGCATTCACAGCGACAAAACTTACAGATATCTCATCCCTGATCTATCAGGAGTAATCTAAATKTGATTTTCTCCTCTTTCTCAGCAATGCAAACAATCTATTTTTATCTCCATCACGTCTCTTCTATTTTCCTCTTTTCCATAATGGCATTACACTCAAAGGCAAAGTCAAATGTAAAGTAAACACTCAGTAGCAGCTTGTTTGAAGTTTGGTTAGATAAATGGATTTATCGACCTGAACTCATGCCTAGATTTGGAATCAGCCAAAATGAGTTTGGTGGGCTCTCAGTAAGGCTGATATAAATTTTATCTCTTATCCTGATGTAATGGGGCGCTGAAAAGCACCATTGTATTTCACCATGTACTTATCATTGTTTTCTGTGTCAAGCACTACAGCAAAATGATGAAACACTATCTTCTTTTACTAACAAGCTCACTTCACGTCTGCATGGTTAAGCGTGACCAGAGTTCTTCGAAGTATTTTCCAAATTAGCTATCCAGAGAAGTCAGCCCTATTTACTGGTCTGCTTTGCATGAACACATTCTCTACTTRAATACATTTTTTTTTCTCATAACCAACCTGATATCTGGCAGTCTGTGTGCTTCTAGTCAATCAGTTTCAGATGATCAAGAGACCAGGTCACCTTTGCTGATGCTCCCCTAAACCAGGAACAGCCCCACACCAAGGACTATTCTACACTTGCAAGCAGAGCAGAACCAGCACACCTCAGGGTAACACTTCTCTCCTAGAAAGGTAGACCAYGCTGAAAACATTTTCACCATGGAAATATATCCCTGTTATTAAGGAGAGGGAGGTGTTTATAACAGTAGGTTATCAACATTATTTTTAGATGAGAGGTGTTTTCAGCACAGAAAAGAAGTCAGGCCCTTGGAGAGCTTTTCATCTCAGTAAATAACTCCCCACTACAAGCAGAAAAAATACATCTATTTTCTTTAAACACCGTTGGTAAACAGATGTCTGAGAACATGTAATTTGCTAAGGGCCTTTCCTAAGGCACTGCATGGTTAGCACCCATTGCAGGTGTACTGGGGAAAACCAGTGCAGTAATTAGGAGTTCTAGGATAGTTCCAGCAGTCATTTTAATTCCTAGAAATATTTCCATTTCTACCAAGTCTGGGATACGCTTCAGGAAAATAAGAGATTTCTTATTTGAAAAGTTGTGAATATATCCACTTTTACAAGTGTGGAAATGACAAACCATTGAATCCAAAATCRTCCATGCACAAGTGGAAGTTGGATTTTGTTCTGAGAATGTTAGAATTTCACTTTTTAAATACATATTTTTTTCTTTTTCTTCTCTCTGAAATTTAGTCTGCTTGTGATCCTACAGTTCCGTTCATAGTACGTTCTTCCTGAAAGCAATAGCATCTTCCATATGCTTCTAGAATTAAGCCTGCATAAAGCCTTTGAGGCATGAGATTTTTCATTTATGCATCRCTTAGAAAGCTATAGGCAGAATAAAAATACTGCTTGTTACTGTTCAGCATTACTGTTCTGACTGTGGTCATTTTATTGTCTAATTCACTGAGCAGCCTTGCAAAGGAATTAAAGCCATTAAAAAGAAACATGTGGATGTATTCATGTTAAAAACAAAAGCTTTAGTTCATTTGGAAAGGTTTGATGTTCTCAATATAAAGAAGATTTGTTCTGCACAAACACAATGCTGATATTGCCACAGCATAAAATTGTCAGAATTTATGATTCTAGCTAATTTTTGCCTCCCTTAGCAAGGTTTCTTCCCTCTTCACTCTCATCCTACTTTTCTCCAAAAAAAAMCAAAATGTGTTTTAAGATTTCACTGGAAAAATTAAAGGCTTCACTGGCACATCACCATAGAAAAACAAATGAATTTGTTACCTACCAGGGATATGACATACTTGAAAATAATGAGGATTTTAAGACAGAACAGCAACTTCTGTCACATCCATTAATTACRCAGTGGGTAAGACCAGCCTTCGGTCTAATCTGCCCTACGGGTAAAGGTCCACAGCAGAATTGAAGAACAAGGCAGTAGAGACCCACAAGGCTGTAAGATACTGAGAGGGAGCTTTGTATCTGCAGGAACCTCAGGCTTAGCAAGGGCTCAGCTTAGCCCTAGGTCGCCTTTGATATCTCCAGGATCAGAACTGCACCAGCTGCTGCTCTGCCCTCAGGTGTTCTGTGTATCTCAGGTTTTGCCTATCTTGGTTTGGCCCTTAGACTGCAAACCCAGCTCGCTCTCCTCCCCCAAAAAAGATCTTAAAACCAGCAAATGGATAACGCCAAATGGAAAGCTTGGCTTTTGTTAGGCAAAGTGTTTCTGCTTTTACCTGACTGAGGAAACCACATTTCTTCAGGGTTTCTAATTAAATATGGCACTTAAAAAAAAATGGAGTGGAAAAGCTGAGTTTAGAGTTTGCTATCTGCTACAAAATAAAGAAAAAAGTAGCTGACGAGATCATATCTTTGCCATCATAGGGTGAAGTTTGGGCGGTAAAAAAAAAAAAGAGCAGAAACTAACAGTGATTTCCAACCAACTTCCATCTATTAGCTACAGCCACYTCCCTTAGCTTGAAGGACACGTGACACCATAAAGAAAACCAGAAAGTTCTAGATGCATTTGCAGTGAAAATATATTTAAGTTCTTTTCCACTATTTCCTCTTATTGCACTGTGCTGTATACCAGAACTGTATTAAGGAAGTAATTGGTCGTATACATTCATTTAGGAGTGGAAATGACACCTGGAAGCACAGCTATAGCTCCATATTTTTCAAATCAGCAAGATAAAATAAAATTTCAGGGAAAGTTCATGTTCATGAAAAACAGGACAAGGTTTCCCATTTATTTAAACTCTTTTTTTTAATTATTCCTTGTAGTTTTGAAGAATCCTCATCATTGCTTCTAGTTGGAAGATTTAATAATTGTTGATTATTGGAAGTGAAATAATTAATATAGTGTACTKTTTACTTTAAAAAGTCTTTTTGCACTGACACTAAGGGTACAACTCTGTGCTCAGGGACATTGGGAAAATTCCGAGTAAAACTTTGGATCTTGGAAAGATTCTGTCAATTTTACACTGATGCTAACAAGAGCAGTGACTAACCTGGGTTGTTCACCTGAAATATTCATTATCTTTATTTTTAAATGGTGATTTTTTTACCACTTTTGCCTCTTCTTTGGTTAAGCTTGTTGGAAACATTCAGTGAGGTTGACTCTGAATCAAATCATATTGCCAGACATTTTTTCTTATATTAATTATTTCTTTTTAGATCATACATGTGAGCAATCCTAGTAAAACAAATTAATTCCTTGCAATCCTACTGAAATTAGTGCRTTTATTTGCATTCTGACCTTAGATTCTTCACGTTCTTTGGTCTTTTCTGAGCATAGGATGAGTTTTATTATACATCTTTGTAGGAAAACACCTCCTACACTTCCTGCGGTGTATAAAGACAAATGAGACTTTTCATGTAATGTAAGCAAAACTTATCTCCTAAGCCTTACCATGGAGTTCTCGTTATCTAATTCTCCTTACATTTCTTCCTTATTSTTTCACATTTTTGTTGTTGCTGTTGAACAAAAAGATTTTCTTTCTCTTATTATTTACCGGAGGAAAAAGCATTTTTCCCAAAGCTATTCATCCAAAATTGGGAGTTGAGTGATAATTGTGAGTTGGACAGCTCAATGGACCAGGCTCTGGCCTTTCACCCCGACAGTGTTAGAAATGTAAAGCCTCTGTTTATTCATATTATAGGTACTGCGGGGGCAGCTGTGAATAGTGGTCCATAAAATTCATTTCCTATTCGACTTGGAAAGCCTGATGCACGACTTGTGTTTGTGTGTACAGTGTATAGATGTGTACACAAGCATGAGATAGAAGGGTATTCTTCACATTTGACTCATTCTCCAACATTTTTTAAACAGAGATAAACTCACAGAATCACAGAATGGCTGAGTTTGGAAGGGACCTCTAGAGCTCATTTAGTTCAACCCTCYCACGTAAGCAGGGACATCTAGAGGATGTGGCGCAGGGTGGCATCCAAGCCGGTTTGGAAGACCTCCAGAGAAAGAGAAAATACTACATCAGGTCACAATTTAGTTGTGTCAGATATTGGTTTACTGTTGATTCCTTCATGCTTGTTTGCCTAATGAGTAAAAAGTAAAATAGGAGATTGTACRGTAGGGGAAATTGTATCTGGAGGTTACAGAGAATTAAATCTTCTTAAAAACTAATCTTAGTTCAGTGCTGAAGAGCTTCTTACAGAGAGAAATGTAACTAGTGAACATATTAAAATATTCATTATGTAAAATGTTGCATCATTTTTTATTAGGTAGTATTCCTTATGAATCTATGTTGAACCCACCAAGAGCTTCTCCATGAAACAATTGTAACTCCTCTTCCCCTTTAAAAACATACCCACTCTGACAGTCAGCTAAGAGCCCAACTCAATCAACACCAACAAGATCATACTCTCTGTTACCATCAAATTAACTCCTGTATTCCATGGATATGAAGGATTTCATTAATATTCAGAAATGATTTGCAAATTAATTGTGTTTTGAATCTGTCTAATGCAGAACACTGTTGTTGAGTTTATCTGCTGAATTAATCCCTCTGTGTGCACAGAAGCATGGCAATAATCTTGAGAAATAGCCAGGAAATTGAACGTAGCCTCAAGTTTTGATYGCTTGTATCAATGCTGTTAACAGTTTCTCATGTAAGATTTGAAAATAATCCAATTAAATTGCTTCAGGAAATAGTATTATGTGATAACAGATATGAACATATATGGGACAGGTGTACCTACGAGTGTGTGTGTGTTTGTGTGTATAACCTAGAAAGCCTGAGCAAACATGTTAGAGGTACAGAAAACACTAAAAAACGAAAGTGACCTTATCAGTAGTATACAGGTTAAGCTCATTTAAACCAAATAATATCTGTATTAGTCTGAGACACTTTACAAGAGAGATTTTCCCAGGAGTCTGAAGAGTTACAAACTATCAGCAAATGGGTTGATCATTTTTGCTGGACCATTTATGTTCTACAAACATCCCTTTGGTGTTGAGGGACTAYTGAGCAAGACCAGAAGGGTAGTGTTGATTTTTAACTAACATCGACAGCTTTGTACTGAGAGATGTAGATTTTTTCCCACAGGATAATCATTATAACCTTGCTGCTTTTTAAAGTAACTAGGCAAATTTTCTTTGTGTATTGGCCTTCACAGGAACAGCATTCTCAAAGAATAACTGGTCAATATGAATAAAAGAAGCTTAAACTGTAACCTCAGATTACTTTCAACACAAACATTGATTACACTTAAACTCACAGAAGTCCTTTATTATTAAGTAACATTATAAAACACAACATTAGGTTGGAACTACTCAGATAGTTACAAATCTCTGCAGGTGAGAATTGTCTATGCTGCCAAAGCACAGACATCTGTTTTTGCAGCACATGAGCCTGTGTGGGTACATGAAAACTCTTGGGGAAACAGGTATTTGAGATCACTGCCTCCTCACAGTGTTCTGGTTAAGTAGTACCAGACATCATATGCACACAAGAACTTTTTAGGTGTTTCCTATTTATTTTCAGCTGATGATATGTTGGATCACTTCAGAGTTGCAATGGTAGCATAGTCATATTCTTCTGATGAAATRCAAAAAGATTTCAGCGGGTAGAAGCAACCATAGACCAGTTCTTGTCCTTCTAGGAAAAAAGAACTAGGGTCAGGCTTTACCCCTAAAGAAATTAACATGTCACTGCCAGTAGAAAGGGTATTCCTTAAAAAGTGCCTCAGCACTTGTATTCTTAGAGGTATCACAACAGTACCAGGCTAAATTACCTTCAGTGACTCTGTTTCCAGCACCTTTGCTGCTATTCTTGAGCATGCTACTAATATACTGTTATTTGAGAATACTATTGTTAAATAGCTAATCTCTCCTTGAATAGAGTGATGGATTTGACTTCTAAGGTAGATGGAAAAACACTCTTCAGAAAATTGTACAACATGAGGCTGTACTGACTATTTACCTCTTTGCTCAAAGAAGTACTGGGGACATCTCGGGTACTGGGCACACTGCCATGCATTAGTGCTCTAACTCAACTTCCCCACCTRTCCCTTATATTGTGAGTGGAGTGGGTGAAATCCTTCAGAAGAGAGGGCAGCTTTCTCAGCAGGAAGGGTGAGACTGGGTGGATGGCTATAAGCAATGGTCCCATCCTGGTGCTCCTACCAGCCCCTAGGAAGTCCCAGCRTGGAGATATCTGTAAGAGCAATGTTCGGCATGAAAAATCACTTTTCAAAAAGACACAGAGGGGCTAAATCCACCCCTGCTGATTTTGCTGAAGTCAATTCACATTTTCAGTTAAGACAGTCAAGGTTACAGTCCTTGGGATACCCTGGTTTGCATTCRCAAATCCAAGCTTTCATCTGCTAGAAATCTGTGGAGCACATTCAGGGGGCTGACCAGCAGAAAATTCCTCTACAAATCTGAAAAGAAAAACCATCCTTTGCACTATTGTTTTATTAAAATATTCATCTACTTCAGAGTCTGGCATTTTTGCCATATTCTTATGATTCAATTCTGGCAAAAAAAAAATACCTTTACACAACACACAGCTTGGTAAATGTTACACACTGTGGACACAGTCAAATTGGAGTAATTATGGTAGAACAATCCTGCTTGGATGTCCTCATTAGTTTTCTTCTTTTTTTYCCCTTATTTCTCTTCTTTTCCTTTCTTTTGCAGGACTGACTTTCCTTAACCTTCTTGGTAAGCATTCAATCTCCACATCCTTTCATTTCTGCCTGAGCTGACCTTTTCTTTCTCACTGGGTAGGAGGGATAAAATGAGTTAACTTCAAGATGAGCACAGAGCTGATCTAATTTTGAAATGAATGCCAGGAAGATGACAACACAATCTCTTCTGTGATGTCCAAGGAACTTCTACAGGGAAAACTTGAATGTCCTCATCTTTTATTTCTACAGTCAAAATGAACACAGACTATTTGGGGCCTGGAGGGGTTTTGCGTGGGGGCTTTCTTGGGTTTTATAGCTCTAGCTTGTTTGCTCAAACCATATGGCTTTGCCAAAAAGAATTTGCTCTGTGTTTACTAGGAACAAACAGTCAGTGGAGCAAGCATTCATTGTGATAAATAGTGTTTGGCATGAAGGGACAAATCGAAGGATCACTGCCACTATAAAAGCTGTTCTTTTGCTCAGAGTGAATGTTAATGACACTCGTTCAGTGTTTTACGATAAACTAATTCAAAACACTATGTTACTGGAAAGATATCCTTGCATCCAAGAAATATGCTTGTGTTGCTGTTGAGTCAGAAGCTGGCAGAAGCAACACCAACATAAATGTTTTCTTAAATATTTAATTTTTAGCTTTTTCTGTGCGTATTTTGTGACCCTAGAAGAGGTCGCTAAAGAGTGTCACAATATTTTCATTTTTAAAGCAGACCTGTGTTCTTTCTACAGTGTGTCAAGTTCTTTCTCTGAGGTATAAAACCAACCAAACAAAAAGCAATCTGTGATTTGTCCCATCCTTGGCAGTGTGCTTACAYATTTGAATCTAATAGTTTAGCCTGTCAGGCCAATAATCCATGTTTTACAAGTTTCCTAAGGATATATTTAAAAAAACAGTGGTTTGGATCTGCATATTTAGGAGACTGACTTTTTTTTCTTTGTGCCATAGCACTGCAGTTGTACTCTGCAAAGGCACCTGGCCTGCAGCCTGATCACCCCCATGAGTTTTCACCAGGGTATTTTGGAGTGAAGTGTCTGCAGAGGTGGGAACCATCTCCTCTTTTTCCAGASATTTGCAAGACAGTAACTTTCAGGACATGCTGTGGAGCATCAGAGAGAAGAGAGAATTTGATAATTCTTTTTGTCTTTTCCTGGCCTCAGATTTTCCCCCAGCTGGGTATTTGCTGCCTGAGGATTGAAAGAAGCTGCCCTCTTCTGTATTAATTCATGTTATCCACACACCCCAGTTTATTAAGGACGTGAAGTAAAGCCTTCAAAGTTAGCAAATACCTGGATTGACATATCAGAGCCTTAATTCTGCCCCCTTGTGCTCATGTACAATGGTACAGTCTTTAATTAAATTACCACAAGCTATTTTTCTGCAGGACTCCAGCCTCATTCTGTGCACTGGAAGGACTGACCTCACTGAATGGGGGCTATTAGCTATTCCTGCATGATTCTCTTCATTCACTGTGCCAATGTCTTATTTACTCTACATTATTCATAATCCATTATTCATTTACTTTTTGTATCATTCATCCATTTTGCAGCTCTTCTGTGACKTCTAAGACCAAAAGATATGAACATGGGCATGGAGAATTTGTGTTATGTACTACATACCCTGCTGCTCCTGGCCTGTTCCTCTTGTCATTCCCATATCAGTTCTCTTTTTTTTCCCATCTTCCAGCTTCTCCATCCTGTTTCTGGTCTCTTTAATCAGCAAAACTCAGTCTCCTCCCTGCAGTCTGCTGCCTAAATGGCAATAAAAAAGCTCAGTAAGAGCATGACCTGGAACCCGTGGGAAAAGTGATGGCTGGTAAAGTTCTCCTTGGTCACTGCAGGCCCATCAGCAAATATGTTCAGTGCAGATGGACCCTTTGGAGAATTGGCTGATAGAYTTTAACGAGTCTCTACTGAGCATTGAATAAGAGATTTTTCAAAGGCTTATAACTTGGCCAAATTCAGGCAATTTTTCATATAGATGAAAAAGGACATTCCTGTCACCACAGCAGCCCACTTGCCTAATTCCAAGACTCTCTGCCAAAACATTGCAATGCTAGCACTTCTCAGCAAACACTTTGCAAGCATTTCTTTTCTCTTTCTTTTTCTTTTTTTTTTTTTCCTTCATGGTCAAAACAATACAATTTTCTCTAATTCTCTTCTCAGAAACAGCTGAACCATTTTTTACTCAAATTTTCCAAAGACAGACTGAGTCAGAAACACAGCATGGAAAACTTAAGCCCAAATCATTAAAGTCTGGCAAAGTTATAAGCAACCAGAAACTGGATCTCTATTTTGGGGAGTGCTGGGAAACCAGAGCAATAGGTGGAGCTACCTAAAGTACCTAAAAGAAAAAGTACCTTGAATTTCAGAGATGTTTGGATTTGCTTGCTCATTTRTTTTACATAAATAATAAACAAAATGACAGAATTCTCTCAGATTACATCCTAAGAAGCTTTTACTGAGCTTCTGCAGTAAGAATTTGGACAAATGTCACAAGACAAATCACTCTAGAAATCCTAAAGTAGCTAAAAAAGGGGAAAAAAAGCCATTGGACAAAACAAATGCAGCAGTGAAGTTGATTGTCTGGGCATGAAGGCATGCGTTCATGGATAGAGGTTGGTCACTGTTAGCTCTGTCTATATTAGACTTGTATTGCTGCAATATGTGTGCAGAGAAGGCAATCAAAGAACAGGGATCTAAAATGCTAGTTTCAGTCCAAATGTCAAGTTAATAACAGACTCATATTCTCTAGAGCTTTCAAGATACAAAAAAAGGATGAGATACCAGTGCAACAAYCAAAACAGTCCAATAAACCAAGGTCTCTGCTTCCTTCCTTTCTATACAAATTGAGCATGATTTTATGTTCCAGATGAAGGTAAACAAAAACCCACCATTATTTCCCTTTGGAAAGGAGGTGAGATGGAAAAAGGATGCATCTYTGCAATGTTATCATCATGAAAAAACATGTGTATTTAATTGGTAACAGCTGGAGCACAGCTTGCTTCTGTTCGCTGGTATCTGTTTTGCTTATAATAAATGGGACAGAGTTGCTGAAGATAGAGTCCCCCACACACAGTCCATCTCCGTGTCATCAGGATGGAGCTGCAATGGACATTTTTTATTATTATTATTAACTGGGCAAAGAATCACCCAGAGGCTATTCCTGGGTGGTAGGTCATCTTTATTTCAATATTTGATGAGTGGCGTGACTGAATTTTGAAGCCCTTTCAAGTCTCTTTGATTCTTGATGGAAGGCCTTCAACATGAAGTAACATCACTAAAATACTGATTAAGGATCCAGATGAGTTTAAAAGTGCTGAGTCCCATCCACAATACACATTATGGAAATATGATTATGTAACATGCATGGGGAGCAGAGGAAAACAGTGATCTGGATACAGCTCAGCAACAAAAGCACAAAACCACCAAACTTGTTTGATGATGAAGACACGAGATTAATGTTGGAGCCTTTGGCTAGGTATTTTTTTTTCTTCTCTGCATATAATCATTAATAATAAACCATGGTCAACACATTAACTCAGTCAGTATTAATCATTATCTTACATCATATTTCCAATAGCTTTGCAGTAATGACCTCACAGCCTATCCCACTCACAAGCAATCTAGTCTTCCTCTCGCTGCTTTAGGGCAAGGGCAAACAGATATCCTGCCCTACATGGTGAAGAAACTGAAGACATGTATGTAGGYTTCCTTCCTCCAGGTACGGCAGATCCTAGGCAAGAAATCAGGCTGTGTTGAGTATTTGGACTGCACAGCAGAGCTTTCTGCAAAAGCATGTGCAGATAGACATATCTTTTCACCATGTTCATGAAAATAATTAAAGCAGAAGGAGAGGATAACAATTATGGTGGAGGGAAGGCTTAGTAGGATATCCATTAAAAGACTATATAAAGTCACTATGGATAGAAATCTCTAAGCAATGCACAGGAATGAATTTAAAGTGTGAGCTTCTGACTATGGCGTCAGGGGAGACAGATGGGAATGAGGAGACAATTTTGGAGCCTGCCTCACTCACTGACTTCTCTTTTAGATGATAAGTTGCTCAAAATGAGATGTTATGGATACGCTTTTTTGCCACTGCCTATCTCTTCCTTCTGGCTGACAAGAGCTGGGAGTCAGAATTAGAAGGTGATCAACAGTTGTAGATGATTCTGAGAGAACCTCTCCTCCATAACAATGGCATTATTCCATTTATTGCATTGTATTGTTTGATGTCCAAAGCCCATGAGCCTTGAATATGTCAGTGAAAGAAGTTACATTCTCTTTCTGCATTTTCTCCCTTTCCACAAATAATTTCCATTTGTGGAACTCCACAAAGCAAAACCTCAGCAGAACTACTGCAGAGACAGCCACAAAATATAGAAGCAATATATCAGGTTCTTGTCATATTTTGAAAAAGACATATTTACAATAAAAATAGGAATTGTACAATGAGTCAAAGAGGAAATWGCTAAATATACTGGGGCTTGCCCAGTATACACGCAACCTCTCTCATGAAGACTCATTTATCCATTAGAAGTTGATAAATATTGCTTTAAAAGGTGTATAATTTTTTTCTGAGTGTTTAAAAATTTTGAGCTTTTAATCTAGCATTAAGATGACAAAATATATTCCAACAATTCTTCTTTAAATGATAGATCTTTAGATGTCCAAAATCTTATAACTCTAAAAATATTGTGCCCTTGAAATTCCCAGGACTAAGGATATTGTCTCTTTTCCACAAAGACAGTTAGGAAATGTTAGATGGAAAATAAATAATTTCTGAAAACTGTATATAGAAGAAGGAGTTGAAAGGAGTGGAAAGGGTTTATAGCTAACTATAGAGCTACTCCATCACTGTATAAAGAGAGAAAAGTAGAATGTGCTAGAGTTCCTAGAGATGTATCCTAGAGATATTTTAGAGTTCTGGGATTCTGAAGATGATCAAAATGGGAGGAAAAAAAAAGCTGAGAGAATTTTTCTGCTAACTTTTTAGCAGGAAACATGTTTTCCCTGCTGCGTGATTTCCTCCTCTGGGGACCCCATGAGAGGGCAAGATCAGTCCTGCCATTCCAGTTCTCCTTCTTCCAGAATGGAGCTGAGGGTAGGAGCACATGGGACYCCTCCATGAGGACTCATGAGGGCTATACAGGGAGCCGTAGCACACCTTGAGATACATTATTTTTTCTGTTTCTTTGGTTCCTTTTACGGAATCACAGAATGGTTGAGGTTGCAAGGGACCCCTTGGATCCATTCTGTGACACATACGTGTAAATCATGGTACATTCTTTGTGATAAAGTTTTTCCTGTTTCCCCCATGTTTAAAATGCAAATCAGCATCTGCAGTCTGCTTGTGTCTTTTATTTTATTTTATTTTATTTTATTTTATTTTATTTTATTTTATTTTATTTTATTTTATTTTATTTTATTTTATTTTATTTTATTTTATTTTTAGTGTCTTTTATTTAGAACATTCAGGAACTTAAAAAAAAAAAAAAAGAAAGAAAATTTTGTAATCATAGTCCTAATAGATTTGTTTTGTGGACTCCTATTCACGGACAGAGGTGTCATAACAATTGTGTTCTCTAATCTGCTGCTCATAAGGCAGATATTTTCAGGGGTCTGAAAACACAAACTGTGTTTCAAACTAGCCAGACAGAGAGAGAATAATGAGCAGAAGTTCAAGTGCAATACTGATAAAGTAGTGCATATGTTGGTAGGGCAAACATCAGGAAAAAAATATGAGTAGACTTTTATTGTCGAGAACAGCAGAGCACCAGMCAGGGTTAGGACAACCTTCAAATCATTTTTCCACTTTCCTTCATTTTTGTCTATTTGACATTGTGCTTTCTCCTTGCCCCATTATTACCTTATTGGAATCAAACTTAATGTTAAATAATAGCTGTCAATTAGTTCAATCAGCATCTTAATAAAATAGAGAGATACGATTTTTTAAAGAAAACAAGGAGTACCATGTATTTTGATTCTCTGGCAAGAGCGAAGCTTTATGGCTATTGTGAAGTAGTTATTGCTTCTTGGTTTATGGAAAGTCAAATAAGTGCAATTATCAGCATTCTAATTGTAAAATGAAGACTTCAAAATTATACTTGTTTTTACTGATTTGTGAATTCTGTATCACATTATACAAGGAGAAATTAATTCCAACTAATATATATTTAGCAGAGAAAACTGTCCAAAACAACTAGAAACTGATGAGTTTCATCGTGCTTTAAAAYTCAGTCTTTGTGTTGCTAAAGACACACAGATAAACAAATATCATTAACTTATTAAATCATAGCTGCATTTATCTTCATTGAATTTTAGCAGCAGAGATCTTACCAGAASACAGGGAGCTTTGAACATTAGCCAGTATGTTACAACAAGAACTTATTTCAAGATCTAAAACTTAGTGTTTCTTGGGTTCCTCTCCAGAAGTGTCCAGTGCTGTTTTCCCTTCAAATGACACAAACCACTTAGACCAGAACATGTGACTCAGCCAAACAAAAGAGCAAACAAATTTATTGGAGCCCCAGATGCTTCAATCAACTACAATTTCAGTTGCTTCTTCAGTTTTTCCTATGAAATATTGAGACTAGGCAGATATTTCAGGCTGATTGTGGGTAAAGTAGGCAGTCATCCTGCCTCCATCCTAAGCCATTTCACCATTCCACATAGACCCAGAGTCATCAGGACTCAAAGGAGCAACTGAGGCTGCCTTTACTGTGTTGTTTCAATCTAGGCGTAGAAGAAGGGGAAGGTGGCAATAAGTTATTGGTCCCAGTATCCTAAAGGATCCAGAGATCCAAACAAGTGCAGGTTCATCCACCAGCAATGACTGGCACTATACTGATCTTAGCAGATTTATCTCACAGAAATACTATTCATTATAACTGTAAGCAAAGTTTTTCTGGGTTTGCTCTGGCACAAACAAGATCAGAAGCACAATCAAATTCATTCCACAAGGGAGTTCTGGGGAACTGTGTTTGCAACGTCGCCAATAAACCTGACATTTGCTAAAGATCAAGCCAAGATCTGGTTGCTGTATTATTACAGATCATGCTATACACTATGCCTCAGGAGAGTACCTCTTAAAAGAAATGCTAAGGCTTAAACTTTAGTTTGGAGATGCCAGAAATCAAGGTAGATTAAGGCATTAATGAAATGTGCTACCATAAATCCTAAAGTAGATCTTTTTCTGTACAATTCCTACTTTGCTGCCACCTGGCGAACTCGTTATAAGTCTTTGGATACTTTTAGCACTCTTACATGTTGGTTTTCTCTCATGATCATGGCTTCACATGTAAAGAGATGGATGTCATYCAGTTTTCTCACTCCAAAAATAATTGGGAATACTGTGAGTTGCTTACTGTTACAAGTTGTGACTATCATATTTCATTAAGAAGTAAATCAGAATGGATCTAAATGATGAAAGAATCAGTGCCCTTCAGTCTCTATAGGTATTTAGATTACCCAAAGCCTTTGTCCCCAGAGTTAAACAGTTCTTGAACATGAGTATTCACCACTCCAGCCCCAAACTTGTAGAATAGGTATCCAGAGTTCTGACTGAATATAAGAGAATTTGTGTAAGGATTTAATTAACATAATTAAGAGAGCTACTGAGACTTAAAACGCGGACCTATGTTAGTGATGCCGAATACCAATTTCAGTCTCCTGTAGACAAGCGTCTGTCAGAAATGACTGGCTTAAGGGAGTTCACACTCTGCAGAAAGCTGTATTTAACTTTTCACTGAGTGTTACTGTGTGTGGAGCAACTCACTGCCTTTCTGACGGACATGTATGACAAGGTGACATTTAATACACTCTCTACATCTCAAAACAGGTATTCTATTGACAACTAAATTATACAGTAACAAACACTGCCACTACAGAGTGACAGATTGATTTGAAAAGAATATTGTAACCAGGATGAAGGAAGCATTTTCCTAATGATATTTGTCAACTTCTGTGCATTTCAYTCCTCTGCGTGATTACCAGTGAGCTAGATGCATAGCTTTTAGAATACTTTATCCATCACAGAACAGCAGAGTTGTAGAAGCATGTCTATGCTTCCATGTGTCAAGGAAGTGTGTGTTGTTTTATTGTAGTTAGCTATAATAATGTATTTGTTTCCTGGCAGCATGCACACAACTGTGGGGAAGAGTACAAGTCATCTTTATTGTTATTTAGAAAGAAAACTGCATCAGAATGCCGGAGTGATTTCCACTCTGTCTTTTATTTGTGTCTCCTTTTACAGAAAGGGAACTATTGTGCAGCGCTTCTGCATAATACCAAGCATGTTCCTTTCCTAAGTATCCTGGAGAGGCAGTAGCTTTTGTATGCCACTCTGGGATCTCTGTCTTCACTTCTTTCCTTCTCTCAAAGCAGGCATGATCTACCACCTTTCATCTGAGCTTGATCAACAAAGACAGAATATGTTTTCTGAAGCTAGATTTGCAGCATGTTGCCTTGTACAACTGTATTTTGTGGTGACATATCTAGTAAGGAGTCATATGGAATGAAAGATAACACCCTGGCTATGAAGCACTTGTTCATAGTGTTGAGGTCATTCAATACCTAATCACCCTCTGATCACATGTGCCATATATGTAGATAGACAAGGTTCTGCAGAGGAAATTGAAAGGCTGTATTAGAAATGGAAATACTGATAAGGGTAAAAATGAATAACTTCTGCATGTTTCAATCTTCATAGTGTAATAGTAACTAAGTCTGGTTAGTAAATCAAGGCAGAGTAATATGCTGAAAATTATATGCTGAACAGGAAGTTCCAGGGAGAAACAAAATGAAGGTATCTGGACTGCAGGACCCTTCTGGACATGGCAGTGGAGAGGGAAATCAACAAATTTGTGCCTGCATAGCATAGCTTTCTGTCCCTGCTCTACATGTTTTCCTTTCCATCTTACTGAATATCTAAACAAATAGAAAATTTATTTCAAAAGAATTTCAGCTACATACTTTATTGCACATCCCTATCTCTTTCATGCTTTTAGCCAAGATATGTGTAGAATGAAAATTTGTCATTTGTTGTATAATCCCTCCCTGTATCACCTTCTTGGTCTCTGTAGGAAACCTCCTCATTGTATTGTCCATCTGAGTTATCTCATTATACTAGCTGACCAAATGAAATAACAATCATAGTCATGCTAATAACAGACAAAACTTCCTATTTAATTCTCTGTCTCAATATATTACTGTCCTTATATCGAAATGTGAGTTTGAGTACTTTTGTTTTCCTACATTAAGTAGGACATTATCTGACCAGTAGCTACTGCACTGTTTCAGGAGCCTTGCAGTAGGTTTAGAGTTGTATTTTCTGGCTTTCTCCGAATAGCAGTAGTTGGCAAATGCTGATAACTGATGTGTTCTAGAATGTGATCTCAGGTGGAGGTTGAGAGGCAAGCCTAGAGGCACAGTAAAAGATGGCAGCTGAATAAAAATCACCAATAAAAGGAAAAATACAATTTCTACTTCATTAAAGTTGTCCTGCATAAATGGCTGGGCTTGCTAATTGCTGGTATAGGTCAGAAACTGTCTAACTGTATAATAAAGCTAATGTCTTCTACCTAATGTACTGCGAGCTAAYAGGTTTGTATGTTTAGAAGTCCTTAACATATATTAAAGAAAGGAAGGTTTCCACTCTTGATCTGAAAGGCCTGGYTGACATCTTTTTTGGTTCCCATCCTTCTTTCCTCTTTTCCTTTCTAAATCCCAGGTCTCTACAGAGAACAATATATACAGGTTTCCTTCTGTGTAACTCAAGTGYAACACTCCTCAGTGCAGAAAAATTATCCCTTCTGGAGTGGTACCACGAGCAGCTGCATCAGCACAGCCTGATGGAAGGGGTTGGTGCTCTGCAAAGGGCCTCCTATGACTAAARCTTTTCAATTAAAAAACAAGCATTTTATATAAAGGACTTCTGTTATTTTATATCACATATTGCCATGAAAAATACAAACCAGGAAAACATCACAGTTAAGAAGAAAAAGGCAGAACTTCTAAAGCCTCATCTGAACTGAAATTCTGGGAACATACAAGATAGCTAGAGTAGAGAAAGTCTTTAGCATTCCTTCAAAATTTGCATTTGCAAACTGTCAGTATAATAGAAAGTAAAGCAGAAATAAAATTTCTGACAAAACCTAGCATTGGATCATTTAGTGTTTTTGACAATTTTTGTTACCAAAGGAGAATAGAGGCATTTAGAGGAGATACGAAAAGTGATGCACTCTACATTTCACAAAAGATGAGCAAGTAGGAAAAATGGCTTTAAAGGCATGGATAGAGAGACCAAAAAATAATTATTATTGAACTAAGAATGACAAACTAGTCTTGAAATTTCAGGATGTTACCAAATCCTTAATTAGATGCTATATAGTGACTGGTATCTTGGACAAAGTCCTAATAATAAGACAACAAACAGACTAGGAACTAACTAACTTGTAAGTCAAAAGAAGTCACCCATTCTCTCTTAGATTTGTAAATAAAGAGCACAAAATGCAGTGAACATGATACCCAAGGTAGAATTACCTGGTAAGTGCAATGTTGGGATTACATTTGTAGTAAYATCCAAGGTTCAACAGTAACTAGCATATCAAGTTGGATGCAGGAAAATGAAAAAGTCTGGACATCTAACTATATTTTGCAAAAATCTATTAAGTAAAGGACTTTTTTTYCTCAATAGCAGTATTAGCTCAAAAAGATTTTGAGCTAATTGAATTGAGTATTGAAGCTGGAKATTATGATCAAATGGGAGCCTGAAAACACAAAAAAGTTTAATTCATTTTAAGTTGGATGTTGGCAAACTAATCAAGGTATTTGTTAGTGTGTATACACGTACAAAAAATATTGCAATGAAAACATGGGAGAAAGAGAGCACAGGTCCCACCCATCCACTTATTCCCACTAAAGGTAATTATAATCAGACTGGGCAGAGACAGAGAAAAGGCAGAAAAAAATAAAATCTGGACAGGCTCAAGAAATAGCTTGCCGTTTTAATACTGTTGTTGCTGTCTGGTTAGCATTAGCCTTATTATTGTAGCTTAGCTCTGGTCTTTACTGTAGTGGTATATATTGCCTGCTGGGCTCCAGGTTTTATAACCAGTTCCACTATCAGCCGTATTCAAAGTCAAAAGAACCACAATTTCCTTGTCCACCCTCCTCTGGGTGGAATGGACAAAGCAAAGTTGATCTCAGCTGTCCATAAATCACAGAATCAGAGGATACTTGAGGTTGGAAGGGATGTCTGAAAATCTTCTAGTCCAACCCCCTGCTCCAGCAGGGACACCCAGAGCACGGGGCACAGGGCGGCATCCAGGCGGGTTTGGACACCTCCAGAGAAGGAGACTCCACAGCCTCCCTGGGCAGCCTGTGCCAGGGCTCTGTCACCCTCACAGGGAAGAAGTTCCTCCTCACATGGAGATGGAACTGCCTGTGTTTTAATTTGTACACATCGCCCCTTGTCCTGTCAGTAGCCACCGCCAAGAAGAGTTTGTCCCTATCCTTTTTACATCCTCCCCTCATATATATACAACTTAGTAAAAATACAAGCAACCATACTATTGCAAACCAAGATGTGTTTAACCCAGTCTCAAGTACGTGGCTACGAGCAGAGCAACAACAAAGCCAGCTTATATGTCATTCCCTTCCGACTATTCTGTTTGTCTCCTATTCCTAGTTCAAGACCACCCTGGATGCAGGCTGTCTTTTTATCAGACTCCCCTGGATGATTTCTCTGAGCACCTACCCAGCCTCTCTTGGATTCCAGGTAAATTTCTTCTATCCATAATACTCTTGGCATGCAGAGGAAAAGSATGTGTGCTTTTGAGTCTTCATTGAGGCTCCTGTTAACTTCATTTAGTGCCTATTAAATCTTAAATAGAATATTGTTCCCCATTGATCTCATCTCACTTGAAATTTGGAAGTCCTCCATCATTTCCTCCTGCTAAATCACCTCTTTTCCAGGTTGAATAGTCTTAGTCTAGCCAAAGCTTACTGTCATACCCGACCAGCCATGACTGACACTCCAGGACAAGCAAAGGAAACAAATATGGGAACTGTGGACCAGAGAGGGGAGGAAAAAGAGAACTCCATTACACATTATACCATATTATTATAATATTATTATTATACCATATTATTATTATTATTATTATTATTATTATTATTATTATTATCATATTATTATTATTATTATACCATATTATTATTATTATTATACCATAAATTCTCTGGAACTGGAACTCTAAAACATTAGTGGCCCTCAAAATGTCACAACTTTTCACAGCTTTTGTACCACTGAGAATAAATCCAGTCCCCAAATATTAAATCTTGGCGCTTATTAAGGCAACAGAAATGAAGATTTGGTATTGAGCTACCTTTGCTGGAAGGGCACTGTGGTTTGTACACACTTCAATGGTAGAACTTAGGCCATTGCATCCTAAATAAAGTGTATCATTTCCCTGAAATTGAATCCACCCTGGATGTTGAAGGATTTCTTTTGCGATAGAAAAAGAGAAAAGGTCTGTCACTATTGCTGGCAGAATTTTGCCTTGCTCTCACTTTGATTTACTTTTCTGTTCTGATCAGTAATCTGCCCATAATTTAGCTGATGATGAAACAGCTCCAAGGCCCTGGGTGAAAAGCTGCTGAGAGAAGTCTCAGCTAACTCTGCCCCCGTCCTCACAGTGAAGATTTTTATGTAGTTTTCCATCTTCCAATAAAAAACTATTGGTCAAATGGTCATACCGTCACAGCTACTTGCATTAGACACCTATTGCTTTAAGCTGCTTTAAAACCTTTAAAAGTATATTTATATGCTTTAAAACACAAAGCTCCTTTGTGCTAGTTAAAAAAGTCTCCTGTAGTGGTACATCTTCAAAAAAGTAGAGATACAGAAGAACAAAAATCAAGGAGATAAAAAAAAAAGTAACTTTTCTTTTGCTTTGACTCATAAAATTGAAATGGAACAACTTTTCATTTCTCCCTTTTCATGACATAGTCAGAAAAATCAAATGCATTTCTTGTCTTTCAGGGCACTGGGGAGCAGGACATCCTTTCAGAAGGGCAGCACTAGTGTGTGGATCTCCAGAGGAACTCTCTGCCATGCAGGAGATACTCAATGACTTTTCAGGTTTGGCTACCAATTGGATCTGTCAATTCAGATGCTGGAACAAGCAAACCAATCTGATCTAATGCCCAGAAATTCTTCCCTCGGCTCCCCTGAATGTTTGTCTTCTCTCCTAGATGCAGGCTCAACCTTTGTACATGCAGTGAGCAAAACATTAGAGTCAGTGCCCTGCCCTTGGTCAACATGTTCTCTTGACATTTGCTGGGCAAAAACAGAGTATATCCCGCTAACATTCAGTATAAAGTCAGCAAAATCCAGGCCTCCAAAAAAAAAAAAAAAATTGGCATGACTATTGTCTATAACYTGCTTTGATACCTTCATTGGAACCTTCTGAGAGTGACCAAATGCAGCAGATTGTCAAGATGAAATAAAGCCTCTTCTCTCAGATAACTAAAGCATCAGTTGGCCAGTGCATTCAGGATTCACTGGCATGATTTGTGAATACCTTGCTTTGGGTAACTGGCATTTGGCCCTTCATGCTGAGTTTAAGGAGGTCTTCCCCTGACAGCCAAGAATTGCTGTATGATGGTATAGCTCCCTTTCTACCATTTACTCATCCAGACCAGGTTGCAAATGCAGACCTACAAACTTACCAGAGAGCTAATGCCACCTCCAACAAATGTTTCTTGAGCGTGATGTGAAGGTTCAGAATGCTGTAACTTTTGTAYAGATCAGGCCCAAAATTACAAAGGTGGGACAGATTATCTTTAGGCAGTATTTTGGGGCAGGAATTTTGAGAGATGCAAATTAATTTCTCATTTTATTACACTCCCTTGAGTAAACCACTTTATCTTTCTTTGCCTCTGTTCCTCATGTGTAAATACAGGTACGGCTTTCCTGTTAGGTTCTGCCTCTCTTAGCCAGCTGCAAAGCTCTCAACAGTACTAACAATAAATAATAAAGGGTATATTTGCTGAATCTACACTCAGTCAAAAAAGCAAAGCCAGGTAGCTATGGGATTTATTTTGCTTTCATGTTGTGGCTGCTCACCAGGTCTTCCTGAAGTCACTTGAAGAGTAGAAGCAGAACCTCCCTCAAGATCTGTAGAGAGAAGTTAGGGAAAATGAAAATGGACAGAGAAATGAGTGAGATGAACGCAGCTTCACTTGCCGGGTGGCTCTCACCACCCTCCAGCACTGGACGGAGGGCAGAGGAGAGCATTTCTTCCATTTAGCTTTGGTCTAGTACGCTGACGGGACAAGGGAGATGTCTTACTTCCACATCTGAACCGTCTATCCTGGAGGCTCTGTTCRGTTACAGATATTGCTCTGGCTGTAATAAAGGCATCTGAAATGGATGATATGAGAACAAAACACAAACACCTGGAGCAGCTGGGAGCAGCTCCTGACATGCCCAAAGCCTCAAAGGACACAAGAGATGCCTTTGCCCACAGCACCGGCCTGCCCCAAGCAAAGACTGCCTGCAAGCAGCCCATCTATTTCCTTCTTTTCAGGATGCAAAGGGCTGTCCAAGGCAGAGAGCATGAGTTTGAAATCCGGGTTACAATATCCAAACTGGATTTAAAGATCGGATTCTCATCTTTTCTGCAGCTGGTGCTTACAGACTTTACTAATTATTAACTTTAGAAATCCATCACAGGGACAAATCATACTAACAAAAAAAAAAAAAAAAAAGGAGAATTTTCAGAGCTGGCACCAGGTCTTATTTTATGAGTTTCCTGCAGAGAATCATTTCACATATTTCAAATTATCAAAAGGTATGTATTCACAGAAATGTATTTTAATGATTTATGTAACTTTATTCTGACTTTTGAAGTTCACTTCTTCACATCACTGTCCTACTTCTTCCACACCAATATTTACATTACAGCTCTTTACTCTCTAGATTTCTACTTTTCTTTACAAAGGTGTCATAATTCACACCAGCAACACTGTTGCAAATCARTCTTTTTATTCATAGCAATTGGATGTCATCAATGAAGAGGCATGAAGTCTATCCCTTACCAAAGCTTCCCATCAAGTAAATCTCTGCATTCAACAAACATTCCACCACTGAGCAGCGCAGAGAAAAATGGGTAACTTTCATGTTTTGCCTTTTGATTTTGCTTTGCAATTAAGTGCAAAAGTGATTTATCTGTGACTTAAGAAGATACTAAGCATTTAATCTCCAGCAACAGCACTCATCTGTAAAGCCCCTGGAGTTAATCAGTAGCTATTTATGAAAGGAGAGATAAGGTATTCCATCAGACTATTTTCTGTGATCACAAACAAAATCCAATAATTGAAATCATTTTCCTGATCTGACACTACAGAACAAATCTGAATTTCTTTAGGCTTATTTACTCCAGTTATAGAGTGATGACCTAAACCAGTACTATAAAGACAACTTCCCCTACACTCCTTTGGATGTAGATGTCTCCTCCAAGTGTAAATACAGGTCCTGCAGCAACCACAATCCAGTAAGAAGAACGAAACTTGCTCAGCAGCTAATTCCTTTTCATCCCACTAACTCACTCAATATCACAGTGTTCAGCTATGTTAGTGCTGTAGTTCCTTATGTCTGCATTGAAGCACTCTGACATACAGGCTCAGAAATTAGATGAAAAGTCTCAAATTCATACCAAAAATATTCTGAAGCAGACATGGATAGCCCTWGAAAGAAGTATCACTAAGGGTTTTGGAAACACTACTTCCATGAATGTGGAAACTTGAAAGATTTACTGAGAGTGAACACTAGAGGGTACCAGTATTTAAAACAGATCACAGCTACAATGGCATCTTGCCGAGAGAGGAGAGACATTTAGGAGAGACATGTTCTTCCTCCCTGGAATCTGAAAGAACTCACTGTGTGACTTGCGCCTCTTGCTTGGTATGAGACGTCTGCAGCCCTCAAGTTATGGAGTAAGCTTTACAGATGTCTGAATCCACTTGTCTTGTCCCTAGTTTACACACTTTCTAAAGTATATGGGTAAGGCTGGTTAGAAAGAAATTTCAACTTTGTTTTTTCTTTTGTAGAACATAATTACTCTGAGTAAAAGAAAAGCCTTAATATTTTTCTCTCAAGATAACTCAAGTTTAAAAATAAAATTGTCTTAGGGAAACTCCAGTCATTTGCTTTCCTTTTACCCAGAAACAGCTTCTACATAAATGAGATTTTACATACACTCAAATTGTCTTGAAGTTAAAAGAAACACACAGAAATCTAATAACTACCTGTTATTATTTATGCTTGCTCTAGGCAGAGATTAATTTTTAAATACCCATGCAATTAATGAAGGAGAAGTCCAYAGAACACCTACTCATGAATACAATTTAATGTAGGTACCAACTTCTCATAGACGTGAAAATGAGTTATGCATCCAAGTAATTATACGGACTTTGTTCTCCCTCACTTGAGAGCAAGTCACATGAGACTTAACATACACATGATTTTTGCAGTTCTCCTGGCATGCTCTTCTGCAGAGTCACTGCAAATACTTAAAACCTGAAATATGCAGGAGAAATGTAGTATGGTTACAGGCAAGTCCAAACTTCGCATTCARAATACATCCTTGACCACAGCAAGTCTCACAATCTGTTTCCCTTGGGGCTTCAGCTCATTCTTAGCCATGCTAGGTAACCCTTCTTAAAAGAAGTCCGGTCTTGTATTGTCAATGTACAAGGCATAGCTATTTTCTGAGATATATCAACAAAATGACATACAGGAATAACACACAGTGCTAGCCTGCTTTATCATGCCCACCTCCAACACGTGCTATTTGTCTTTTGCTTTCATGACCAATTCAGCAAAACATCTAAAAATGCAAGGGGGATGGAAAAGATAATAAATTAATAAACGGAAGATCATAAGATAAATGAGGAGAAAGATTTATGCCTTTCAAGCAGAGGCCTGAAAGGAAAAGTCTCTTGCTGGGGTTCTGCAAAGACATCACATGATAATCCCAAGAAATTATTTAGTGCTGAGGATAATGCTGCCACTGAATGATGAAGGAGTTTGCTGGCAGAAATGCTGAAAGACTGACATCGATCAACGTTAACTGCAGTGCCTCTGCTGATGCGGCGCATCCTGGAGGGCTGCCAAAGCGTGCTCAGATGCAGCTGATGATGAGGCCGCAGATGACTGTGATGATGACTGATGTGACACGTGTGCCAATGTTTGCCTTCTGAAGGCATCTTTAATTTCCTCTTCCTCTCCTGCTTTTTTTTTTTTTTTTTTTTTTTTTTTTTACCCAGTACAATTTATTCTATTTATTCATTGGTGTTTATAAAAGATGCCAACTCCTTCAAAAGAACAAAGTCTAAATCTTACCGTTGAGGCTAACATGGACCTTGTCTTATCTAATTGGCCCATATCTTCTTCAGAAAGGTTAAGGGGTTCAAATGCTTTTATGCCACACCAAAGAACAACATAGCTCGGTGTTTTGCTGGTCCAAAGGATAAAGGAAGTAAGAAGCTGGCAGTGAAGGAGTGTCCTCTTCCTTACCAAGATCACCACCTTTAGAGTTGATTTCAGCTATTGTGAAACTTCCTGTACAAAGGAACTGAACAACTTCTATTATTCACCTGGGTGTCACAAGACTACATCTACTGCCCAAGGAGAACTCACAGTTATTTACTGCAGGTTATTACCTTGCTCTTATCTCACTAGTTCACGCTGAAGGTAAAAGGAAGTCTTAGCACTGCAGAGGTTTTGTAGCCAAATAATGCAGAAGGAAACACCATGAGAAGTTCAATACAATGTGAGTTTTATATTTGGACACACTTTATAAGACCTCAAGGATGGCACAGAGCAGGAAGTCTTGTTCTACAGCAAAACATCCACACTCTCCGACACAACACAGCAGCAAATCAGAGTTTTGTAGAAATAGAGAGAAATTGAAAAGTTGTTATTTTTATACATATATTGAACATGAAAACAGTAGAATAAACATCATAGTTCAGTCTAAACATCACAATTCAGTCTCTGTTGGTTAATATGGTAGCATATCAGGGTCACATAATCCTCTCCCCAGTGTTTTAGTTCTCCAGTTATTGTTGAACAGGATCCTGTGGCAGAAATAAAAAATATTTCTTTAGCTCTAGGATACTTTCCTCACCACSTTTCAAACACCTGCTGCAAACAACTGAGTCAACACAATTCTAAAAGGATCCCAAGAATCTTTTTGTCATGACAGATATCAGAGATCTCCRGCTGTTGCCCTGTTATTATTATAATTGCCTACCTGTTAAACTAGCTAGAGAAGAATTAAGTTACTGTTAGCACAGAAATTCGCATGATTTGGYTCCCTTTAAAATGAATAGTGCAATTAACACCTCTGATAAGTTTGTTGCAAGACATTTGAGAATTCAGAGTTACAGTCTGCACTGCTTGGCATTTTGTTGGCTTGTCTTCATTAGATTTGGACATAACTTTGCATTTACAGCTCATACACTCATCTAGTTATTTTCTATTCTAAGGCAGGGAATGATGTTTGTCACCAAAAACTTAGAGGCCACTAGTTTTGAATATCACATGGTTTATAAATATGACATGGTTGGTAGATATACTTTCTGGCTTCCTTTTTTTTGTGTGTGTGTATGGCACAAAATTATTTTACCTGTTTTAAAACATTTCTCTTAAGTCTTCATATGCCTTCCTTTCTATTTCATATGTACTCAGTCTGTGCTTACAGGTGGTGCTGAATGTTCAGGTGGAAGTGGAGCAGAAAGTCCCATTTATGCCTGAAACAGAAGTAGTAATACAACCAACTAATCCCACACTGATTGACTCTCTAGCTCTAAGTGAAGGGGGTTTTAAGCACATTGAGGGAGAGGGATTGACCTTCCTTACTCTTCTGGGAATATAATAGCAAGGAATTCTATAAGGCTTAAAGATGGTCTCTTGAAGTTATATCCAGAATGACCATAGGAAAAGCTGTGTGAAACACAGCTCTGCTCCTTGGTACGAGAGAACTGTGAAGTGGAAAGTGTTCAAAGGATAAGATGAAACCTACAATTGCTGAAAACAGGTTTTACATAGCAGGGACAAATTGTTTCTCCCTGACAGCATTCCCTAACATAGCTGCTTTCTGCAGCTTGGGAGGCACCGTCTGAATTATTTGCCTTATCAATTAAAATTATTATTATTCATATTTGTTATAATTAAGACTTCTAGCCTTAATGTGCAATCCTGTGATCCAGGTTGCAGCCACATATAATTACAGAGAGTTATGCAAGAGGCCTTGAGCTCCCTGCAGCCCTTCTACCTCTTCCCTCTCCCACTCCAACCGACTCCTTGCTGTGTTCCACTCTCCCCTTCTTTGCTCCATATACCAACTTACAAACACAGCAAAATATCTATTTCCCAAAACAAATAGCTATGATGAATAAAATTAACATTTGAGATATGGTGCTTATGTTTTGTGGCTGAGCTGAATTGCATGGAAGTTGGCTACAGCTCACAGAAGGTGACAGAGGAAATTCTTGCAAGTGGCACTGGATAACAATAGAGAGTCGCTGCACTTTGATGACCGTCAGGTTAAAAGAAACAGACAAAGAGCTGGTTATCGCCTGGAGCAAACCAGTTTTTCAGCTCCAGCAGAGGAGAGGGGGTGGTAACTAAAGAGCAACACCAAACAACAAATTAGCTGGTGGGATACTTAGGTCAGAATGAAAAGGTACAAAATGGACCAGGACCACTTGGGTGAATGGGGCTGGGATTTTGTAAAAGAAATGATCTTTGAACATCCATTTGAGCGATAAGATAGCAAGGTAGCTTTTTTCTTGTACAGGCACACGAGAGAATGAAAGAGAACAGAGAGAAGGAAAAAAAAAAACTAAAAAATCCCAATATGCTAGAATAAAAGTCATGCTTTATTGTTCTGAAAAAAAAAACCCAAAGTGTATGAATCCTAGACATGGCTAGATTATTCTGAGATAACTTAAGAACTGTTCCATAGCAATGAGGAAACTGAGGTAGAAATGTGCAAACAGGCATTTCCTATTTTGACCTATTTCTCTTGTCTCAGAAGGACAAACTTGTATTTTAAACTACGTGTTTTACACATTTTTTTTAAGATGAAAGAAGCAAGAAACAAAATAAATGAGGATGCCGTTCTTCCTTATGCCGATGTAAAGCGTAATGGCATCATACTCACAACTGAYGCTTTTGTTGAATTTACTTCTTTCCATTCATACTTTTCATTCAATAATAAATGTAGACATAAGTATATTTCCCATTCAAAGGTACAGAAATGTTTCAAGTATTACACAACAAATGACTTGGTTTCTTTTTTTTTTCTGTTCATCATGGAAATATTTAAGCCTGGTTTCCTGCAACTTAGAGTTTTCTGCCCTTCTTACAAGTTCCTAGATCCTTTTTCATCTTCTGTTCTTAACCCCTCAACAAATGTAACTGGGCGAAAGATGGCACTGTTTTTGGAATAACCAAAAAGTTCTGAACATGCTAACTGCCTAAAGACACAGGTTTGGATTTCTCTCTTTTATTAAGCCAGCAATTTCCTTGAACTACTTAGGAGCATAGCTGTCTCTGATAGAAAATGGCCAATAGATCAAAAGATTTTTCAAGAGATGAACTGCATATCAAAGACTGTATTTCCTTAGAAATCATATTAAAATTCTTATTAAATTGTCTCCCCTTGACTTAAATAGTGTTCAGAAATGTTAGGGACTGCGTGAAACAAGAAAACGTACTGATACAAAACGCTTCAGAAATAGTGCTATGACCATTGACTGTTCATGACTTGCACAGTGATGACAGAGTGCTTTTATCCACATATAAGATAGTAACTCTGGTTTGTTACAAAATGTTTTTTTCATTTCATTCCTGACACGACTGAGTTACAGATGAGCTCAAGATAAAGGGTATGGAACTGATTTTGAACACTGCAGAGGAGTATTTGTCTGTGAGTTTCTGGGTCAAATCTTTATACAGAGGGCCACTGGAAGCATTTACATTTCCCCACCTCCAGAATCCATGGGTTTATATAACCCAGACCTTGGCTTAAGTCCATCTCTGCATCTGCCATCTAATACAGGCAGTAAACTGTCCCTGTGCTGTATACTTTTACTTTCAAAACATCCCTTCTGGGTAGAAATAATATCGTGCACATACCTTTTCTATCAATTATAAAAGTGGTTGTGTTTCCTTGATCGGTAAGATCTTATAACTGACTGGGAGGCAAATGATTACAGCTCACACCTTTTTATTGCTCCAAAGCAAAATAGAAAATCAATATATAACCAGAGTTAAATGTTAAAATGCAAAATCAGTATGGAAAACTGTAAGATGGGAAGCTGGAGCCTCCTCTTTGTCTTTTGTTTCATAACTAAGCTGCCATGTTAAATATCATTGTAAGAGAAACAACGCAAAATATTTCTTCCTACTTGTGTTTTTTTTTTTTTTTTTTTTTTTTKTKTCTCTTGTTGAAACCTTTGGGGATACATGTGAAAGACCACAAGGCTTTCAACAGCTCTTTTGTCAGGAAAGCACTTATCACACGAAGTCAGGGATACTAAGGCCTTGAAAAGGAAGCTTACATAGCAGTAAATTTATATTRCTATATTAATGAACACTACTAAAAACAAGTTCTAATTATAGCTTTAATACCAAACAATACAAGTGCAAAGTATTGTTATTATCCTTCCATCTGCTAATCTTCAAGTGCTTTGCATACACTGGTAAGCCAAGCCCTATAATTTTCAAATGACATAATAYTGTGTGGAGCTAAAACTATCTGCAATCTCTGCTGCTTTTCTAGGTCACATAAAGCTTATAGATTCCTGTACATCCTGATGGAGTTCAATGATATGTTTTTGGAAGTTCACTGCAGAACAGAACTTTGCCTGTGTGGCTTAGTGAGATATTGAGATCAGGATTCAGAAAGACTCTTCAAGGAGAAATGAACATTTCCCCTAAATAATAAAATCTCCTGTTTGTCTTGGAAGTTATTTATATGAACCCTAGATTTATGATACTTAGCAGAAAGCAAAGAGATATGTCTGGCTCCTGYAAGTTTACAAGGAACTTTGTAAGACGGAAATTAATAAAGAAATGGCTTGCACCTACAGTAATACGATAAATAAAGAAATCACTCATCTGTCTTAGAAAACAACTCATCTATCTTAGAAAACAAAGACTACTGCTCTCAATGTGAAGAAAGGAGCTGTCTTCCTGTTTTTGGCCCTGTAAGTTAAAGTTTCCCTTTATTTAGACCTTTAATATGTACTTTTTGTTCAGTTCTGCTCCTTGAAAAACAAACACACCTTGTGGATTATGTCTTAAAATAATCAGGATCACTCTTCTCAAAAAAAAATACATACATTATATATATATATATATATATGCATATTATATATATATATACACTTAATTTTCGAATGTGAATATGTGAATTACCAACACAGCAGACAGCAGAGTTCAGTTAGAGATCCAGTGTACACGAACAGAAGAAGTCTGTGAAAGACCTCTCCTTTCTTAAAAAAAAAAAGAATGTCTTAAAAAGGCAGCCACAGATAGGGTAAGAGAGACAGTAACGAGTGTAATGAAAACCATTTGGACTGCAAATTGATTATCAGAAGGGCCAGACTGTTGGTCCTTCTTGACATTTCATTTCCTTCCAAAACAAAAGAAAAATGTTATGATTTGAAAAGTGAAGCCTGGTAAATACATGGATGATGAAGACCTACAAATATCTTTTTCTGTTGGATTCTACCTCTTCGAGACAAAGGGATTTAACTACCACTTCTCATTTAACCTGACTTTAAGAAGCCAGTCATTAATCAAGGCCTGTTTGGGAGCATAGCAATCTTATTCATACACTCACAAGTGTTAATTCTCTCTCCACCCTTCCTTTCCTAGAATGGACAAAGTTGAAAAGAAGGTAAATACCTTTATCCTTTGCTTCATCTCTTCTGCCTGTGAAACTTACATCTTCTTGGATGCTCTTTGACAGGAACACATGTAACATCTTAAAAGGAGGATTCAGAACAGACAGAATGGCTTTGTAGCCTCAGTGCTTCCCACAAGGGATGTTATGCCAATTAGGGATTGAATTTGTCACCTTGTGCAGGCTGCAACAGCCCTGGTGTCTGGGATAAGGTTAAAAGATAGAAATATTCGAAAGGATTAGCCTGATTTTTGGCTTTCAGCCAGTCAAAGCCTTTTCTTTTTTACATATACATGTGTTACTTCATAGGCTATATACACTGTTGTATCGATATGGTTCCACCAGAACTGTTTGGCGAGGTCATGCTCCTCTAACACGAACTACACAAGCAGTTCTGCTGCTCCACAGACCTGGGGCTATTAACCCCTCTGCTCCTCATCAAACAACACGACAAGATCTACAGGCAAACTAAACAAGCTGTAGATGTCTAACACCTTATACTCAGTTTTGAGCAGACCAACTGCCAACTGCTGCTACCCTTGGCACAGATCAGCGTTCTAATACATGTAATTTGTAATTAAAAATAAATCAGATGCTAGAATATAAATATTTTCAGTTCTGCTTGTGCTCACAAGCTTGGAAGGAATGGAATAAAAACCATATTTTCAGAACTGTATAACTATATTTGCGCACAACCTTCAACATGTTTGTATTCCTTTATTAGCTTACCATGTGCCAACACAGCAGAGAAACAAATTGAGGCTCATTCTTGCAAATTTCTCCAATATTTTTTTTACTGCTCTTTTTATATATATTTTTTTTTTAATCTGGATGATCTTTTAATATATTCTTTGTCAAAAAAAAAGAAAAGAAAAAATTTTTAAAAATCCAGCGTGCACTGTTTGTAGGTAGTTTGTTTTACTTTAGACCTGGTACAGCCACAATCTATGAGAGTCAGATACAGATTTTCTAAGATTTTTCCTTCTTTATGAGAATTCATATTTTCACTTGCAAAAATTAGTTTCTGGTTCTACTAGCTGTTGATTCATGTTTGTTCAACATTCGATGTATGCATTCCACATTCCACTTCATTATTTATTTTCATTATTCCACTTCATAATCCTTCTTTCCAAATTTTGCCCTTTGCCTTATTATTGTCCTAATTTGCCTTAAAATTATTAGAATGATTTTCACTGTACCCTTTAGCATCTCAGAGGAGTCTGTTTTCTGTAGCAGCAACCTACAGTCAGAATCTTCTGACTATTCTCAAATGACACTGCCTGAGTAAGAATTTTTCACATTAAGTTCAAATCACAGGGCTGAACTTTTCACATGCATAGTCGCTACTCAAAGGTCTCCATTATGAGTAAAGGTTTGCAAGATCAGGTCTCTGTTTTGAATGTAATGATTTTCCACAGAAGGCAGTGGGATTTGCATTTCTCTCTTGGCTCTGTCTTACTGACATTTCCAACCCCATTTCTTCATATGCAAAGGGCAGGCTTATTCCAAAGAAATGGCCTTTTTTTTCTCTATGAAAAGGTGTGTGCCAATGCACCAAAGTGAGGTATTCTGACTTTCCTTGTTTAAGATTTCACTAAGATTTTCATTTGCATGATAACTCAATATGACCCCACTAGGGTATCATTCTAAATTTACATCTCCTGTAGCCACCATAGGGAAAGTTTGAATCAGTGTCATCCAGTTAAGTAAACTAATGGAATTTAAAAGCTTCTTTCYGCAGAAAGGGACTACGTGCATTCCTTTCAAATTTCAGCCATTGCAAAGACCAGATGCAGGTTTGAAACAGTGATAGTATTTTTATATCTTAATTAATATGGCATTTGTCATATACAATACAAGATGAAGGAAAATTTCAGTTATCAAAAGAAAACATCAAATGCCAGATAAATATTCATTAAAATCAAGTAGTTATGTCTCTACTCACAGTAGCAAGACAATTAGGACAAAATATGGAAATACATAATATATGAATCTTCCTCAGCTTCACTATTCTTCCAGGAGTCCAGGTAACTCCAGGATATAATGTCTGTGAAATCATTTTCAAAACCCTTTCTTTCTGTGTGAAAGATTTTGATATGCTAGACCGTAAAATGGCAACTTCATAATTTATAGAAGAGCAATATCTAGTTTCTTTTCCCTTTGTAAGACCTGTATGGTTGGAGAGATGTGACTAAGATTACCTCAGTTATAAACAAAAGTGATATGAAAAATCAGAATGACAGAACAGTTGAGTTTAGAAGGTACCTCTGCAGATCATCTTCCAATCCTCCTGCTCAGTGAAGGTGCAGAGTCATCCAGAGCAGATTGCCCAGGACTGTGGCCGGGTGGCCTTTGAACATCTTCAAGGAAGGAAATGTTTAGGATACTTCGATGAGTTTGGCAAGACCAGAATGTAAAAGCTCAGTGACAAACAAAAAACAAGATTCAGACCTCACGGAAAAAAACGAGAAAAGAGAAAGGGAGAGATTGAGGGAGGGAAATCAAGGGAGCAGAACTGGACTGTTTTAGGAGGAAGTTTGAGATAAAGAATAAAATCAAAGAGGAGTAAAGACAAGTGAGACTTTTTCGGGACAAAGCAATGTAAGACTGAAAAGAGAAAAGCAGAGAACAAGCAGGAATACAGGTGAAAAGGAGGGAACTGAGAGAGAATATTTTAAGGTGAGAGGAAGGATAAGGACAATATAGGCAAAGGAAGAAAGACTATGAGGTGGAGGAAGGGGAAAAGTTCCTGAGTGAAAGCAGGGATGGACTTTATTCCCTTCTTTAAAAGGACTGACAATTTGTTTGGCAGAAAATGCTTGGCAGAAGAGACTCGAACAGAGCAGAAGGCTTTAGAGAAGACTCAGAAATAGCACAGAATTGAAGTGACAAAGGTCAGGCTAGTTAGAGAGAAGAAAAATGAAGATATTGGTCAAGGGACAGAGAAATGGATAAGAATAGAGAAGATCTTTTATGGTATTGAAAATTCAAGAATGCTCACAGTAACTTTCTTTAGTAACCCATAGTGGTACTCTGGTATGGCAAAATCAGTATGGAAGATGGAATAGTAAAAAAAAAATGCAAAGACAGATAACTTTTAAATGGACCCTAGCAAAAGAAGAAGGAACAGTGAAAGGATCAGGTGGTAGAAGCAAGCATTCTTGTTAGCATTGCTAACAAGATGAATAAGAGCAAGAGAGAAGGGATGGGAGAGAGTAATTCAATGGAAGATAAGCAGAAATCACAATGGTTGACTAAGAGGGTGGGTTAGTACTGAAGAAGAACCCAATACACTGCAAGGGAGGGTAGGTGGGACAAGTTGGGGTAACCGGGACCTTTCATGTGGGAGAAAACTCCCCTCAGCTTGGCTGGAGACAGGGAGAGAGCGAACCAGGGCTGCTAAAGGAATAGGAAATAGGCTCAGTAAAATGCCAGATGAGTGTGAGGTGGAGGCACAGGCAGGAAGAATCAGGTGCAACAGATTTCACTGCCAAAGAAATGTCATGCTGCTGCCTGGGAAACTTGTACTGCAAATTGCTGGAAAACAGAAGCTAACCATAGTTTTGCCATTCCTTTTAAACAAGTTCAAAAACACTCTGAAAGTTTTCAATAATCAAAGCAATCCCAGATATAACCCAAATACAAATTTCAGAAATGAATGGGAACAAAAAACTATCTGGAATTATGTTTCTTAAACATCCATAGATTAAATGAAGCAGTTCTTTACAAAATGATGCACACTCCCATACTGCGTTATAAGGGTGATTTGTTTTCTTTGAAATACTGCCATTGGGAAAATATGAAGCATCTGATGAAACCCATAAGGCATTTATCACCCTTATTTGTTGGACTGTATACATATCTCAAGCATATCTTAAAAAGGAACTGCACGGTAATTGAAAGTGATGCTTGGTGCAAAGGATTTCTTGTCATGCATCATATCTTAGTACAGAAGAAATTGTAAAGAGCGGAGTTCTCCAAAGGAGGCTAAAAGGATATTTTTATGCTCAGAAAGAAATAACATAAGTTCTTTAGAATGACACATAACTAAAATACACTATTTTGTATTTTTAAGAGTACACTATGAAACATCACAGATATATACTACATAATGGATTGTTAAATCTTATTCTTTTTAATGGTTCAGAAATCTACTGTTATACAATTCATGTGTATTTAACACAACTTTTTGTGTTAAATAGTGAATTTTTCCTGGCATATCAAGAAACCGGGTTGTAGCTTTGTAGCTCCTGCATAAAGAGTTCAAAAAGTGTTCTACGAAAAACACCCTTCACTCCTCCTGTATTCTGGGGCGAGGATGAAGGACCCAAGCAGCAATTTGATGCTCTTTTTAATAAGCAGTAAGGAGTAAACTCTTCCAACTTCATCTCCAGCTCTTGGTGCTTTCAGTTTGCAGTGAAGCACCTACAGAGGAGAGGGCAATCATTTCCTACACCATGAAAACCATCACCTGAGCTTAGTAACCATTAGAACCACTTGTTCTTTTCAGAATTTCTCAAAAATATAAGGATGAAAACTCACTGGTCCTTGAGCAGAGTTGCTTTTCGGTCCACTCAGTATTTTTTATACATACATAGGTATATATGTGTATGTATTATACCTACATATGCATACACATACTTATATACGTAAACACACACAGACATACACACACATACACATATATAGATATGTCTTCCCAGAAAAGGATACCATTTTCCTTTCTGGCTGTTGTGTCTTTTTGCTGGACAGTTCCCCAAAGGAAGAGACCAGCAACACCAGCTGAGAGGCTCTGATCTACCTTTGACTTGCCCTGCATGCACTTAAATATATGGACTACCTTGCCAAAGTCCAGGCTGGTGCTGCTGTCCTAGGCCAAGGCTGAGTTTCCCTCTTCAGCCTACACAAGACTTAGTCATTGAGTGCGAGCATAAGAAAGCCCCTTTCTTTTAGTCTTAGATCATAAACAAGAGCTATCCAAAGAGACACTCTATTCTCTAAGATGAATTTGAAACAGGAGAAAAATGGTATCTACAACAGATGTGAAGTTGTACTTGAAGAAAGTGTAATCAAATATTTCAATATTATTTGTGTTTTTCCACACTAGATTTACATCTAGTCGTGCAAAATGTGGAATGCTTTGTGCTTCTCAGGGGAGTTTGGAGAGCTGTGGGCCAACAGCCACCGTTGCAATGGAGAGATCTCTCTGGACCATTCATAAAGGATGAAAGTGGCATTTTTGGGAAGGAATTTAGTGCTTTATCTCCTTCCTCAGGAAAGCTTTTGACTTTTGGAAAAGATAAATTGAAATAATTCAGTATGAGCTGTCCTGCAGTAAAAATTGAAGAAAGATTTCGGTGCTTTAGAGGCAACATCTACTTTATAAAAAATTAGAGTTCAGAGACAAGATTTACATTTCAAGCACTTTGAATATTTCTTCAAAATGTGATGGCCTTTGGCAGATAGCTGTGCTATTGTTACTGTCAGAGTTAGGCTGATTTGTATTGTGTGATTTAAGTTTCCTGGGACAGATATTTTGGAGATGAGTTGAAAAATCCAATCCCCATATAAAGCAAAAGTATCTTAATTTTGGGAATGTTCAGTCCTGCACTATTGGCTCAGTTACTTCTCCAGTCACAGATACTACCAAAATTACAGATACATGTGGTGGTGCCACTCCGTCAGTCTCTATAAGCCGGTAGTGTAATGTACTGGAAAGCCAACTTATTGCAGCTTTGATTTTCTATACTAAGAGATAGAATTCACTCTGTACTACTGTTGGTCATCTGCGTAGAAAGGGGGAATTCACACACTCCACTGCTCCCTTTTTTTCCTTTTATTTTCATTTGAATAATAATTAATATAAAAGGTCTGTAAAAGTAAGCCAGGAAGAAAATAAGGCTGTTCCTAAAGTATTCTTTTCCAAGAAAACAAGGAAACCCTCTTCCTAAGAAATCCATTTTTTAAGCAGCAGTGGGCTACCCAGTTTTAGGCCAGAAAAAAAAAAAAAAAAAAACCTTCAGGCTTTACTGCATTATATTGCACATGGCCATAAACAGAGAAACATATTTAAATGGAAACATGGCAAAAGCCAAAGCATTTCTAACCAACACAGCATGTGAAGGTCCATCTCCATCCACAGTTACGGGCTGGTTTGAGACGTTCCTGACGCAGGTGGGACAGCCAAAACATTAGCATGTCCAGTGTGATACCAGCCAAGCAAGCACAAACTTTTAACTGATTTGCATGGTGCATGAGTGTTAAACGAAGCTTGAATGGACTTTGATTTCCCTCTTCATGTCTCCTGACAGCCCCAGATGACTGTAAAGTTGGTCATTTGAAGAAAAGTTATATTACAGCTTTAGTGACTTAGTTTCTTACATAAGTTACTGAGAGTTGAAATCATTTCCTTAGGCATAAATGTGGATGTTGTTTAGCAAACTACTTTACAAATTAATTGTGTTGCTTCATTATAGATTTGGCATCTCTAGGAAGAATTTCTTTTCATTTCTGCATTGATTTATGCATAGATTCCTGTCGGGGGAGATACAAACACAGAAACAGAAACAGCACAATGGGTTTGTTAGTCCATAAGTCTGACTCCTATSTACTTACAAGGTCCAGATTTGTATTTTCAGCAAGTGGCTTGCAGTAATTCATCTCTTTGCGACATACTTTCCCGTAGGTATACTGTCATCAAATTTATGTATGCAACTGAAGATAAAAATCAGTGGGCAGAGTGATTGATCAGATTACAGTCTGAATTCCCTCATTTTTCTTTGTGAAAAGAAAACAACAACAAAAATAAAAAGAAATAATTTTTTCTAACAATCTTGAAACTTACTGGTCAAGTCTCCAAGGAAGAGGAAGAGAATGAACAATAAAAAAGAAGGATGCATCTTCTATTCCTTAAGCACCCAAATTCTGAAAGCTGCTTACAAACAGCAGATAGGAAGGCCACACAGCATAAAGTCATATCGCTTAATAGAGACATGAAGAAAACACCCCATTTAGCCAACCCATCCTTACCCCAGCGCTAACCGGCTGTGGTTGCCTGGGGAGAAAATATTTAAATCAAATTAACACAGTATGGTTTCTGTCCATTGACTTCTGACTTGCTTTTAAGGAGACAGGGAAGCAATCCCTGTCCTAAATACTTGCTTTATTCCAAATCGTCCCAGCTCAGCTCACTGAACTGCATATAATGTCCCATTCCTCCTTCCCCAAATCTACAAAACTGTATTTTTATATTGCATTCTATTAACTTTGCCTATTAAAACACCCTGCAATAGACAATTAGTGGCCATARAGAGTCCTTTATGCCCCCTGAAAAACCTCTAGGGTCCCCAGTACACTGTCACACGTGTGTACATCTCTCCTCAGAAAAGGGGAACAGGGCAGACAAAGTGATGCCACAAGGAGCTTACACATGATCCTGCCTGTGCTGCAGCTCTGCCCTCTGCCATCTCTGCACACCCCCTTCCAAAAAGACTGGCTGAGGAAAGGGATATTTCTGCAGCAAGTTAAATCTGCAAAGGAAAGGGTAGAGCTCAAACAATCTAGAAAATGTCTCTGTTCTTGCTACTCCCTTTTGTACAAGGACTTGGGCTTACTTCAGTAAATATTATTTTGGTAATATTTTTTGGCAATAACCTATTTACTCTGTCCCCTTCCTGTGCCTCCTGAATCTCTTGAGAGAAATTCTTTAGAAAATGATGGATAACACCTGTGGTGATCATTCAAGGGCTTAAGGTTCTTGCAAAGCATCTGCTTTATTTGAATTTGGTTTTAATTGGCTGTGCATAACAACAAAAAGGGCTCCACAGCCCCCTGCCCATAATCTCTGCCAGGGAATTGCAGCCCTTAAAGGCATAGGCTCTGGTGCTCCTTCAAGACAGAAGGGGAGTAGTATTTAAAAGTGCACACTACACACAAAACAAATACATTTATATTCACATGACAAACATGCACACCCTGTTTTCTATATGCAGATACGATATACTCTAGTTTGTAATTGCATATTCCAGTCAGTTATCTGTACAGTACGAGATGGGTATATAAGTACTACTTATATGATCTGTACTTACATGAGAACAAAATTTGTTTCTATTGAGAAAAAATCATTTTGAGATGAGCATGTTAATTACTGGTGACTGAGATGTGACAATTAAGTCTCTTTGAGCCTCTTTCCCTCTCTCTCTCCCTCTCTGTGCCTAGCTCAGACAGGTGCTTTAACTCAGTTACATCGTTTAAATCAGCATAGGCCAATCTTAATACCCCAAAATTAGCCCTGTCAGCACAAGCACTTGTGTGACAAGCCCTGCAGTGAAATGGATTGGGCAACAGATCCAGGTTAAAATTAACTCATGAAAGAAAGAAAAAAAGGAAAACAAACAAAAAAGGGAAAGCCATTTTTAACACCTTTAGAAGGAGGAGGGGAAGAACCAAGCAGCAGGTGAGAAGAACTCATTTTCTGCTGCTGTGCCGATTCACCTCGCCTTGCATTATTTGTGGAATTACGACACCAAAAGATGCTGTTTCACGTTACGCTTAATCCAGGCTAACTGCAAGATGCAGCTAAATAGGGTGGTCAGCGTCCCTGTGTCAGAGGCCCATGCCACATTTTTCTGTCCTTTGCCTCCCGCTGTATTTTGTGCACCTGGCTGCACCCTGCAGATGTGTCCGAGCTGGCACAGGGGTGATGGGAAGGTGATGGTGGTGTGGAGTGGGAGGAAGGGCACTCAGCACCAGCCTGCAGATTAAGGAGACAGTCAAACTGCACCCAAAAGGCTGCAAGGGTAACRTAGCACTGTCTTACTCAAAAGCTGTCTTCTCTCACTATTCATACTGATCTGACAAGCTTTGAGGGGGGATTTTGTTGCAAACACCCTGGGACCAGCTCCCAAGACGTGCAGCTTCCCCAGGAAAGGCTCACTGCAAGGCAGAACCCCAGTTACGGTTCCCTTTTTGCTGGAGTAAAATGGGCACAGACCGTGCAGAGAGCCTGCACGCAACTATTCATCCCAGCTATTCAGCTTGGAAAAAACAAACCCTCATCAGTCCTTTCAAGTTCTCTTGAGTTTCTGCCAGGAAGCACACTAATTCCCTGATAGGCCTGGCAGCATATATCTGACTGTACAAAGCCTTGGGATACACGCCGTGTGGTACAGGCAGCCTCTCTGAGCAGCCTTTCAAACACGGGGCAGCTGGGGGGAGTGTCTTCCCCTCCAAAATGGAAGAAAGAGGTACCTACATTACCAATGGGTAAAGTGTTACTCATTTGTTATTTTTTTTTTTTACTTATTTATTCTCCTATGAGTGAGATCTGTATGTAAGCGAATTGCTCCTCCTTTTTTCATTCTTTCCTCCTGTCTCTGTGATTGTGCTGCTATGCTTCCTCAAGAAAATAAATTGATTACGGGACTTGCACCAGATCTGAAACCTTCAAGATCTGTGAGCCAAAGTATTGAGCTAGTAAAAACTCAGTCTGTCAATTCAGATTTGTTCAAAGAAATGTTTAAAGGGTAACTTTGTCCTGGCAGATTTTCTGCCAGATCACATATCATTTGTCTTCCTGCAGTCAGCATGAAGCCAGAATAAATATTGTATCATGAATTCCAGCTAATTCGACAGAGATGCAGTCACATACTCATGCCTGATCCAGACCAAATCCAGACCAAATTTGCAATGGCAGGTGACCTGGAAGTATGCAAATCTGGTGTTCCTGAAAACAGAGTCATAGCCCGAGAGCAATAAAACCAACTAAAACATCCTTTAATCCCCACCTGAGGTTGAAAGGGATTTTTAGTAGTATG
>NW_020456110.1:799558-814536 GCF_003342845.1 Nothoprocta perdicaria
TCCTTTTTTTTTTTTTTTTTTCTTTTTTTGAAGGGCTTTATGTGAAAGCTCCTCATTTCCTTCCTTGGTTGTTCTGGAACCTTGAATTCACTGATGAGCTCCAGGGCTTAGCTCCATGCAGAGTATCACTGCAAATTCCTGCCCATCGACACTTTGAATTCCCCTCCGCCTTCAGCGAGGAGAAACATAGCAGTGGAAATCTTCACTTTTACTGCTTCTTTCCAGTGGCACGGCCTTTTCTTCAACGTAAACAAAACACTCCACAGGTAAATTTGTTGCCAGAAAAAATGCCCAAAGCAAGCTAATAAAACCTCTAATCACTTTCAAATTATTGGTCTAGTCATCTTCTATACTGCTCAGCACTCCTGGAGAAAATCCTCTGAGCTAGTGGCATTGTCAGGATTCTCTGCATCCATGGTGTGCTCCATGGCACACACACTGCTACCAACACAATTGGTCTACATAAGCCCCTGTGCTTTATGAGATTCCTTTTGTGTAACATTTGTTCATATTCTCCACTTACCTGGTATCAATATTTCATATACTTTCATCAGGAAGAGGGGACATCTCTTTTACAAGTTCCAAGTATTTTCCCAAGGTCTTCCACTCCAAAAGTATGAAGCTTTTTAAAAATGACCTCTTGCAAGAAGTCAGCACCCAAAATTTCAGCTTAAGTTCTTTTTGAGCCTGGCTTAAGCACATACATAAAGAACTCTCCTTCTGTTTCATCTTCAATTTGATCGCCTTGTTTAAAAACATGACATTCATGCAGGATTTCAACTTTACATGAAATGCATCACTTCAGATGCTGTTCAGTTTTGTGGACAGTCTCTTCTGCCTAGATAAATTCTTATAAAGAGACAATCATTACACATATCTTTTGTTAGAAATAACATGAAMTTGTGTCTTCTTTGTTGCTTTCCTTATTTGCAATAGAATCAAAACTAAATAGACCAAAGCACAGCTTCAACCTTCTTTGGTTTGGTATTTATAGGGAATTTAATCTGTGAGGGACTTCTGAAGTTCATTCACAGAATCACAGAATGGTTGAGGTTGGAAGGGACCTCTAGAGATCATCCAGTCCAACCCCCTGCTCCAGCAGGGACATACAGAGCATGTGGCACAGGGTGACATCCCTCCCTCCACATCTCTTCTCCCAGGTCCCTTTATTTGCTGGTGCCTGCAGCTTTCAGCTTTCCCCAATACTGTTTTATCTGGCACCTGGCTCCATCTGAAAGCACCAAATGGGAACGAAGGATTTCTTTACCAGCTGGGAACAGTAAAAGGCAGTCATGCTGTATCTGTTCAAGGAGAAAAACAACAAATGTCAGCAGCAGGACCTGGAAAGCAGGTTAGGAAAAATAAATCTAAAAAACGCACTAAAAACTCTAACAACCTCAATGATGCTATTATAGAGGTCATCACACAAGAAGCAGCAACAGCCAGATTTTTGGAGCTGCCGCTTCCACAGATGCTCATTTGCTCCAGAGACCTGAGTGTTGAAAGAAGCCATGAGTAAGGAGAGGGTAGCCATGACCACCATAGTCCTTAGGTCTTGTGGCTCAGTCTGCCTTCAGGGCACAGGTTTGCCCCAGTAGTGGGGAAAGAAGGCAGGACAAAGTKGAAGGCAAAGACGGTGAATACCAGCCAGCCTGTCCTCTGTACTGGGACTTACTCTAAAACAAGTCCAGGATCCAAAGCCATCCTGCTTAATAATGCTGCTAATAAAACTACTAATAGCTTAGAAGTGCATCTGCTCCAGTGATTTCAAAAATATATAGATATTCCCATATTCAAGAACAGTATTTCTGAGAGAAGGCGCTCAACAWGCCCAGAGATAGATCCTACAGAAAGGGAACAGGAGATAGAGCAAAAAGGAATGTGATGAGAGGCATGGAATATGGCAAAATAAGTTTGTACTTTAATAAACAGCCCAACTGGACAAGAAATCTCATGACAATAGACTCTTCTATGCTCCTTAAACTACTTCTTGTATCAAGTCAGGCCACGTATTTCACGAGAAGAGACTCTTTAGCTTTTTACCATAGAATTCTTCAAATTCTTCATGTCTGTACATAAAAACACATAAAAATAGATATTGAAATAATTACCAGCATGTTTTCAAAATTTTAAGAGTGTCCTTGACTTAATTTTGGAAAACAATGAGTTTATTTTACCTTGATTATTTTTACTTTGCCCAGCTGTGCTCTAAAAGAGCATCYCAAGCTACAAAGCTCACAAGCATATCTTGTCTTTCCTGATTTTAAATATTTTTGAATGCAGATATTTGGTTCAGCCTGAGTAGAAATAACCTCTGGTCTGAATCTCATTWGTGATTCAAAGTCTGAATACCTGGAACTAGGCTTAAAAGTGCCTCAGTCCAATGTATACATACAGAATGAGGAGAAAACCTTCAAATTCTAGAATAAGCCCAAATTCCAGATCAAAACAATTTAGATGATGCAACAGAAAAGCATGTACTTTTTCACATATAGGAGAGAAAAAATAAATTTTTACTGTGCTAACTCAAGTACAAATAGAAATGAAATGGGGATCTTTTTTTAGCCTGTAATATGTTCCCAAGGCCACCCTTACGTATGTAGCAGATGTCTGTCTCTGGTGCCACTTTCTTACCTGGGCACTAGATTTGAATATGCTATTTAGGTTCCTACTCTAGAAAATTGGGCTCTCTAAATATGAGCAGACGTTTTACARTGGTTCATGTCTCAAGAACAAATTTTAAAAGAGGTCTATAAATCTCTAACTGCTCTATAGTAAATGCACCACCCAGACACTAACTAAGCTTCACAGCACTAGAGCAAGACAGGTAAGTATGTTTTATTATCCCATTTTAAAGATTAGGAAATCAAGAAGAACTCATGGAGTGATCCGTACAAGGCCGCAGAGAGTTAGTGTCAGACTCAGGGCTAACTCTCAGATCTGCCTTTCTCTGAACCTTGCCTCCACTTCTGCAGGATATTCTGCATCTACCAGTGTCTTGTTGAAATGGGTTTTTTTTGTTGTTGTTGTTGTTGTTGTTGTTGTTGTTGTTGTTGTTGTTGTTGTTGTTTCTAATAAATCTGAGGTAATAAAACATGTTTTTGAAACAACATTCACTACAATTATGCTAAAAATTCCTGCTGATGCTGAACCTCTGTCACAGGAATGCATGAATGGCATATAAATCTGTGCACCTCAAAAAGGCCAGAAAGGTGCAGAGTTTAATTTGTTTATTTATGCTTGCCAATTTAATCACTTTTTTTAATAATTCAACAATGGCCCAGTTTCCTCTCCCCCATAATTAGTCACTGGCTCTTTAAACTGAATGGCAATGATCATAAGAGTTTCTTCATGTCTCTCATGTTATAGTAAAGGACTGGGAGATATTTTTCCTCTAAGTCGTTGTTAAATTTGACAGCAGGACTATTCATGGCAGAACTGGCTGCAATTAAAGCAATTATGCAGATCACATGTCTTTCCAGTTTAATAGCAGTTTGGGTTTTTTTTTTTTTTTTTTTTTTTTTTTTTTTTCCTTCCTTTTTTTTAGCTGGTGCAGCTTCTCTAAGCCTAAGAGGAGGATAAGGAAAGACAGACAGACAAGTGGACCACCTACTGACTATGTCCCACCATGGAACTGGAGAATTTGTTAAATACCTTTGTGCAGGAGGAAATCCCTGCCGTGTGCTTTGCATCTCAGCTTGCCAAAGGTCATCATCACCACAGCACCCCATGCCCCATTCCTGCTTCCCACGCAGGGAGCGGATGGCACACTCTGCAAGCATCGATATTCCCCTGCTCTCTGTRAAGTAATTTGGCGTGGGTAACTGAAATCAACCATGAAGCAGGGGAGAAGCAAGAGAAGGAATATAAGGRACTGTGGAGATCACGTTTGTGTTGTCACAGAGGGAAAAAGCTTTTGATCTCAGGTACCTGCATCTCCTGTTCCTGCCTCAGAAAGAACAAACAGGTCACTGATTAGACCAGTATCATTTGGTTCCCTACTGAAAGAGCACATTGACTTCAGTGAGAACTATGAGCCTCTTTCTATCTCTTTTGCTAAGTACCTCTACCCATGCAAGACTCTATCCTTCAAAGCACCCGTATCAAACATGAAACAGGTAAGAAACTGCCCTCCTGTAAGTCACAGCTATGAGCATAATTTCAGTGCTACAGATCCAGGAAGGTTTAAAAGCCCAGAACTCTTGGTATTACTCCTGAATAAAAGGCAAATCTAGAAGGGACACTGACAGCCATCTGTAACAGGATTTATTGTATGGTGTCCAAGGACTTTCTACTCATGCTTTTGCTGATTTGTTATCAAGAATAACAGGGAAATTGCCTATGAAGGCAATAGAAATATCATGCTCATGGCAGGCTTCATGGTCACATGGATAACTTTGCAAACTTTTATACCTGAATAAGTGATAGCTTCTACACACACACACAAACCAAATGGAGTCAGATAATTTACCATCCTGAAAAATATCACACAGCAACATGACAGGACCTGCTAGCATATCAAATGTGTTTTCACTTCCAGCCCAACTTTCAAAACAAACCAGCCATATTCTTTCTTGACACAAGCCTGATGACACAGGTCTTTTCCCTCCCCGGGGGAATACTTAGTTTCACATGAGAGCTCATTTAGCAGCAAACAGAAATTTGCAAAACACTTTCAGCAACAGTTTGTTGTGAAACTTTGAAAAAAATGCCTTTTTTTTTTTTGTAGACATCAGCAGAAGGTGAAGATACTTATGAGATTAGACAGAATTTATTTTATAATTTGTTATTTCTGGTTCTAGGACTGCAGAAATACATCCCTTACATATGTATGCATGTTTGTAGCCTTCTCCCCTTCCCTGCATCTCACAGACAGGAGATACATCTGCATCCGAATGTGAAAAGAATCTTCTAATCTGAGGGTCTGACAATGAGCTGCTGTACTCACACTGTCAAAATTGTTAGCACAATACAGTCCTTCTGTATTGTCTTGCTGGAAGAAGCAGATCCAGAAAGGTTCAAATTTCACTACTCAATCCCTTCACGAGGCTGTAGCAGGACAACAATRTGTAGCATGAACAGTTTTATATCTTACCTACTTGTGCCTATCTCCTGAGAGAATTTCCAGCTAGTGAAAGATCAAGCAGGAAAAGACTTAAAAGTTTGCAGTAAAATCAACAGAGTTTAACGGTGAGTTTTAAGCCATCTTTCCTGCACCTGYGGTCTCCACATTCTGTGAATTATCTAGACCAACCGCACAAATAGATAGACAAACATATTGCACACAATTACAGCTTTTCTTAAGCTGACCTGCATCTGTGTTTGGGCCAGATTTTAAAAGCCCTTAATAAAATGACTCTCATTAATGTCAAATGGCTTTTAATCAGGTCCCTGATCAAGCTGTTTGACATTAATAAGACTCATTTTATTAAGCACTTCCTAAAAGTTTGAGGCCAAATCTTGATTCTACTTGATCTATAGCAAAAGCCCATGTGACATGCTTAGAACAATGATTTTACCTTTAATTAGGCTTTATTAAGGACTTCAAATGATTTAAACATTTATGCTACTTTGACAACCAATTAAGGACAACAGTTTACTGTAAATGTTTTAAACAGGTAGAGTAAGCTTTCAACTTGTTATTTCTAAAACATAATAAGCACTTCCTCTAGTTCTAACCTCTAGGTATACAGATAAACAAAASGAATAATGTTACAAGAGGCTTCCAGTGGAATGGAATGACTACCAGGGCTGTAACAGCTGGAAAATCTTTATTATGTGATTCCAATACACAATTCTAATCGGGCAAGTGGGGTAGGTTTGAGAGGTTACTCCTCCATCTCCAGAACATCCATAACAAGATGACCTCAAGTTGCACCTTGTCATTTCCATATCCTCTTCCCAAGGCGCATGGGTAGGAAAGGGCAGAGAGCAATGTCATGTCACCCATCAAATATGCCTTGTTTTTAGCCACGCTATTGCCTCGAGGTACTGTATGCTGCACTTGGTTCTAACCCAGCACCATATCCTCTTTATGTAAGTCACCATTTCCTCCAGTCACGAGAGCACTACGGCAGCATGGTTTCTTAATAAAGAGTTCGTGGCAAAGCCACAGTTCTGCTCAGATAATTTTAACAGTTTACTTCCCTTCCTATTCTGAATGTCCTGCTATTTTTCTGAACCTGACTGGTTTTCTGATTTTGTCTTTGTTGTTCTACATACAGGTGGTTTTCCAAGATATTATATAACATACTACATTTTTTAAAAAAATCAGTTCTTTGAACATCTGGAGATAGATCTTTTGAATTAACAGTCACATTTTCATCATTTTTTTGAGTCTGTCAGGCTTTGAGCTTTACTTTCTTGCTTTTCCAAGAATAAATCTGGTAATCTCTTTTGAGTTTTATCAGGACTCTCCAAGTTGCTGTGCTACTCCTTATGAATGGATTTCATTATGTAAGAACAAGTTTCCTTGAAATATTTAGTTGCTACAGCTGGCCTCCATGTGTTAATGTCTCATCCCGACAGTATTTCTCCGTGCCATTACAGATGAAAAGCCTGCCAGTTGTATTATATTGTTTGCTTTGTTTACRTTTCAGGGCTTTCCGTTCCGTCCTCACCTGCGATATTATTGGTGCTGAGGACATTAGCAAAGCATGTTCTGCTGCGGGAGGAATTCTTGTTCTCCTGATGCAGGCAACAGCGTTCAAACACCATTTCATGTAGCAATAGTAGCACAATTACTCATAAATGGTTGCATCATCTTTGTCATCTTGAGACCATCTCACAGCCAAGTTAAGTAAATTTTTCTGTGCAGCTAGAGAATCTAAGTTGGGAATAAMGTACTTCTCAAAAAGCACACATGTGGACCCCAATCTGAACATATTCAGCTGGCACTGTACAGCATGAACCAGGGCTCTTGCCCAGATACACTGGAGGCAAACCGTGCTGATTCTGCTAGCCAGACCCTGTTCCCTGTTACACTGATGTAAAGCTAGAATATTCCTCTGATGATAACAGAGAGTGATACACAGATGTGGACTGGATCTGAAAACCAGACAGCTTCATCAGAAAGCCTTATCAGCAGCTGAGCATGTAGCTCCAAATATAATTTACTGAGCAAGCACAAGACACTGTCCTTACTCCTGCATGTTGCTGTGTTCCTCTGCTTCACTGGAAATTTCTTAGTCATTCTTTCAGTACTGGGACTGATTATATTTTCTCTGGTTTGATTTCCTTTATGGGTAGACAGAGGAAGTAAAAAGTGAACTAACTGAAACAAGATATGCCAAAATCCATTCTGCTGGCAAGTTGTATCCGATCATGCAAATCAGAGGGTATTGTTTCAGTCTCCGACCATAAAAGTAGGACCCTTCTGATTGGAAATAGGTCTTGAGAAAGCCTGCAGTAATTTTTTGATCTCTCATGGAAAGCTAGTATGCCTTGAACATTTTAAGCTGTTGTGTCTCCAGGTGACACAGGTTTTGCTCGGAGTACCAATCCCAGAAAAAAAAAAAAGATAAAATTTATTGGCTGTGTAGAGTTTTAAAGTCTAACTTTTAAATGTCATACTCACATTGTGCACCTGGGAGCACGATATTGTTGCATCCATGAGACTCTTGTAGAGGGTTCCGGGAAATTTATGAGCTGGTGGATCATACCTAAATAATAATCTATATACTATTTATAGACTTCTTGCACAGTGAACTTTGAAGTTCTGGACTACCAATCCACAAAACTGACAAAAAGAAATCCCTTCTTGCATTTCAGCAAATAATAATATTGCATGTGTCCATAACCCTCACACAGGAAAAAAATCTCCACAATACAAGAAGGTTACAGCCTTCCAATGTACAAAGGTTAGATCTTCACTGATGCTCTTTTCCTTTTAAAGATGATTTCAAGTACCAGTAATTTTTGGTACTGCTAATTATCAGCAACATGCATTCTGTATATTAAATAAGTACCTCTATTACATTCCTTTTGCAATAATCTATATTTTGCCAACACACAAAAAAAGACTCAACGGGCTATAAAGAAGTGCCAAACTTTTAACAGTTATCACAGCAARCGCTCTCACTTGCTTCTGTAAATGGTCAATTACTGAATCACAAATTTTAAACCATAAGTGTATGGCTGTGGATTAGCTATACAATTGAGGAATCACAGGATAGAGAGCAGCTAACACTGGCAAAGAGGAGAAGAAAAAGTGTTAATGAGAGTGGGAGAATTTGACATTATTTAGAACCAGCACTTTATATTTCTTCCAGAATGAGTGAAACCTTCCCAGGAGCAATCTAATTTCCCCATGAACTGTAGGAGTTTAATTTCCTAACAGCACAGAAAGGTGGGGAAAACTGTCGTTTACATCATGCACAGTATAAATCCAAACCAAAATCACTTTCATTTTAAAAAAACATTTAAGCCACCAAGAAAAGTTAGGCTATTGTCAGTATCACATCATTTAGAAAGCCGAGGCATTTAACAGCAAGGAAATGAATACTTAGGAAGATCATAAATCATATATTACCCACATAATAAAGTCATATACTATTCTTACCACTTATAAAAGATGCCTCTTTCATCATCAATTCTGATAAGGGCTTAATTTTTTTAAGCTTAATATTGCTAATTTTTTTTTAAGGGAAGGGAAAGTTCCCATTTCTGTTATTTTCTCCTCTTTTCTCCTTCCCATTCTCTTCTCCTTTATTCCTTTTGTATAACAAGAAGTAATAGATGGTCTGTTATTTTGGCTGGTAACAGCCATCCAAAAATTATTTGTAGTTCAATATCTAAGAACTTAGACAAATGTAGGACTTGGATGATGCTTGTGACTATGAATGTATTAACTTCATTTGTGACATTATCATTCTCCAGGCGTTGCTGCTCAGACAATGACGGCATGGGTGAGGACAAATGGCCATGCAGGCAGCTTATGTAAAATACAACACTCCCAGAACTTCCTAGGGAAAAAGGGGCTGTCTGCACTGTGAGCAGACACGTGCAGGCCTTTCCTGTACACCTCGCAGGCTGTGTCCTCCAGCGATGGTTTCCACATCCCTGTGTCGCAGTCACTGTTGCTGTGATTCACGATAGGACACSGCGCTGTGAACACAGGGCAGTTACTGTGGCGGGTTACCTGTGAGGACGCCATGCCTCGGTGAGGATCCCTCAGCAATGCTGTAATAGTCGTGGTCATTATCGTCCGTGAAACCCTTCTGCAATGGCCCTGCTTTTCACAGCAAGCAGAGGTGAGGACAGAGAATAACATCCCAGGAGCAGGTCATGGAGAGGAGCTCTCCTGAAAAGAAGAAGGGGGAGGAATGATGAGAGCAAATGAGGGGGACAAAATCCTCACAGCAGCACAAGCATGAGCTGTGAAGCACTGCTGCATGGAGTGCAGAGAGGAAGAAAGGCTATTTGAGGAAAAGTATATAAAAGAGTGCAAAAACTTGTCATATTTCATAGAAGATAGAGTTATTCTTCACCCATTAATAAATTCACCACTACCAGTATTTCTTAAACACAGTCTGCAGTGAGTGAGCTTTCTTTCATTAGATTAGATTTCATTTCAATAAGCTAAACAATTGCATTCGACAAGTTCTGTGCAAAGAAATGTCCGGAATGTAATTCACGGGAGTTTTAGTTGGAGTACTGGAGATTCCTGAGTTAAAAGGAATGCTCTAAAACTATTATTTCCACACATTTTTCACTGTGTGGAAATTGTAAAAGAATTTTCAAATTCTTTTACAGGTTAAAGACATCTACTTCCTCACATAACAARAGAGAACAAAGGAGACTGAGCATGAGTGCTCAATCGTATTCTTAGTTTCTTCAGTATATTTGTTTGGCATGTTTCTTAGAATATCTTACTGGCTATAGAGCTAAGGAAAGACTCGTGGTAGCACCTCAAGAAAGGTAAGGTAACAAGATCTGAGAAGACAATCCAACATGTAAGGAGGGTAGAGAAGTTTGCTGTGAGGAGCCTGAATTCTAGCTCTGCTAACCAAAGATCTGCTTGAGTCTGGGGACAAACGGGTCTAGAGCAGATAGACCACAGGAAACAAAGCTGAAGGCCTTGGAAGCTGCAAAAAAGATCAGTGAAACACTCGTCTCAACTCTTTTTTACTAATATTTATCATTTGGAAATCGGGACAGAGCCTGACTTTCCACTAGGCCATCCCTTTAACCRTTAAGCAAGAGTATGATCTCAGCCATACAGCAACAACATACTGTCCTAAAAAGAGAATAGTGAAATAAATGTAGTATTTCCTGTTTTTATGATACTGTGATAAGAAAGGAAAAATCCTATAGCTGCTTACCATACAGCTGAGTCAGTTCTACAGAAAAAGTGTAGCTGTAATAATTCTGACTCAGGGGACAAATGAGAAACAAGTTAACTGGAATGTTAACTCAAGTGAACTTGGGGGAAGAAAAACCTCTTCTTCCACGTGGATGAGTTCACCCAGATGAGTCATTTCAGATAAATAATCTTTCTGCCATCACACCGAAGAGGACCAAGATAATTTCCCTAAGTAAAATTCATAGAAACACACTTGAAATGTCGTTTTGATGCCTACTTTCTAAGTATTTGAGATTATATAATTGAAACTTTACAACCCAACAAGAAGATGCAGAGAGAAAATKTGTCATTGTTGTTCTGAAAAGAGCTCAGGATTTAGTACCACGGGATGCTGGATCAGGCCATGAAGGCAGCTGAAATAAATTCYTGCTTCCTCCATCCTTCATTTCTCTCCATGCCTTAGCCAATTATTCTAGCTATGCACTCTGGTTTGTCAGTGAAGCTAGCAAAGTTATTTGCAGATCTGCATGATCTGCACTGTCAACCAGATCCCTGAAATCGGAAAAAAAAAAAAAAAAAAAAGACAAAAAGGATATAAGAAAGATGTCATTTAAGATGATTTTTATAACACGGTTTATAATTTAACCCAATCAAAGAGCTGCATTTGCACGAACAGCACGATGGCAAACACAAAGGTGCTGGCACAGGCGTGAGTACAAACAGTGGGAGCCTCTTCAAAGAGTTTTGCTACTACTACTACAGCCAGCCACTTTTGAAATTAAACCCACCAATAAGAGCATAACTAACATGAGAYGGGAGCTGAAAAGGCACTGAACACAGTCAAAAAAAGGGTATGAGAAAACACAGAGTAAACAATGAAAAAAATGCAATTAAGACTTTTTTTTTTGTAAAAACAAAACAAAAGCCACATTTTAATCGAATGAGGCAATTTCCAGTGACCATATAACAACAGTATCAGTCATGTTATCAGTGACCAGCAACAGCCCCGACTYGCACCTTGTTCCAAACTCTCTCTCTTCACTGTAAGCTGCCAGGGCTTCACTGTCATCCCCACCCAGGATCCTGGCCTCTCTTTCCTTACATGAACCACTGAACTTCTGCCTTTCAGACATCAAATTGCTAGGGAACAGGGCTTGGCCCATGCAGAGGACTGCTCTGCCAAATCCCTGTCCCAATTTCTTTCTGTTCCTTTCTCCTGTCCCAGACTCCTTGTCCCAGTCAAGTACTTCCTCTCTTCATCCCCTCTTGTTTCTTGCCTCCTCTGCATGCAAGGCAGGAGGTATTCCTCCCTGGCATTGCCAGAGGGCTTATTAAAGACTGCTGTCAATTACGGTGCTCACTCCTGCACTGACGCACAAGAGCGGGGACAGCAACCGCTGGGTAAAAGTCATGCTCTGCTCTGGACTGCGAGTCACTCTGCAAACAGCCTGAGCACCGAGAGCTGTGCCCAGTGATGGTGTGTTAGTCTAAGGTATAAGCTGAAAAAAAAAAAAAAAAAAAAAAAAAAAAAAGTACCTATTTTAATGTGCAAACGATCACTTAAAACTTGGCCATGTATAGGAGACTTTTCAGGAGAACAACAAAAAAATCATGTGCCCAATGTAGAGGTCACATCCCATTGGAAAGCATAAGGTTACTGTCAAGGAAAACTCTGCTCATACTATGGATCATAGGCATAACTAGTAATTTATAAAAATAAATAATAAAAAATGATTTTTATTCTTCTTAAAAGCAGGTGCAACTGAAAATAAATAAAATCACAGGCAAGCCTGCAACATGGAAAACTGCAGATTAAAAACTGTTTATCAGCAAATTGAGTTGTAAAAGGGCTGGTGTCAAGCGACCTCACACCACTGCTCATAAAAAATGGTGATGTTTGAAACCTTAGAAATCTCAATGTTCTTTTGTATTGTGTTTCAATGTTCCAAAAGTACCCACGATTCTGAGGCCACTGCAAATGTTAGGTGACCCCCTGACACCACCTCCACCCTTCCATCCCATTCCTGAAGCGCATTCTTTCATACACGCTGTGTCCAACTTTCCCACTCGCAGACCTGCTGAACCCACATTTCCTTCTGAAAATGTCYTCTGTTCCCGAGGGTCCTCAGGACCCAATATGTTGCTCGTAGGACTTCTTGTTGTAGGATGTAGGGCTGTGCTAACTTCAAATAGATTTGCCTTGTTCGGCTTCCTCCTTAATTATGCCCCCAGAGCGCATAACACATCTCTGGAGCACTGGTCTGCAAAATTCACACAGAAAAGGACTGGAGAGTTGAAATGAACCTCTGCCCAGCTGAGAGGCTGCCAGAGCCGGTGAGCCAGAGGAATTTTCAGGAAAAAAAAAAAAAAAAGAGGAAGTACCAGAGAGAGAGGAAGCGCTTCAAGAGGTAGGCAAAACAGTGAGAACAGAGGCAATTAGACCAAATAGGAAGAAAGTGAGACTAGAGATGGAGGTCAGGCACTATATCAGAATCACTTGGAGCTAACAATAGAGGAGGGATTTAGGGATTAGCACCAATAAGTAAAGGGCAAGAAAGAGGCAYGCAGAAACTTGCATTTTGAGCAGTCAGTCAGATATTGATCATAGCAGAGGGGTGAGAATGAGGAAAAGAAACGAGATAAAAGGCACAGGTTGTGATGACAGTGATGAAAAAGACCAATTTAGCGCCCTTGCTCACAGATGAAAAAAATTTCCCCTGAGCTGGGGAGCGTACAGACAAGCTATCTGGCCTCCTATTGAGTACAGAGGCAAGTCGAGCTATCAGCTCCACGTGGGCTGTAGCTCACATCTGGTAGGTATGCTGGATAAAACACACCAGTGCTGACAGTCCTGCAAGCGCTCTCAGCACTTGCCGGTGCCCAGGCTGCTCACCCCTCGGCCTGGCGCGGAATAAGAAGATCCGAAGTGCAAGGCAGGGGTTGGGAAAGGAACTCTCGCTTTTGGGGTGAAGGGCTGCAGCTCCCTGTACTGATGTGCCTGTCATGATGTACCCAGGAAAACTGCAATTTTGGGCTCATRTGCAACCCAGCTGAAGTACAGAGCTCCCACATTAGCTGAGACCGCCAGTTCTCAATGGGCTCAGCAAGGTGGACTCTCTGCTCATCATGTCCCAGGCTCTCCTTTTCCAGAGGCTGGTTTYGGGTACAGTGTAGTTTGGTAAGCTTTTTGATGGGCTATGAGGTACAARATAGTATTGTGAAGAGATGCTAGGACCCATTTATCCATGACTACCTAGAGTCTTTGGTGCATCTGTATAAAATGTTATGTCACATAAGCAAAGTTGCAAGTAAATAATGAAATATACAGCGGTGTGATTTTATTTTTGCTTGTAGTTTGTGCCTTTGGTGTCAGAAGCTCCCACAGGTACACACATCTATAGCAAGAAGCAAGACAGTCAAGACAACAAAAGTTCACTGAGAAAAGATCAGAACATAGATTTTTAATTCATTCGCTTCAGAAAAACAAACCAAAACTGCAAAAGGTTCAGGTTTTGTGACCCATTGATTGCTATGTACTTTAGTAAGGTGGCCCCTCATGATTAAATATACTTTAAACATTCCAGATATAGGAAGAGAGATGACTTGTGTAATTACCATTGAACCAATCAATAAGGAAGGCTAATTGCTAGAGGAGATTTAATGTCATATTCAATGAATGTAGATTTATGAATATTAGCTGCAAGATGCATCCTTCTAGGCCTAACATTGCTCCTACTGAATTCAATGAGAGTGTTGACTGGTTGCAGCAGTAGGACCCTGTCCTGTATTAGTTAGGGAGCCGTTATCTGCGAAATTCCTGGGAAGTTAAGCTGTGCCGAGGTCTTGAAACAGAGGTAAATAGTGTGTTGTAATAYACTGCAATACATTCAGCACATGATAATGCAAGCCACAGTGAAAAATACAACAGGGAAAAAATGTGAATTTTTGGGAAATATAAAACAAACAGGGAAATAAAGAAGGAATTCCCCCTCTTTCCCCTTAAAGCCAGATGATACGGAATATGGGCTTTCTCGGAATAGCCAACATCTCTTGGCTAATAATATATGTTATTGCTGCTTGGGAGTGGTGGCGGTCAACAAGCCGGATGTAGAGAATAGTTCTGTGTGTGGTGTTTGACTTGGGTTGCTTGCATTTTGCTATTTCCATTTCAATTTTATGAAGGGAAAAGCAGTTGTTGGGGTAGGAGTCTTGGGGGCAAGGGAAAAGGCTCTCCACATGTTGTTTTCTGTACAACTTTCTGTAAAATATGTCCTCTTGGTGTCCCTGCTTGAGCACGGGGGTTGCACTAGGTGATATCCAGAGGTCCCTTCCAACTTCAGCCGCACTGTGATCCCATGGTATCATCCAACCCCTCACATTCCAGGCCACTCCAAGCGGGCCCACAAGGGCTGCCTGGTTCTTCAGGACAYCCGTGGTCCCCCGGAGGAAAAAGCAACGTTTCACGCTGCCCTCTTCCCGTCCGCATCCCACCACACGTGGCAGAGAAACCGCATGGCCAGATATTTTTGTGCGCACTTTGTGCAACCCCAGGGCGGACAACAAGGTCCACGCACGGCGCTGCCTCCTCCCGGCGCGGGTCCCGCCGCCGTGCCCGTCCAGGGCGCCGGGAGGCCCGCGCGGGCCGGGCCGGGCCGGGCCGGGCCGGGCCGGAGCG
>NW_020456110.1:814959-854946 GCF_003342845.1 Nothoprocta perdicaria
AGCGGCGGGAGGAGCGGAGCGCGCTTGCCCGCGTCGCCGCCGCCGGCCCCGGGCACCGCGAGCGCCGGCGGGTCAATGCGCTGTCCCGGGCGCCGCGTCGCCTCCCGCTCGGGCTGACTGCGGCGCCGCGGAAGGAGCGAGGCGAAGTTTTGKGGGGGCCGCGCGGCGGCGGCGGCCAAGATGGGCTGGAAGCGCCGCTGCTGCGGGGGAGGCGGCGGCGGCGGGGACCTGCTCTGCCTGCTCACCCTGGTGCTCGGCTTCCTGCTGCCCGCCTGCAGGACGCGCCTCTACACCAACCACTGGGCTGTGCGCATCGCCGGCGGGCTCGCCGAGGCCGACAGGATCGCCGCCAAGTACGGCTACCTCAACATCGGACAGGTGAGCCCCGCCAGCGCCGTCCTGATCCCGCTCCTGATCCCGCTCCCGCTCCCCAGCGGCGCGGGCCCCGCACGGCCCGGCCCGGCCCGGCCCCGCGCAAGGACTTTGTCCCGGCCCCGGCCCGAGCCGGCGCCCCCGGGGCGGCCGCGGCCGCAGGTGCCCCGCGGGAGGCGCCCGGGGCGCCCGCCGGGACATCCCGGCGCCGGGCAGCGCACCTGGAGCTCCCTGGATCCCAGCGCCCGCCCGCCCGCGGAAAAGCCGCTCTGCTGCTGCGCCCGGGCGCYGCTGCGCTGGGAAAGTGTCATCAGATGGCCGCTTTCCCCCCTTTCCCTCCATTTATTTATATATCTGTAGCCTGACACATCTGCTGCCGCGGCGTGCTAGGCTTTCCTGACATTTAGCCTCAAAATGTGAGGCACATATGTAGGGCATGGCAAGTTGGCTGCCTCGGAAGCAAGCAGTTGTGCGGCACACGCCGGGCCGGGCGGCCCAGCGTGGTTTCCGTGGGCAGCAGTGCAGGCTACGTGGATTCAAAGTTTGGGAACGGGCGCTCAGCGGCACACGGGGCTTCGCGGGGCTGCGCCTATTCCGCGTGCGCGGAGCGCCCCTTTCGCGTGGGGCGGATCGGAGCGACGCGTGTCTGGTGGTGCTCTCCGTTGTGTCACTGCCCGCCAAGTTTGGAGCGCCCCTGCGGCCGCGCCGGGGCGCTGGGGCGAGCGGTGGTGATGGTCCAGCCACGACGACGATGATGATGGTGATGATGGTTGAGCCGTGATGCTGGGCGAGCGCCTGCGAGGCGCCGGCCGCGGCAGCCCATGCCGTGGGGCGTGCGGGTGTCCTGAAGCGCAGGGCCCCCCGGCCACCCCACTCCCACACGGAGCTGCCCCGCTCCCGTCCCTGCCGAGGGAGGCAAATCCAGCAGGAGGGTTTTGCATCCGCGCCTCGAAAGTGCCGTTTTCAGGCAATGGAGACGTGCAAGAGCAAAGTTTTTTGGCACCGGTGTGTTTTGTGTCTGTCCCGTGCGTGTCTTTGGCACAAGGTGTTTGTGTGCGTTCCTGCTGGGGCCTCAGGAGCGCTGATGTTAGCAGCATTAGCTGAGCAGAGGACTCGCTTCTCCCCCTTCCACCTCTTGCCAGACCAGCTGGCTGACTTCGGGACTGCTTTTTTACCCTTTGCACGTCCAAAGCTGCTGTTGGACGGGGGAGAGGAGGTAGCAGGCGGCTGCTGTCGCCTTGTGTGTCAGTGGAGTGCCCTGTACACAGCCATGGCATGTTAATAATAGATGCGCCACTGATCAGGTGTGCGGATAGGAAGCAGGGAAAACGGAGGCCATGAATAATGAAGAAGTGGAAAATACTCAGCTAGGGATAGGGATGAAAGCGGGGCATACGTGGAGAGAGTCAGTGCTGCCAGTTCCGCAGGTAGAGAGAGTGCAAACAGATGAGTGTAGGACTGTTAACTGCTGCCCACGTGAGGAAGGAAACTTCTGGACGTGCTTTGGATTGGTGCAAGTCAGTGCCGGATGCCCCATGTCCGAGAGCTCGGAGCTTGACCACGTATGGTGCAGAGCCACGACCCCYCTGCAAGGGGTCCTGTAAAGGGGGTTCCCTCCATAGGTGTCGTTTTAGGATGGCCAGTTTTAAGTTTCTGCAAAATCATCTAGAAATCGTACCTCTGTGTTAGCGTGCGCATTAATATGAGGTGGACATCATAGCRTTTGCGGTGAATCTTTCCTCTCTTATTCCCACCCTATCCTTCTCCTGCTTTTMTCAGGTCACTAGGTGGGATATGTACTTGGAGAATGTGGAGCTCGGTGTGTGCAGGATAACTAGGCTGCCTGTGATGTGGTCATACATGGTTTAACATGGGTCAAAAATAAAATGAGTCTGTTAAAAATAAAATAATTATATTTCTTAAAAACTGAAAAAGTGGGTATACTTTTCTGTGGAGCTTTTGCATGTAGAGCATACTGCTTCATAGTCACAGATGAAGAGGAACACAGAAGTTTTATTTTAGAGGAAGAAAGCTAGGAAAAGGCAGGACTGATAGGTAAGATTTGTCCATAATGGGCTTTCTTGCATAGGTTTGAAAAAGTGGGACTTACATGACACATACCAGGAAGGGCAAAACAATCTATGGGAAGTGCATCTACTGTTTGTTATTGAGAGAAGATTTGAAATAATTCAAAAATCTGCCTTTGACTGTAACATGGTGAAAGACGTTGTCTTAGTTTATTATAGTATCAAAATATGAGAGACAACCAATAAGCGAAATTCTCCATTAAGGAGTTCTCGTGCTAGGAGTTACATTTTGCTTTTGTGGGTAACATCTCTCCTAGGTAAGCTGAAATATAGTGAGTAAAGCTGAATGTATCAGTGTAGGTTAAGCTGTGTTTACTTTCCCTTGAAGATGGTAATTGCATATCTCGTAAAAGTAAGTATCCGTAAGTAATTTAAAACAGATAATAAAAAAGATGTAGTGCACTAAGCAAAATATTTCTGGTTAAATTAAATTTGATMGCTCACCTTGAAGAAGACAGTGAAAAAAAAGCTAAATTGAAGTTTCACCACAGCTGACTCAGTGAACTGATTCAGAAAAATAAAGGTACTACAATATTCTAGATAAAAGTTAATGAAATTATGTATAAGAAATGGAAGTGAGATAAGGCCAGTTGCAGATTTGCAAAACAGGAGAAATTACAAGATCTACCTAATTGCCTGATTTCAACTGAAGGAAAAGAGAGGGATTTTGAGGGTATTATTCTTGCCAGCAGTCTATCAGTTTTGGATGAGAGATACAAGAAGGTAAGAGTGCAAGAGAGATATTAGGATAATTTACGAATAAGGCAGTGAAGGGTATGCAGTATTTAGGTTATGCTGCGAGGGAAATGGTGTTGGTCAGTGGAGACAAGAGGGTTGACACAGAAGCCTGTGACTCTCAGTGTCAGACAACATCCCAGTTTTTGTTACTAGGCCTGTTCTTGATTCTAGAATTTAGCTGTCTGAGAATATGTGAATTCTCAGAAAACTAATCTCYCTTTGATACCTGAAATACCTGTTAGTCCATTTTTTTTTTTTACCATGGAGACATCAGGAAAGCCACAAAACCTATCATCTGAATGACTGAACAAAAGAAGCGGGTTAAAGAAGACCTGGAGGTGTCCTGCCAATGAGGAACCCGGTTCTGCAGCCCTGGTGCTCCTGGTGTCTCTGGTAACCTCCTGTTGCTCTTGAATTCTCCGCCTGGTCTCCTTCTCTTGTTATACCTCTCCAGCAACCTGAAGCTCTCAGTTGTGTGTTCAGTGAGCAGAGGACTTTTCAGTGGACTCTAAGGAGATACAGAACAAAAGAAAAAGAAACTGTTGTTACTCTGTATTTTTCCAAGCTTTATGCTCTGTTTCTTGCATCCTGTAGGTGTTCCGCTATGCTGCTTATTTKTCTTGTCTTCTCCTCACCATTAGTTATGTAAAACCAATAGTGGATGTAGACGTTTTGTTGCTCTTCACAGATACTTAAGCTCTAAYAGCGTGTCACTCATTTCTTTCCTCAGTGGTTTGGAAAGGCAAAGAGTAGTGACTTTTCATTGTATCAGCTGATGCTCACTTTCTGTTGGGAGACTCCTTTTCCTGTAGGACTAGGAGGCAGACCCTCGTATCACAAAAATCGAGGCAGGCGGGCAGGATATCCCGCCGAATGCCTGTGATTCTGATCACAGTAGCTCGTGCTGCAGTGGGAATCCGACTGCTTTGGACAGTAGGCCCTCCGTGAGGTGACACTCAACTCGGTCTCCATTTAAACCTGTTAAACCTGCCATGACTTGAGGCTATGATACTTAGCTACTGATAATGTATTTTGTGTGACATAATCACAGCTGCAGTAAAGCCAATGAGCAAAAACAGTGAAGCATCAGTTTAAGTTACAAAAGAATCAGTCCCAAAGTCTCCTCTGTATGACTGACCTGTAGAACAGCATAAACATTTAAAGTTTGGGTTTAAAAGTGTAGATATCTCTTCTTCCCCGTGTATTTCAAGGGGGAATTGTCCCTGTAATGTACAGTTAGTAGTTTCCCTAGTGAGTGAATCCTTGTCTCTCGTGGCGGGTGCTGCCTTGCTCTTCCTGTATGTGTTCCTCGGGAAAGCCAGGATTGCCCCAGCAATCCCTCTGGGCTGCAGCGTAATGCAGGGTGGACAAGGGATTGCTCTAAGCTACTGCTGCTGGRTGGAGCGGCACGGGACACCCTCTGCCACCCTGCAGCCCCTGGTGACGTGTCTGTGTCGCTGTGTAAAATTGCATGTGTCTCCCAGCAGCTGCACGGAGCGTATGCCTTTTTCTTAAAACAAAGTGTCTGTCACGGGCCTTAGGAAAAGTTTCTTCCTCTGGCTGTCTGGATGGAGGCTGCTGAAGGATTTATTAAAACACTCTACTGCATTTTGTACAATTGGCAGAAATATTGTGACTGTGCTGATGGAGTGGAGGTTTGTTACTGCTCAGTGAAAGAAGGAGGCTTTCTTTTGATGCAACCATGAAAATTATAGTATACTGATATGTCATCTTGGTTCCCATGGTTTTCCGTGTTTCATGTAAACACATATTCTCGCTGGATATAAATTTGTGGTTTGGTGCTAAAATATTCTTGATAGACTAGGGAAAGAAACACCAGCTCATAGAGAGCATGACTTGTGAAGCAGCTGAGAAGCTGGCAGTGCTAATCGTGGCTTCGGCACTGAAGCCCTTGGTGCTCTTAAATACCAAGTCTGCAGTAACTTAAACTTTTTCTTCTTGTTTCTTCATTTATATCCAGAAAGTAAGGCGAGCTTCAGTACTGGCAGTTGGTGCTTGACTTTTTTTCTTGTTTCAGATATGTGGGCTTCAAATTTAGTACAGTTTTGAAGGCCCGTACTCTTGCAGAAATAGGTACTTACCAGTTTCTCTGCAGCAGTTCAGAGCTGGGGGCTCCCCTCTTGGGCAGGAAGCTTTCCTGCAGGGCGGGAGGGAAAGAGAGAAGCAAACAGCTGGCACCCGCAAGGAGACGGGAGAGTGGAAGAGGGTCAGACGTCATTTGGTGGCCTCAGCAAGGAAAATAAATGATGCGTTAAGAAGGAAACTTAAGATCCGTCTGTTCCTATTTTTTTCACTTTAAATCCCACCTTTCCTCTTCAAATACTGGGAGGATCCTTTCTTTCTGCTCCCTTCCAGGGGACAGAGGTCTGGTCAGCTGAGGTCTGGTCAGCAGGTGACAAGCTGCCCTTCACCACCCGTTTCCTGCCCATAAGGAGTGTGGGCTGTTTACAAATAGGCACCTACCTGAGCTGGTTTTGAGCAGCTGCCCTGGRACCACCGTTTCTTGTATGGATTTGCTTTCCTGGATGCATAATAAATGAAGATTTCATTTGTGGAGGAGTTTTCAGTTGAAGCCACTGAATCACAGGGAGAGTTTATGAGGTATTGGTTCATTTCAAACCTATGGTCCCTGTGGTGGCAGGGAGAAGAAGCCATATAACGAGATCAACTGATCAGAAAGAATGGGAAGAATGTCTGTTTTCCACCTTACAAATCCAAATCTATTCTGGATAGAAGGCAAAAGGAATTACTGAAAATTAAGCACTCAGACTTGGAAGACTAGAAAAGAGAGGAAAGGGAGCTTWAACAAGCTCAAAGGGCAGAAAGGAAGGTTGTCTTCAGCGAAGAGAAGAGATTGTTACCATAATGGCCAGCATCTTATAGCAGGAGGTAAGGCTTCTCTGTGTAAAAAGTTCACTTACCAGGAGTGGTAAAACAGAGAGTTAATACATGAAAAAGAACCATTAAGAGCCTATATGGTTGTGACATTGAAACAATGTGAACTCTTGTCAAAATTTAATAGCTAGAATATACGTTTAATAACGTCTTTAAGTACTAAAGATAACTATATTAAAAGAGTAAGTGCTAGATGTGCTTCAAGTTACACACACATGCAGATATAGCGGAGTTACAAAGATGCACAAAGGAAAATTGAATTCTCTCCTACTTACGTCAAGAAAAGAACATTTTAGAGCTGGGGAAGAAGTATTACTGAGTAAGAAGGGTAGTGCATGAAAGCAGCCTGCTCAAAGCCTGCAGTCCAAGGGGCTGTTCCCACAGGTTGCTGCACGGAATGATTAACGTTGGAGGAGACCTTGGGAGATCATCTAGTCCAACCCGCTGCACAAGCAGGGTCACCTCGAGCATGTGGCACAGGGCTGCGTCCAGGCAAGTTGGATTTCTCCAGAGGAGGAGACTCCAAGCAAGATTTGTGGGGTCAGAGAAATATCCCTTAGATAGACRGATCTTTAGAAACTGTGAGGACCAAAACAACAATCTTGCATATGCTCATAGGCACAAAAACAGGAAAATAGTACGTATTAGAGACTGCAGAAGGTCTATCATGGCTAATTACTTCATATTTAGCAGTGCTTTTGTCAGTGCAGTTAAAAATGGGAGCAGGGAGGGAGAGCAGAGCATAATGCTGCTAAATATGAGCTTTTCTAAGGAGTTTGGTGAAGAAAAGCGTGTGCCAGATGGATTCTGGTTGTAAAAGCAATCTAATAATAATCTTCCTATACTGTTGTAAAATAAAGGAAGATGAGTATCTGGTTTTACAGCTTAGCCGAATCAAGCTACAAATTATGTGATGATTCTTTATTTAAAGCCCTTAGGCAAACATAGACAAAATTATACTTTTAAGAGTAACGATTAGCGGCAAACCCAAGTTTCAAACGACAGTGTTTGTGGGAATTGCTCCTCTCAGATGAAATGTGTAAGGACGTGAGCTGAGCTGTATTTAAATGGAAGGAGAGCATGTCTGTGAAACATTTTCGAGTCGCATGGACGACACATGTAGTGGTGTCGTGCCTCTGGCACAGAAAGCRCTCACAACTGGCAGACGTGGAAGTGGAGGCTTGGAAGGGCTCTCAGGAGATGGGTTTGTCCTCAAGGAGTGCCAGTTGTGCCCACGTTTTTCCTGGCAGGTAGCTCACCTGTTCAGGATGGTCTGCAGTGAGGACCACAGCGCCAGGACATGGTCATTTCAATGAAAGTGTTATTTTCTCTGCTGCCTTGAAGTCTAATCTGTGTCTCTTTTCCTGCCGGTTAAGGTTATCTCTTGTTTCTCCATGAGTACAAAGAGCAGCCAGCAAGGAGGCTGCAGCGTTCCACTCATCCTGCCACCCTCTTYTCTCTTTCTTCATCCAAGCCCAGTTCTCTTTGTTGTTTCACACAGGTCACATTTTCCCTGGTCAGTATTGCTGTCTAATGCTGGTCTTTCAAAGTGATCCTTATCTTGATGGATGGAGTATTCCTACTGGGTTGAGCATAAGGATTCTGTCAGATGTCTTGAGGACAGCAGTCCTATTGATATATCCTATTATGGTGCTTGTCTTTCCTGTGACCATATGACATAGCTGACTTATGCTTAGTTCAGGGTCCGCTGTAGTTCATAATGCCAAATTCCTGTCCAGTTGTTTTCCAGCCTAAATTTGTCCGGTAGATTATTCTTGATTAGGTGTAATACTTTCTGTGCGTCTTTGATGGGTTTTTTGTTTTGTTTTTCCCAGAGTATCGTTTTCCGGTTTGTCAGATTAATTCTGATTTTTTTTTCCAGCATGCTTACAGCCCTTCTCTACCTCTTGTTGTGTGCGTGTTTAGTGGGCATGTTCCTATGCCAGTATCTGGGTCTCTAGTGAAAATACTGGGCAGACAGGATTTCTAGAGGAACTATGGCAGGCAATGGTCTGCACTTCACCACAACCAACAGACCCATTGATGTTTATCTATGCACTTTTGTTACGTATCATTCCATAGCTTAATTTTGGGCCCTACCTCAGAAATTTAAGGAGGACTGCTAATCAGGTAATATTTGAAGACAGATACAATTTTTTATTTGCAAAATATCCACTCACAATAAAAATAAAAATCATGGATATATTGGCWTGTACCTCAGGGCAAGCCTTGCTGTTATAAGTCTTTAAATCACCATCACTAGTTTTAAATATGTTTAAATATGTTTAAATCAAATTTTCTGTGAAAGCGGTTAGGTTGTGTGGCTACACTCTGAAAAAAACTGTTTTTGCTGGTTTTGAATTTACTGACTGACCTTAGTCATGCATGGCAAGTACCTACCTGTTTGTTCTKCTGTCACAGTAGCTCTTCTTCTTTCCAGTGCATTTGCAGGGGCAATGACCCTCCAATTTTCGTGGTGTATCTTCTGGTTTCCTTTTAGAAAAGATGCTTCCCACTTTCATAGTCATCCCAGTTGCTGTATTTTAACTGAACTCTCTTTTAATTCAGTCAGAAAKATGTCCAGCTTGCATAGAGCCCCACCACTGCTTGCTACAGTGTTATAAATCATTCTCCCATCTTTGTCACACAAGATGTTTCCAGTATTATATCTGCCTGCTTTGCAGCTCTTTCCTGTGGTTCTGTGATTGACCAGAATATTTGTATTTCTGCCTTTCCAAATGATGAATTGTAAAAACACAAGATAGGCAGATACATATGTCAGCCATGGGTTTGAATAAATCATGTGCCCCTAGTGAGGGACCATGATACTCCTTGTCACCTGCCAAACACAGGAAAAAATAGGATCAAGCAGAATTCTGTTTGCCAGAATAGCTTAAGACAGTAAGTGATTATTTGGCAACACACTGGGCCCAATTTGACTGATATTGCAGAATGAAATAGAGCAGAGTGGCAGCAAGTCTGGATGGGTATCGCAGCTACACCTCGAAATCCTGCCGAAATGGCTTACTGTGGGAATTCTTGGAAACTGCATAATTGTGTGTATGGATAAGAGACTGTAAAAAGTTCCCTGGCTGAGCATGATCGTGGATCATATAGTCCTGACTATGGATCATAGTCCTGACTAAGCAAGTCAGGACAGAAAAAAAAATCTCACTTCAGGCTCTTTCCTATAGAAGRAATCTTCTCATAGGGTGATGTAATGAGGGATATGCATCACCAAGGGTCCATTTTGGTGAAGATRAGGCAACTTCAGGCTTTCCTCATTTTCTCTTATTTTACAGACATTTTTTGTACCACCTGGGAATATGCCTCATTTATGTTTGTTTTATTAGGGCCAAGCTGCAGTTGTAGAGATGTTACAAGTCATAATTCAAACCTTTGCTACATTTACTTGTTCATTCTTGTTCAGACTGGAATAAAGACACTGTTTTTTCTTTGCAAGAGTGAGTGGTTAGTGGGCAGTGAAAGTGTTACTGAGTAGTGCTGTGTGCTTGAGTTTGAASACTAGAATTGGGTAGTATTCTTCTTGTTAGAATTCAGCTTTATCAGTGGTAGCATGTGGCCTCTCCTCCGGATAAAGCTAGACAAGAACATGTCCTTTACCTTTCTTGTGCTTTGCTTTGTGAAGCCTATTAACACCCATAATCTGATGTATAGCAAATAGCAAAGAAAATCCTTGCTGTGTGGCCCTTCCAAAGCCATAGTACGACATCCAGGGCATAGATAAGTATGTCCTGAAAATCTTTGTTTGTGCGGATGGCCTTTATTCAAACAGGCTCAGAGGGGTGTAAGGGCATTTTGGGACAGTCAATAGGTCTGAATAGCCAACTGAATAGTGGCATTCAGTTACTGTCTGTGCAAGAGGAAGAGCAGAGCAAGCATCGGATGCATCTGCCTGGTGCTCCCTCCGCTCAACCGGCCGCAGCTCAGGACCCTTCCCAAGMTGGGTGTGTTTTCAGTGTGCTTAGAAAACCTCAATGGATTTTTTAATCCAGACGCTTGTCCGGTCTCTCAAAATAAATGCCGACTTTTAGTGTCTACAGTATGCTTTAGCAAGGATTTTAACAGTCTGCTGCTTCTCTGCATGCAGAACCACCTCTCTTTTGCTTGTTTTGAACATGGCTATCTTTTTGTTTAGTGACCTGTAGTTTTTGTTCTGAGTTAGACCAGGAAAGTCAGTCCCTATCCACTCTTTTTATTCCACCACACTTTTTTTTTTTTTTTTCCCTTTTTTTTATTATTTCCCCCTAAACTCTCCTTGACTGGCAAATCTTACCTGGCTCAGCTATTCCTCATACAGAAGGTATTCCAAAACTTGGATTATTTAAGCAATGGCATCGCGATGTTCTCTGCTTTGATCTGTGCACGTTCCTTGATGGTGATTTGCTTCTGAGGCTGCCCCAGCGCGGAGTTTCCCAGGATCAGCCTGCTGCCATAACCCTGTGATCGTCGCTCCGCAGTGGTCCTGGGCAGCCCGGAACAGTTCACTCTGTACAACAGTTAATCTACGTTTATCTACACGGAATTGGCTATTTTATTGTCAATTCACTCAGAGCGGTAGAGCTACCAGCTCTAAATGTAGAGGAGTTGGTGCAGATGTCTGAGCAGTGATTGTACAGCTCAGATTATCTCTGCTTTTAAAGAAAAACATTGCATTCACTGGACCTCGTAGAGAGTCTCTACAACTTAGCCCAGCAAAGCGCAAGCATTCTCTTAAAGTTTTTAAAGGTCTCAATAGCCTCTCAAAATGAATATTAGAAATGCAATTGCAGGTACTGTGATAATACTGGGAATCTTAGCAGACTGTGTGCTTTGCAGTGAYGCCACAAATGTGAGCTCCTGCCAGTATTACATGAATTTGCTCTTCTTGGAAGATTCTCCCTAGCTCCATCCATTGCAAGCCAGGTTGTTCCCCTTATGGGGTCTAAAGCGCATTAGTGCAGTCTTATTCATACCTATCTGAAGAGCAAGGTCATTTCCAGAGCAGATGCATGTCACAGAATCTGTGATTTCCTTGGGGTACTGACAGTTCCCCAACTCTGCATCACTCTCACTAAGACCTTCTGTCTGTCCAGTAAAGAGATCCCTTTACTTGAGCACTTATCAGCTCAGGGAGGTCTGAATATCCCTCAGGACTATTAATAGCCTCCTCCTCATAGTTCTTAGGCCAATGACCAACTGACAAATCAAAAAAAAAAAAATCACAAATGCAAACTTATATTTAGAAATAAACAGGGTTCAGCCGTTGCAACATGGGTGCTTTTTTTGTAATTAAGTACCATCTCATGAAATTTGAATAATTACCATTTCTTGACTGGGAATTGGGAGTATTAGTTTGACACATTTAGTTGCACAGTGAGCAAGTTCTAATGGAGCCTTGAATCCCTGGTGATCTCCTAAGTTTTTTGACCTTGTAGGACCAATAAGGCGTGAAAACAGATGTTTTCAGATAGAAATACAGATCTATTTATATGGAAGAACACCTGATTTTATTCAATGTACAGCTGGCTGTCCAACTGATGAGCATTTCTCACTTTATGTTGATAACAGTATATTAAGCAAATATAGCAGGAACATATCTCCTTTCTCCAAGGAAATGCAGTTTTAGGCATACAGCTGAGCATTCATTCAGCTCAAGTTCTAAGACAAGAAGACTCCTGAAGAACATTCCTCAAATGTGTGAAGTAGACATTGTAAGCAGGTTTTGACTTGGATTTTATAATTAGTTTTAGTAACTTTTTCTGTTGAAATGTTGAATTATGATTGGCTGCTGATTCTCCTTGTCTTTGCAGGCTGAAGAAATTTTGACACTGATGCAAAAAAATGTGGGCATTATAAGGCTAATTTACTGTCAGATGCGAGTGTGGTTCCTGATTGAGGCGTGGATTCAGTGTGTGAATGCCAAGTGCCCATCGCAGCTCCCGTAAAGGACAGTGGAAGAACCCCGCGGATGCCAGGGAAACCTGGATTAATAGCTCTTCTGGCACTGCTGAACCTGGCAGTGCAGAAGCTGGAGAGATGCCTGTGTATTTCTGAATATACTGCGTGTAGCTGAATTAGAATTTTTTTTCTGTTGTTGACTATAGATAGCCACTTTAAGTTGAATCTTAATTGACCTAGAATTGCCTAGAATTAACGATCCTTGCTGTTACAATGATTTTGGCTTTTCCTTTCCTGTTGATTTGAATGCTACTTAATACAGTGTGTTTTTGGACGGTGGGGGCAGTGAGAGGTTGCCCTTGCTGCCCCCTTCCTTGTTTTCTTCTTTACACTTACCTGACAAACACAGAATAGATCCTGACAAACACAGATTTTATTTTTTCTACATTCAGAGATTACTGAACTTCAGCAGCTCTGTGTAGGATCATGTTTGAAAGCGTTGCTCTCCAAATAACTGTTGCTCAAGTTGCTTTAGCAAAATTGTGGAATTATTTGCAGAGATTGCCTGTGCAAATAATGGTTACCGGCAAACCTCACTTTTACACACATAGTGTTAACTTTTGTACAGCTCTAGCACTGATTAAATAAGGTAGGTAAATGTATCAGCATGGTGTCTGATTCTGGGCAAGTTTTCCCCTTGTGCGCCCTTTTCAGGGCAGCCTGCTGTACAGRGTGTTAAATCTTCAGACTTTGATACAGTCCAAAGTCAAGGAATATGTAGTAGGTTCAGTGTAAAAGAGCGCTGGATTTGGTACCTCCACACATTGCGTAGATGAACKTAGCTCGGTCCTAGATATTCCCATGAGTCACTTCTTTATTACTGTTCAGTAAATTATATTGGTGATAGAGGAGGAAATTACTTAAATCAAGTCTCATGTGAAAGTCAGTTAAATGAAAACATTGTGCTTACTATGACCAATAAGAGCTGAATTCAGGTTTGTAAGACAAAGTACAGTGTGAAAAGGTTTATTGCTGGCAATATAAATGTTCGCTGGAAACAGTATGACTACTGTAGGTCACTGCATTAGTCATCTTGAATGTTATAAACTCTCCTGCTATTAACATGCTTAAGAGTTTTATACTGATGTATAAATAACTCAATAGAGATATAACAGCATATCTAACTTGTTGCCCAGTTCCTAAATCTTTTACTTATACAAACTGTTCCCATTAGATTTGATTTCCTTAGATTTGTGCCTCTTAAATTCCATTAGCTTCAACACAGTTATTTCTGATTTATGGTTTTGTAAATGAGAAGAGACTTGATCCCAGTGGGACTGGGCAAATGTTTACAAGTTTCGGGACAGGGACCAGGGTTATTAAACATTTCATGATCAAGATTTAGAAGGAAACGAACATGGTATTTCTTTCCTGTGAAAGTTTCCTTGTAGTAGTTTGTTAAAACRTAAAAACTGTTTTTTAACTACCCATTGTGCTGCTTGTGTGAGTGAAGTGCCAGTGTCAGAACCTTGTCGAGCCGTGTTGCTCTCTGCCGTGTTATAACCAGCTGCCAGAGCACAAATGTGGGGGAAAAAAAGTAATGCTTACAATTTGGAGTTGCTATTGATGTGTGGAATATGCCTGTTTTGTTTGCTGCTTAAATAAGCATTCACGGTACAGCATGTGTATCTGTCCTCGTTCTCTTACTGTCATTTTACATTTGTTCAGTAATGCAACGTGAAATAGAATTGAAAGTCAACAGAGTAGCGACAAAGCTCATTTGAGTTAATGCACTATATCATTTGGATATTTTGCATTACAGAACGGTGAGTTAGTAAAGGGGGAAAAGATTTTAGAACGAAAGGTGGTGGGCTGTTTGAAATGTGTTTGTTTGCTGTGCAGTACCTGCCTTATGGGAGCAGTTAACTGAAGCACACGTTCCTGCATTGCTTGACAGCTTCTCCACAGATGCAAACAGCATTTGTTGTGGCTTGAGCTGCTCATGGATCATGAGATAATACTTTGTTGAAGTCATTTGAAATGTCGGAGAGAGAAAGTTTGCTCGTATAGCAGAAAATAAATACGTTGTTTGATGAACTCATTCTGTATTTACAGAAATAAGGTGATGACTCACAAGACTTCACAAAAAGGGGCATGAACTATTAGTTTACATTGCACTGCTTTGTGTTTTGAAAAGAAACAATAGGAAAGATTAATAGGAAAGGAGGCAGTCATCGATTTCCTTTTGAGAATTTCATGAAATGTTTAATGTTGCCCTGGTACTGGAAAGTCCTGATCACAGGTTGCTGAGCAACCTTGCATTGCTTTATTTGATAGGGATATGAACTTGCCAATTGCTGCGATGCCTCCTCAGGCAGAACTCTCCCTGGCAAAGGGGTTACAATGATTAAGGTCCTTAATTGCTCTTGGACTGTGAAATTTCACATGAGGGATGTTAAAATGCCTTTCTTCCCATCTCCCATCCAAACCGCTTAAATGAATATATTTGTTGGTAGAGCAAACCTGCACTTCATAAGAAAACCTGTTCATAAAGAAAAAGTGTTGCATCTGTGTTCGTTTGGTTTTATTTTCTTGCTTGAGCGCTGTTCTTAAGAAAACAGGTTGCAACCTGYTTGTCAGTCCAGGGGAGGAGGTGGGTGAATTTGTTCTTTCCTGCCTTTAAAAGAATGAATTTAGGTACTGGTCAGATTTCTTGCAATTCAGAGTGTTTGAATAATGTGCAATGCTTTCCAGATACCTTCTCAATTTTTACATATTCTTGGCTGCGCCAAGGGTGTGTTTTTATGTCCCCATCCCTATGGAAGTGTTGCCACTTAGCCAGGACGATGTTGGGGGGATACTAGGAATCCATAAAGTTCAGAGTCAAGGAGAGCCCTCAACTCCTTCCCTTCCTGGTGAGCTGAGCTTGGGGGAAGGTGGATCCAGGCTCAGGCTTTGCTTTTCTTGCTCCAATGGGTATTTGGAGGGAATACCCATTTACCAGGGTCCTGTGGGACCTGACTTGCAGTGAGAAAGGCACCGTTTTCTCCACTGTTCATCTGTGCCAAGACTCAAATGTTTCCACCTGGTCTTCATTGGGGCGGCTTTCTCAGGGCTTGGCTGAACGGGCCGATGTCTTCAAGATCGGTTTTGGGCCTTCAAGATCTGTTCAAGACATCTGCTTTCTTATTYTGAGAGAGAATAAGAGATTTGTTTGTAATGATATTATGAACGAATGAAATATGATCAAGAGGGTAACTTGTTTTATTTTAGGGAAAATGAGCTAACCTCTCACTCATCTCAAAACTTGATTAATAACCTTCATTCCAAAATTGACGGGATTTAAGTGAATATATAATCCCCCAAAGCCATCACAGTCTTCTTTAGAAGGATTTTTATCCTGTTTAGTAGGGTAGATTAAATGAATAATTCTTAGTGTGATTAAGCACATATTAAATAAAGCTATTGATACAGTTGTAGTTTATATTTTTTTAATAACTGAACTAAGTTATAAATTCTTATTATTTCCTGAGAACTCTGATCTGTTTTCTGAATAAGTCCGTTCCTATTCTTGCAAAGATACCATTTCTAAAATAGTCGTGCTAAGGCCTCTGTGTTGAGAGTCAAAATGTTACTGAAGCAAAACATTTTGTGTCGCTATTTGATTTTCAAGTTTTTTCTGTTTCCTTCATGTAATTCCAGATGTTAAATACAGTTACCAAGAGAGCACTAAAGTACTGGAATTCCCTAAAGCAGAGTTTCATTTGATAGTATTTGTTTTAAAGTACAACTGTACAAACCAATGCAAGCTCAGGTGGTGTTGTCTATGAAACTTTGTCCAATGTATCTGGGACTTTTAAAAAGTAATTAAGCATCATTACATAAGTAATTAAGCTACAGGGATAATCTAGAACAGAACATGCAAACTCCTGTAAAAATATTCACTGTAAATTAAAATGCTCTTTTTACAATTTTTTTTTAATCTGTATATTTACTTAATTTAGCTGCAGTTCTGTTTTTCTGAGAATTTTAAGGCTTCATAATAGATGCATTAGGATGCAAATTCTCATTGAAGTTTATGAAGTGACTTTGAAAAAAATCTCAGCCTTTGCACTGAATTAGAAAGATATCAGGAATTAAAATTGACCTTAGGGTCTTGTTATTCGTTTTATTCTAAAAACCAAAGCTCATAAAAAGTTGAAAGACCGAACAGCTTATTTAGGGTTTTCCATTAAAATACTTGATGTGCTACTTTATTTTAAAGCAAAATGCAGCTGGATGTAAGCAGCAGTAATAGCATCTTTATCTGAAAGCATGTAATGCAGAGCTATTTTATGTTAATGGTTCTGTTAGTCATTTCAGAAATGAATTGGTTTGAAAAACCAAATCGTACTTTTTTAGTTCAAGGCAACTGCCCAGATGAAATTTCTCCATCCAGATAGCCAAAACAGTGGAAAACTGCCAAAATATGCAAGAGAAGTCGAGTGGTGTATGTTGATTCAGTAAGGTGATACATATATTTTTTCCYATTTAAACAGGAATGGGAATTTCAAAGGTAAAGCGTTAACATGCCCATTTGTAGAATGTGAAGAGGTATACAGGCTGATTTATTTATATGGAAATTGTGATGTTTCTGTTGTAATTGACAAGTGGTTTAGTTTATCTGGCTAGATTGGGTTTTTATTATTTCTTTGTGTGTATGGTTCAGAAGGGAACCTCCTTTTCTATATTAGCATCTGGCTGAACTCTTCAGTCGTCTGGAACAAGCGTTTAAGGAGGATAGCAAGGAATCTGTGTTATGGAATAGCTTTCTTACTAGTTTGTGGCCATTAGCTTCTTACTTTGTCTGGAATTCCCAGACTCAGAGGGAAGATTGCCAGGACATTGTGAGGAATGGCGGAATGGAATTGSAAGGAATGGAATTGTAAGGAATGGAATTGCAAGGGATGGAATTGTAAGGAATGGTGGTGAGGGGTGTTGCCGCATTGGGGCCGCTCAGGTGAAGGCCAGCGTGCTCAGCGTGTCGCTGATCAGCAGTGGTGACCCCGGCAGCGCGTTGCTGAAATACCTGCGCTCTGCGGAGCATCCCTGGACAGAAAGGAACATCACAGGAGCACAGGTAGGAGTTGCCACCTGAGGTTTTGCCTCTCTTGATCACGCACGGAGGCATCTGCACAGCTTGCACTAGCATCTAGTTTGCACCAGCTAATTTCGGCCTGAAGTAGAATGGACAACTGGCTTGCATGGGCATTTCAGCCTAGTCTGAAATGTAGATTTTAGAGTAGGCAGGTTGAGTTGGGAGTGATAATTACATTCATCCCCAAATTGCTTTGGTTTCACTGTGGTTTTGGACTTGTTTAGTTAACTGAGGTTGGGCGCATTACAAGTGCACTTTTTTGTGTGTGTTTGTGGGGGTTTTTTACCCATTGGGTGTTCCTTTAATGTACTGATTTAGAGCTTCTCTAAAGCATAGAATACACGTCAATATTATTATTATTATGGAGTTTTTATTACCATAAATTCCATAATAATAATAACTCCATAATAATAATAATATTGGCGTGTATTCTATGCTTTAGAGAATAGCATGGTAGCTCCATATAATAATAATTTTATTACCATAAATTCCATAATAATAATATTATTATTATATGGAGCTACCGTGTGGGACAAAGCCACAGTGTTGAGGAGAGCTACACTTTCTGATCTTTCCCCATGCTGTCTGCCTGTAAGACAGGACATTGCCTGTAGGCAGATCTGTAGAGAGATCTGTTAGATCTGTAGATCTAACTCAGTACAGRATAGTGCAGCAAATCAGCCCAAAGGGGACTAGCAGAGAGTTTAAATATTTGGATATAGGCCTCATCTTCAGGACTGGAGTTGTAGCCTGAATAAATTCCTGAGGGCCTGTGCTGCTCCCTCCTAAATATTTCATTTACTGGTCTATGCAAAATCCACAGATTGTCCAAGGCTGAAAGCAGAGCGCTCATTTGCTTCCCTGCAGTGTGCTCTGCACAAGCAAGCCTAATATCTTCTGTACGACACATAGAGGGGCTCTGTGACCCCTAAATGCCACGATGAGGACCCTGATTTTAAAACATTTAATTCTTCCTAACTCTGCAGGGACAGAAAAAGGAATTAAAAAAAAAAAGCAGCAATTTTTTACAGTACCACTGGGCCTGTTTTCAGTAGTGGGCGTTGATAGTAGCGTGGGCCGCCATGGGTCAGCAGAAGGGCTCTGTCCTCGCAGTCTTCACACGCGTTACAGAGTGCTGTACGGGGTGGGGAAACACAGTACCTGTCAGAATTGTCAGTCCTGGGAATATTTGGTCCTTTAGGAATATAAATGCTTTTTGACACCAGCTTGTCTTACCTGGCATTTACTTTAGGAGAGAAAGTTTCCATAACATCCAAACATTCTGTTTCAAAAGTTTCACACTGAAACATTTTCATTTTCATCTTGAAACATCGTTTCTGGTGTATTTTGTGTCACTTTATAACATTTTATTTTTATCAAAATCAGATAATGAAAGTAATCCCTATAAACTTTATTTTTCTTTTTAGTATTTTCTTCCTCTCTTTCCCTCTTCTTGGTATTTTTCTTTCTGTAAAGAATTTTAACGCTTCTGAGATTTGGCCCAACTCTGAAGGAAAAGTCAGATCTTCAGCCTCTTGTGAACTACAGTTCTGTATCTAGTTATAGGGATTTATGTTCTGATTCCACACAGGTGCTTCTTTGGCACTTTTTTAGCCCTTGGTCAAGATTAGAGCTAGTATAGAACTGGACTTGATCTTTCTTCCTTTTTTGGACCGAAATTGTTGACGACAGAAGAAACAGAGACCTTAAAAATGTATCTACCAATTCACCAACTCTGTAGCATGCTGCTTTCCCTTGAGCCAGCTGGGGAAAAGTGCATTTTGCAGCTAAATTTGTAGGCAATTTTTGAATTAAAAAAAAAAAAAAAAGAAGAACTCTATCCAAAAAGTAAAATAGAAAAGTTTTAATTAATTAGTTAGATAAGAAACTGATAGGAAGTCCAAGCTGCTTCCCTCTAGTAAGTGCTTAAATAACCTCCTTGCAAAAAGGTTCAGTTGTATGAAAGTTTCAGGTGTAGTTTCAGAGTATTTTTAGGTCAGTCTGGAGGTCATATATGGATATTAAAGGCAACTTTAGCACTTATATTTCCTTGCGGAGTTTGTGAGAACAGTCACAGACGAAGGTAAATGAATTCATTCAGTCGTTTTATCCCAGACTGTCCCACTACTGTCTCAGACTGTAAAACTGCATACTGAAGAAGTATGTTCCGAGGACAAGGCTTTCAAAGCTTGACTCATGTTTCATGGTTAATATATTTAAAATTCACTCATTTTCTAAACATTAAAACCTGAAAAAGAAGACCGAGTAAGTATAAAATGAATGTATATATGTGCATGTTTTGCTTTCCTGGGATTCCACTGCAATATTGCTGGATTATTATTTCCATGAGCTATTTTATCCTCGATTAAACATTGTATGGTATTATTTAAATTTATGTATGTATTTATTTTAAATTTTCAGTGACAAAGATTGTTTCCAGAAAGAGTAAATCCCCTCCCTTCCCCCTGCTTGCTTTTGGCCAGGCAGTTCCTCAGGAATCTTTCTCCATCTCTTTTTAAAGAAAGCAGGTCTTCGAGGTCAAAAAGATGATTACAAAGATTTCCCAAGGATAAAACAGCTAAATTGTCATCAGTCTCTAAGGTGGTTAGATCTACAGTCTGGTGTTTCTGGCTTTGCATTGCCTTCCCTCTAAGAGTGCCTCTAAGACTGGGTAGTTAAAAGTATAAAAAGCAATATAACAAGAACATCCATAATGATAAGTTTTACTGTGCTATATTTCCGTGATTTAACTATTCTCCAAGTGGTCCAGGGGGCTGGGAAGGTCTAAGTAAATTCCCATTAAGGAAAGAGACGGCAGTAAAATTTTTAATAACACCAGTGTTACCTTGCTGTGAGGGGCACTGGCAGTCAGTGAGTATGAGYTAAATTCCATTTAAAAGATTGGGGACCCTTTAATTTCCTCGACAGTTACAAAGTAAAGCTGCATCCATCACCGTTTTTATTAATTATGATTAACAGTGTATGTTTGAAAGCTGATGGTGCCTGGAAGAGCTGGCGTTAACAGTTGCCACAGCTCCTTCCAGCGGCTCCTTTCCCTCCCAAGCGCAGGCCTCGGGGGAGCGCGGATTTGTACCGAGCGTTGGGGCTTTCCTGCTCAGCTTGGCGCGCACGCGGCTCCCTGACCAGGAGCAGCCTGGTCTCTCCGGCTTCTCCCTTTGCTTCCCTGGGGCCAGTGCGGCTGGGCCGTGYGGCCTGGGGAGCGCCGTGGGGCTGTCCCTGACACGGCCGCTCGGGTGCCCTACGCGCTCCGTCCGCGGGAGGGCCGCGGGATGAGGAGCCCTCAGTCCAAGGCTGCCAGGAGCCCAGGCCATGCCCGGGGCCGCGGGCTGCGCCCTGTTGTGTCTGGGCAGTGTTTCTTCTTCTTTGCTGTGAGGAAGAACTTCTGTCCTGTGAAGGAGGAGATTGTGGAGTCTCCTTCTCTGGAGGTCTTCAAACCCCACTGAGATGTGACCCTGTGCCCCGTGCTCCGGGTGTCCCTGCTGGAACCAGCGGGATGGACTAGATGATCTCTAGAGGTCCCTTCCAACCTCAACCAGTCTGTGATTCTGTGATAACTCATTCTTCCTGACATGGAGCTATCAATAGCTTTTTAATTGTACTGATTGAGTGAGATTAGTATCATAAATCATGGTGCAATTTTCCTCTTTAGATGATCTTATTCAAACTGAATATTTTTTTTTCAAAATATTTTCTGTCATTCTCACTGCCCTTTAAGTTCCTCAACTTTAAGATAAAATATTCTTGTATTCCAATAACCATCTACCAGTAGTTCACCTTAGACTATTCTGATGTTTTCTGAAGATCTGGATTTTCAGATAGTCAAAAAGCATTTTTTTTTGGAGGACCACAGTGGGATATTTAAAATTCTGTTTGAATCTTTAATGTTAATCAATGAAGTTTCATACATACGTGTTTTTATGGATATGAATTCAAAATATAGAATCTTAGAGGTTAGAACTTTTCAGTGTACCTCTTGTGGTGATTTCATTCAAAATTATTTTCAAAACTTAACCTGATTGCTGAGGTCACATATGACAGCTTGAAATTACAGTGAGTTTAAATAGCTTTTCTTTTGCTCATTATTAAGAAAACCTGAATAATAAAATGTCTTAAAAGATCTATAGTGCGTTAGAAGGCTTAGGATGATGTTCTCCCTAAAGACAAGGAAGCTGAGTATTTGTACAAGTGGAAAATAAAGTTTTAAGTTTTAAATACTTAAGTACTGATGATACTAGAGGGGGGAATTTCCTTTTAAATTTGTGAAGACTGCCTTAGTTTAATATTTACATTACTTCTGTGTACTGATGGGACGGACAGAAAGTATTTTTAATGCGTTTGTGTAATTTGCAATTTGGTAGGGATTGAATTTTTACTTCTAGTAAGCTACTATACTGTGAAGTGAGCATTTCCATTATTCTTTCTGATACTTCTTTCATGTCCACCTTCTGCAGAAAGAGACTATTCTCGGTGAATAGTCGGATGCTGTGGATGACTTTTTTATAAGATAATTATATAAATAACTGAATCCAGTGCATTTTACAGTACATTTCCTTAAGCAAACTAGATGGAATGCTTTTTAATAACCATGTAGCCATTTTATGATTTTTATATTTGCCATTTGAAGACAGTTTTGGTATAGATTTATATAGAATTACTTAAAATACTGCATATAAATTAAACATTAAAAAGGTAGATACAGACAGACTAAGCAGCTCAATTATAATCTTTGGTTATGCAGTTACTGCCTGAAGGACACTCCATCCATTTCATATCATATGTCCTTCTTTTGAAAGATGATCACTAGGTTCAAGTAACATTTCACCACAGCAGGAAATTGCATAATTTATAGGCCTTTAAAAATGAAAACCAGAAAACTGCTTTCATAAATTAAATTTCCCTCTCTATTTTTTTCTTTTCTACCCTTACAGATTGGAACACTGAAGGATTACTACCACTTTTACCATAGTAAAACAATTAAAAGGTCAGTTCTCTCAAGTAGAGGTACCCACAGCTTCATTTCAATGGAACCAAAGGTAAGAAAATCCACCTATGTGTCTGAGGCAAAAGCCTTTGCATATTTTATATGAAATATCATACCAGGAGACATTCACCTGAATGGCATATAGAGTTACAGGAACAGACATACTATCTGTTTGCTAAGGTTCTGCTTCCCATTAAAATGAAGCAAAGACAATACTATACTATCAAGTGTGTGCTGTTATTAGAACCTAAGGTCCAGCATTATTCGTGGGGGAGCTGCAGTTTGGGGATTTTGTGAATGTGTAGCTGTGCTTCTAAAATCACAACTGTAGTAGTGGTATCTGTTACATCTACTATACCTGTAGTAGCTGCTATCCTGAAACGTAACACAGGTTTCTAAAAAGCATCAGTTACCAGCAAAAACAATTTGAGCAGTGTATGTGTCGCTTGCAAGCTAGGCATTCTGGAGGATATGAGCACTGAAGGATGCAGGAGCACTTCTGTGGCTTGGAAAGCCACAGTTAGGGCTGAAGTTCCTTCCTGAAGAGAAAGGAGGAGGACATGGGAAGTGCACACGGAGCATTTTCCCTTTTGTGCAGACAGGGCTAAGCTGCTAAGATGTGTAAGGACCCCAGCAGCTCTGCTGAGCAGGATGTTTTCAGGGATTAGCACGTGGTCAGGGCCAAAAGCCTGCTCTGTGAGTGCTCGGAGCGGCTGTTCGCACACCCAGCGCCACCACCTCTTGGGACGGGCAGTTCCCCTYGTGCTCCGGTGTTGTGAAGCAGGTGAACGAGCTCACAGGCACGTACCACCACCGGCGTTTCTGCTGCACCCAGCTGACCTACACCCCTTCGCCTCTCTGGCACACAGCCAAAGACATGAGGGACAGCACAGCAAAACATCAGAGACGTGGTTGGTTTCTCCAGCCTTCACCTTACACTGCTTAGATCTTGTCCTATGCCTGGCATTTGGTGCTTGAGCCAGCACGAGGTGTTTGCTACTGAGGTCACAAGTGAAGTTGTGCGAGGAACTCCAGCCCCATAGCTGCTCTGGTGCCAAAGAGAAGCCTAAAGTCTAACTCTTTGACCTACCAGGAGTGCTTGTGGTGACTTTGTGATTTCTTCATTGACTCTGGGATAGGAAACCCTTGAGTGGCTGGAGGCGTGTCAAAACACACATATCAGTATTTACGGACCAGCTTGTACATTACACCTGAAATTTGCGTCACAGATTGTCCTCAATGTATATGAAATTAAAAAAAAATAGTTTATTAAAGTAAGCCTTCAGTTGAATTGCCTTGTGTAAGTTGAGTCTTTTAAAAATGGTTTAGTCTTAAAAAGGTCACACTGGATGCCCACGGGAATTTTAAAGGACCAGTACTGTACATGGCTGCATTTATGACTGTCACTGTGTCTAATGCCAATATTTGCAGCAGATTAGCTGGCGTGTGTATTTGTGAACAAAGGAACATTAAGGTTTGTGTGCTTTCCAAATCATTTAATGATAGTTTATTTAATGCACAAAAGCCTCTTTTGTTTAACATGTACACCTAATTACTGTGACCTGCTAGTTGCCTCACATATAGATTACTAATCTGTTCGTAGTTTTATAAAAATTTAAATAATGCATTTTTCATTCATTGAGAATTCATTATTTAATCATGAGAAATGGAGAAACCATTTTGGGATCTGCCATTTCTGAACTGCTTATGTGCATGGTGTTTGATATCACTGTATGAATTTAAGGGAAAGATACAGACATCATTAAATTGCTTTGAAGATCTTTGTCTTCATTATTTTCATCTGGAAATGACTGTTGATATGATTTTAAACAATACGAATAGGCCCAACAGAAAGCATAAATTGAAGATATATACATTACGTGTTTTAAAAATTATCTCAGTATTAGATGAACATTACTCTGTTGTTAAATGATAATGGCACAGGACAGTGACATAATTTTGCCCATTATGATCCACATCCTTGCCCTGCAGCTCTGGGAGCACCCACTTAGAGGTGAAATGGATTAAGAAGCTTTAAGAGATGCATAGGTGAGGTGGTAATGTCACCAACATATTTTGTCATCTACAAAAAATTCAGATATAGCTTTTCCCACAGCAGCTTTACTAGTATTGTATGTAGTTATGTGCATATAGTTATGCATGTAGTTGTGCTTCCAGTGTTGGTAGCAAAAAAATGAGAAGAGAAATTATGGATAGAAGCAGAGATCAGTACTGTGTGTCAAAGCCAAGCTTTTAATGAAATCCACGGAGGCAAAGACTACATGAATTTCAGATCTTTCCAGCTAATGTCGTGTTGGTGGGGGCTATTGGCAAGAGTTAGTGAAAATCCCATGCCATGAGTTATGGTAATGACACATGAAAGTTAAATAGACAGTACAAATGAGAAAGTTGTCTTTTGATACAAGGTATAGTTACAAAAAATGAGGAGTTTGTAGTGAAGAGTCATGATAATGAATTTGTGACTCATGTAGTGAAAAATGTTACTCAAAATCAAATAGCATAAATGGCAAGGCAGTAATCCCAGAAGAATGCATTTGTTAAGTTAATATAATGCAGCTTTCAGATTGCTAATATATTCAAAACGATGTATGTACAAGCTAAAGTATGTTCTGTTTTGCTTATGAGGTCCCAGTGCTTTGCATCACAAGAGAGATCTTAAAAAGAAATGTGGCCTATAGCAGTGCTGCTAAATGTAAAATTAATAATTCAAGTTCCTGTGAAATCTCCCATTTACTAATAGGGAATTTTTTTTTTTGGCATTAGTGTTTGTTTGTCAGTTTGAACTATGATGCTATATTACCTTTTTGTTTTTTCTTTTAATCCTTTCAGATAGGTTTGTTTGGGGTTTGAACTCCTGAGTCAAATCAGCTTCATTCATCTTTTAGAAAATGAAAACTTTCCAGTCACACATCTGTTAAAATAGGCTTGATTTCAGCAAAAGACCCTACTAGAGCAGGATTGTGCTAAGATTTTATACAGAGTCATTGTACCTGGGAGAACAGGTACAGACTCCACACAGGCTTTTACATTTTCCCCATCCTCATATGACCTGGCCCATACAAACCACTGGCACCATGTGTACAGCGGGAGCTTCGATACTGCCATAACAAACTGAATAAAAATAGTGCTAAAACCACAAAAAAATCTGAGCAAAAGTAGTTTTGAGGTGAAAAAAGCAAACTCTCAAGACTGCTTTCAAAGAAAAGGAAAGTAATGCTGGAAGCCCATCCCTCATAGTAAGAGGATATTGTGGGTGTTTGTGGGAGGGCAGAGGGAAGATGAACAGTAGCAGCCAGTAGAAACCAGTGGGAACCAGTAAAAAATGCATCACATTGCTATGTAGCAGTGATTATATCAGTTCACACTGCTAAATAATATGCTGGGTTGACACAGGAGATAGCTGGCCAAAGAGAAGGGAAAAGGATGGATTTTATCACAAGATGATGGTCCTGCTTTGGAAAGGCAAATGCCACTACTTGTGGAGTGGCACACGAGCCTTTGGAGGCAGAGAAGGAATCCAAGAAAAGAAGAGGGTTAGATTTGCTGTGCTAAGAAGATGGCCGTCAAGGTGTATTTACCAATTATTTTCCAATTTAATTGTGCCAAGACTGGAGTATGAGATTGAGAGGGACTTTAGCCAATTTGTGTTATGTTTAGGAGGCACAAAACTCAGCAGGAATGAAGAATTTCATTACAGTATTAAAACCCTAGGTTTTTAATAGAAGCATTTGGACTGAAGGGTTAGAAAAATTCTCATGAGAATGCTGTTGTGGGAAGCCAGTGTTTCATACGGGCAATGCCAAGTGTTAAGTTGTTAAACGTCATTAGGGAGCAAAACTATTATGTTAGCTAAATAGAATAACAGAACTGTTAAATTTGGGCATCTGGTGGGTTACCGATGCCTGCCTGTGTAGCCATGAGCTGTATTAGCATGCAGAAGACAAAGAATCAATAACATCTTATAGCAGAATAATGGGAACCGCTGCACTATTTTCCATGTTTAGATTTTGACCGGAGAGACTAAGTTATGAAGTAATGAAATATTTACCACCGTCTCTCTATTTAATTGTCTCTGAAATCTTTTGTATGAGCCATCCTTACTTCTTCAGCTCAGTCAACATCAAGAATCAGACTTGCTATTTTTAAGGAGACTGTTGCTGGGTGAGTTAGTGCATGAACTGAATCACGATGTGAGAGAGGACACAGGGACATTTCACCTCAGTACCTGCCTCCAGAGTCTTAAACACAGTTTGCTAAGACGTGGGCAACTAGTCGTACACTTAAGACCTTGTTTCAGAGCCTCTGGAGATACAAAACTGCCATTCACCTGTGCCCAACTGTGTTAGATCCCCTTATAATTAGTGTTGTTCTAACAGCAGTTCATGCTGTTGTAAGGACTGTACAAGCTGCTCAGTATTCTCTTGTTAAATGAACAATTAAGATCTGTACTTTGTGGCGGATAAGTACTTTATGCCTAACTTAAACCAGGTTCTGGTTTAAGAAAACAGATTTTTTTCTCAAGAAAACTCCTGAGAAGCCTGTGTTGCTTGAATGGAAATCAAGAATAATTTTACCAAGCTGAGGCTGCATGACATCGCCAATCTTCCTTTTGGTTGTGCACCAATATGGACAAGTTTGCCAACAGATACAATGGCTTAAATAGCCTGAGAGGAGAAACCACAGTAATGAACTAAAGTGAGCAGAGCAAAACGGAATAAAATTACAGCTATGTTTCCTAGCAGGCCTCTCTGAGTTTGCACAAACACAGTGTTTGAAACACTTGAGAAGGCAGGGTGCAGCATCCTGTTCTTTCTAATGGTCCTGGCAAAAGGCAACCTGAAAAGCTGGCACTGCTTTTGTGTACGCGGAATGGTGTTTGGCCTATAGATGATAGAAAATCATCTAAAAATTGAATCTTGTGTGACAGCAACCTAAAAGTGAAACCCAAAATATATTCACACATTATCATGCAAATATACAGTGCAGGCAGCCTCCCCCTTGTACTATACAGGCTAAATCTGAAGGTCCTGTATCCAGTAAATTTTGTCAAAAAATGGCATTTTGTCTTCCTTTATCCATAATGCATAGAAATATTTAACAAAGTTAATCATAAAGCTATTGAGACTGAGGCTTGTTTGTGAAGATTAAAAGCTCTGTTAATACCTAATTCTATTAATACTTTCACTAGACAACTGACTTTTCTATTAGTGCTTAAAAAGAAAACCCTGAGAATTAATCACTGAAGATATCTTCTACAATTACTGATCAATATTTTTCTACCAAAGGCAGAAAAATGGCCAGCAGAACCTCGGAGTAGTACAATTTTAGAAATGAGAGAATTTGTCAGAGAATATGGAAGTGTTTCTTGACATAAATTATGATGTCTGATTACCTACACTTATATTTTGGTTTCATCATAATTATCCCACTTGTAAGCACTTGCCTCAGAGAGTTTTTGTCCTCTCCATGTCCTTAATTGCATGTGCATTAAAAAGAAATATTAGATTTCAGTAAATTCTAATTTTCTGTTTGCCAGGTCATTTTGCAGAACTGCTCTGCAGTGATAATCTCACTGCTAACTGTTGTGCAAGAACTGGAGATTAGTCTAGGGACTGTAGCTGGCTCACTTCCTAATTAGTGTAGCAAATGGTATGAGAAATGTAAAAGAACCTATTTAGCAGGATTTCCTTGTTGCTATTTTCTTACAGTGATTTTCTTAAGCTGGCAGCAAGGTAAGCAGGCAAAGCACAAGGTCACAGTGTGGCAGGGAGCTGGGCTGAGCTTTTGATGAGTAGTGAAAAATTGCAGTATCCCTTTCTAATGCTGGTTATTGCAGCACTGCAGAAGCCCAGCATCAGAGCAGGTGGAAATACCACATTCCAGCAGGTTACAGAATGTATTTGGATTGTGGTGGAGCTGCTGGGTCCTGATTACTATCTCTAGGCCTCATGATCAGGGAGAAAGGTGGTGGCTGACATAGAAAGGACAGGTGATGGCCCAGCCATCTCTGACAGAAGTAGTCCTAACCTTGTGAGATACGAGTAATTAGAATGAAGGAGATCACCTAGGGCTGTGGACTTTGATGGCTCTGAAGCCTTCTGCTTGCAGTGAGAATGAGTCAAAAGATTGGAGATACACGTCATGACCTGGGGCCATTCAAGAGACTGTGCCAAGAAAAAAAGAAATCTGAAGTAATCTGTCCTGAATAATGCAAAGTAATGTGTGGCATGAATATGTCTTAACAACTTTAAAAAAAAAAAAAAAAAAAAAGATTTAAGCTCAGAGATACGTAAAATCAGAGATGATTTTCTTTGGAGGAAGTGTTTTTTCTGACATCTCTACACTTGGTGAAATTAGCTCTCCTGCCATCCAGACTCCTTGGCCTTTGCTTCCCAGTGTGTGTGTGCTGCTCTGGAAATATATTCTCTCTTTAGTACGTGGGCAGACCAAACATTAAGAACACTGGCAATATTTGGGACCATTGTATAGATCATGTTACAGAAATTTGCTAGGGGTCCTCAGGAATACATCAAAAATATTGTTTAGAAGTGATGAAGAAGAAAATTCCCTTTAGGAGATACTGTTGTTGTATAGGGAACAAATATTTCTGCAAGGAGATAGTATACATTGCCCCATTCACAATTAGCCAGATTTGAGGTTCAAARTGTAATATCCATTTTCAGCTTCTTGAATTTGGGTACATATCAGGGCTAATATCCTCAAAGGCAACTTGAGGAGGGATGGGCTCTAAGAGCAGAAGGGAGGTGGTTGGAGAAGTGTCTGATTGGCAGAGCTCAGAGCGTTGCYATCAGTAGGGCCAAGTCTTGCAGGGTGCCTGGAGCTCGTGGTGCTCCCAGCGTCAGTGCTGGGTTTGGGATTGTTCTGTTCATTCATCCACGACCTGGCTGAAGGGACAGAGTGGCCCCTTGGCCATTTGGCTGGTGACACAAACCAGGGAGGAGCAGCTGATGATCCAGAGYGACCTGGACAGGGTGAAGACATGAGCAGAGACAAACCTTATGGAGATCAACATAAGTAAGTGCAGAGCTCACAGCCAGGCAGGATTAACCCCACGCCTCCTGCAAGCTCCAGTCTAACTCCTTGGAAAACAGCCTGGGAGACCAGGACCTGAGAGTGAACGAYCTGGGAGTGAGGGACCTGGGAGTCCTGGTGGACACCAAGTTAGCCATGAGGCAGCAGTGCCCTCGTGGCCAAGAAGGCCAATGGGCTCCTGGTTGCATCAGGAGGATGTTGGCAGCAGGGGCAGGGAGGGGATCCTGCCCCTCTGCTCAGCTCTGGGGAGGCCATATCCAGAGCACTGTGTCCGGTTCTCGCCCCTTAGTATAGGATGGATACAGAGCTACTGGAGAGAGTCCAGTGACTCAGTCATGAAGGTGATTGAGAGACTGACTAACAGAACTGGAACAGGTGGCCCAGGTTGCTGTGGAGTCTTCTGCCTTGGAGCTGTGTGAGAGCCATCTGAACACGGTCCTGGTCAGCATGGTCCTTGAGCAGGTTTGAGTTGTATGATCTCCAGACCTTCCAACCTCAACCATTCTATCAGTCTGATAATACAGTTTTGAGGGTGTTTGCTTTTTACTGGCACCAGTAGAAACCTGGCAGAAAACTATGTTCTGGTGTGTTAAAACCTATATCTAACCTACTTAAGTATGATAGTGGTCACAGTTACTTTGTGCAGCAAATCTTAGCTGTAGTTACAGTACTGATGACAAAGTGTGTAGTGTATACTACACCTCACAGCAAAGTTAATATTAATGTCAGCATTCATCACCTTATTTTAGAGAGTAGAGGTACTTGAGGCATAGATACATAGTCCTGAATATTTGATTTCATTTCCACCATGTGATCTTTGGATAATTCAACCTTTCTGAGAATCATAATTAGAAAAGTGAATGTATGCCAGTAAAGGAATAGAAACAAGGAGAAAAAACAATCCCTTTGACTCTCCTTTGCTTTGCCAGAGGAGCCTTCAGGAGCAGAATCCCCAAGGCTTCTGGGCGCAGGTCCTGGCTGGAGCTGGGTGGCGCAGGGTCCCCGGGGGCCTTCGGGCACCCATGGATTTGGGCAGGGATTTGTGACGGTCCTGCACACCTGRCCAGGAGCTCGGAGAGGATGCGCATCATGTTACACAGATAACTTCAGCAGGCACCATTCGGTTCCCTGCCTTGCCTTGAGTTACCTAAACACTTTGCAAAGCTTTTACCTTTGGGATAAGGTTATTTTAGCATCTCCCCATCAGGGAGACACCTCTGCCTGTTGTCTCTCTCCTTGGGAGTGCTTGGACTCATTCAAAACAAGAYCTTTCAGGAGGCCCATGCGCAGCCCATACACAGGCTTCTGTAGCTCTTTTTTCGAAGTGTAAATGCTACCTTAAAGGAAAAAATCTGTTTGTATTTTCAGCCTAAAAATGAAAAGTGCTTCAGGATCTGCTGAAGGATTTTGCTCGGCCTTAAGGACAACAGAATCGCTTTGAGTAAAAGAGGTGTGTGGTGAATTTAAACTGATGAAATGAATACTTCAGCATGGTAGTTATAAACATATGTAAGCAGAGGGCTGTAAAGGGAACTGCTTGGCAATCTTCGGTCCGTGGGTGCTAGTAGGTGTTAATAACATCTGAATTACTTTACAGATSTAGTAAAGCAGTACAGGCAGTGCAGCACTACAGGCCCCTGCAGTTTTTTAAGCTGCAGAGTGGCTTTATGAAAATGTTAGGGCGGTGAAAGATGTTGGGGCAGCTAAATGTCTAAAGGGAGAATTGGTACTGTCATTGATAACCTGTGTTCATAGGGCTTGCTGGGGAAGACACCAGTCCTGACAGCTGCTGTGGTCTCATGTTACAGTGTCTTTTTGATATCATTAGAGTCACTTTGCATTGGTGGTGGCCAAGAGATAGCAAATGGCTGTCTCTTCAACTGCTGTGGTGTAAAACTGCTGCATGTCAGAAAGAGTCCGAAAAGGAAGAAGTGGGGACATCCTGTTTTTGAGCAGGGAAAGATTCAATATTCTGGAAAAAGMTGATCCTTCAGGGCTGGAATATCAGCCGAGAGAGAGACTGAAGGAAAAACACATTATGGAAAGGAGCATATTGGGGCAGAGCATCTAGGAGTGTGACAGAGTGGCTTTTACACACCGATTTCTGAGGGGATCCACCCTCATCTGACTCTGATGTTATTTGTTAAAGTGCAGGATATTCATGAGATAATAAAAGAGGGATTGGGACCTGGAAATACATCCCTCCCCAAAACAAGGCAAAAGGGAATAATAATAATAATTWAAAAAGCCTTTCCTGCAGTGTTTCAGAAGCTCCTTTCTCTTAGGATCATTTAAGAAGTCATCATCATTGGAAAGCCCTGCTTATCCTTTGGCTAGATGCTCCATTGCAGYGTAGCAGACACTCATCATCCTGTAAGGTGCAAGGTTTAATGGCTTAGATGGGGTGCCAGGCAGCTGTGCCCTGTGCTCCCCTGTGCATTGGTGCCCTGTGTGAAAGGACTTGGCTCCTCCACTCTGCTTCCTTCCTACCCATGAAGCGGCAGGAATGCTGATGGCTGAACAAAAACCTCCGCAAATCGCAAGGGGAAAGTGAGTCCGATGTGTTTCATTCTGTGCAAGTGCTTTCCCTTGCCACCACACACAGCATTTTATGAACACAAATAATATTTTAGGAAAATAAAACTCTCTTGCCATAAATCCTCTCCATATAATCCACTTAAACCAGTTGTATCTATTGGTGTGTTGACTGTTGCTCACATAAGCCGTGTTTAACCTAGATTATTGTTTGACATTATTTCTTCTTTTTGAGGGAGATTCCATCACCTCCATTGACACTGATAATCAAAATAAAGGCCAAAAGGTCTGTTTATGCTTTCATCGTATGGGAGCCAAAAAAAMCCATCATTTTTAAGCACATTAAGAAACTCAAAGTTAGCCCACTGTTTAATCAGTAGCTATTTTAACAGCTTTATGTGATCATATAYAAAACTAGAATTTCTGAATTTTGAAATATTCTGAAACTATTTCTTCCAAATATAGTTACCACTAGATTTGTAGTCTTTAAGACTGAAAGAAACATTGTGGTCATCTGGTCAAACCATCTTTGACCAGATGCCTTATTTTTTTCTGGAATTCATTTCTATTTAAGGCACAGTATAAATYTTAAAAATCTTCCAGTTTCAAATAAGCAATTCTGAACAGTGGGTAGTTTGCACAAGTTTTTAAGCTKTTTTCTGAGTTAAATGTTTTTGTTACCTGAATTTATCTAGCTTTAAGTTCTAGCCATTTGATCTTGTTCTGAATTTGTGAGTTAAAAAATACATGTGACACGAACACCCATCGAATTTCATGTACATAGCTAAAAGCTCCTCCTAGAACCACTCATCTACTTTTGTATTTGTTCACTGCTCTTTTACCTTTTTCCTGAATCCATGCTGTATTCCTTTGCTTTGCACATGGGAAGCCGATGGTGACGACTATGGCAGTGCTTACAAGGAGCTTTTAAGCTGTTGTCTACACTGATGTAATCCTGTGTACACCACTCTACACTGGCTCTGCCTTCATTTTTTAATCCATACTATCACCAGGCAAATGAACTGGGCAGCTGATTAGAGATAGGATAAAAGTCAGGGGAAAGGCTAAGGAAGTGCTTAGGAGTTTTGGAGCTCGTGAAACGTCTGCTCTGGTGACAGCAGGCATTTTTTTTGGCGCCTCCCAGATGATGTCAGACAAAGCTGATATTTGTAGACTTCAGAGGATGCGCTTTTGCCCACTTAAGGACTGTCTTGGTCAGAGGAGAAAGGGTTTGTTGGTCCAGAGAGTATTCATGGCCTGTAATCATGTAGAGAGTCACATTTTTAGTAGGTCATTTAAAAACTCTTTATCCCAACAGAAGACAAAGTAAAAATAGTTCATAAAGATTGCTATCAAGTGACATAAACATAGATAACAGGAATTTTGGCCAGACTGTCCAAACCAAACTGAATTCTCATGTAAGTGATCTGATTGGAGGCTGAAAGGCTTTGATATATTCAACTGGAAACTCTGTCATGTATATGACAGCCTTGGAAATAACACTCTTKGTTTTCCTCTTCGGGGTTTGTAATGTGGAAGAAGACTGAAAATTATGAGCACAAAATTAAGAACAGACAAAGGGACCCATAACTAAGTGATTGTTCTTGGCACACATTTATTGTCAAAATCTTCTCTGGTACTGTGAGGGAGCTTAAAAGCCAAGATGTTCCCCCTGTTTCTGATTCAAAGTACAGGAAAGCAGCAACCAGGATGTTCATGCCATACAGACATCATTCCAGGTTTTATGTGGACTGACTTGCAGAAAGTGGGAGATACCACCTTGATGGCAGCACTGTCTAGCAGTTCTTCAAGTGTGGGAATAGGGCTTCCATTGGAAAATAACATTTCCTTTTCTTCAACCTAATGGATTGGAGGGAAACTTCAGTCCTTTCTTGCTTGTCTAGGGGATTGAACTGCAGATCTCTGTGAGCCAGGATACATACATGATTCATGGACACCTCGCTGTGCAAAATTTAGAAGGTGATGATGTTTAGGATCTGCAGCAAGCAGTGTTTTAATAGTAGCAAACTTCACTGCCAGCTCAAACTCCAGTCCAGTTCAGAGCAAGAAGAAGAATGTCAGAGTCAGGTCACAGGTGAGGAGAAAAAGATGCTCTTTTGTTGCTCTACAACTTGTGCAGAGTGAGCCTGCTAATGATTCTCTGGTCTTAGTTTGAAGTGATAGACAAGGGACAAACATGTTAGCCACATCAAATTGTGCTAGAAATACATCTGTGGTGATGAAGAAATAGTGAAGTGAGGTGTTAAAAAATCTACCATTGATATTTGCATCATGAGCAAAACCCCCCCCTTTTTTTTTGTTTCAAAATGTTGAAACTGAAGCTTGAGATAAGTACCTTTGACCCAATTCTGATTTCTAAAAATATACTTCTAGACATAGGGTACATTTTAAAAAGACTTGGTCCTGTTCTTGCAGTTAGGGATGTATTAAGCAGTAGTACGTCATCCATACGGGAGGGAACAAAAACAAAACACGAGCAACTTTTCGGGAGCTTAAGCACTCTGACATCAATCAATACTGCTTTATTTGATAGTTATGCTTTTGTGACTGTCTTTTTCCATGGAGGMTTTATTTCCATGATGGCAAAGCATGACTAAGCAAAAACTGGAAGCACTTTRAGCTATAAGTGATAATTTCTTCCTTTGCAGAAAGTAAGAATAGTAGATGAGGCCGTTTCAGATACCTTTTAACAAAGAGAATATTCATGAGAAGTATTCTATATTTGCWTTGGTTATACCAGAATACCACAATGGGCAATTAGATATGAATTTATTAGGGAATGTTTCTGCTGTCTCAGTAATTCTGAGTGTGTTTGCTGAACTGATGTGGCAGTATTCCTGTGGCAGTAGGTGCCATGGAAAACCAGCTGAATCTCGATCCTTGGAATTACAATGGTATTTTTGATGGCARAATTTGACGCAGTGGGAGATTTGTCTTGCTGAGAATTTTAGTACGTGATTAAGGCCATCTGAAATTAGCATGTGCAATTGTCTGAAGGACTTCTGAAAGATTTATGACAGGAGTTACTAAATTAGCACAAGGAAAGAAAAAATCCCATTAGAAATTTCTACAAATTTTTAATATCATTGCTACAGTAATGTAAAAACTTAGACAGTTCAAATGCCATATGTTAGACTCCAAAGCTAATTAAGTTAGAAGGTTTAATATTTAATTCCCTAGTAGATACAGATTCAGCATCAGGTTTTCATTTTTTTAAGATGTAGTTTTAAGTATAAGATAGATGAAGTTGTGACATATCAATTTGCATTCTAAGTGATATTAATATTAATCCTGATGGTGTATTGAAATTCTTAAAGACTATTACACTGTCCCACATGGAGATACACTATTGTTTTATGTAACGGTGCAAGCTTAGCTTTGGGTACTGAAACAAGTAAGCCTATCATTCATAGGTTTTCGTCTTGTTTTGTTTTAAAAACACATATGAAGTGTGACCGTAAATGATAAAAATAGCTTGTCTGAACATGACAGTTGCTTTGAAGTTGCCATGAAAATCTTTCTTGACTTTTCCAAGKTTGAGATTTCTCAGCAACTGAACCAGTCACATTGAGATGCCTGTTGTACTCTTGTCTGAAGAAGGAGAATCCCAAACTGGTTGAAATGTGCTTTGTATAAGACAAGGGGAGCTGGTGCAGGGRGAAGCCGCAAGAGAAGCCCAGGCTCCCTGGAACTTGTTCTCAGCTCYCGCACAATGCTGCGGTGTGATTTTCAGCTTGTAATTTCCCCCTGCTCCTTGGTCTGCTCTGGTGTGGCATTCAGGAGAGGAGGTTGGCAGAGGCTGCACTCGTGTTCACTCAGCGACTGCTGTGGTTGCACCCATGAATATGAAACTCGGTACGAGACTCCCCCGAGGAGTGAAGATGTGGGGGCTTTCTACCTTTGCTACCTGCACTGTTCCCCTGTCCTTGCAGTGAGACATGAATCTTGGCTGTTGCAGGCAAGCTGAGATTGAAAATTTCAGCATGATGCCAGTCTTGCCTAGCTGCTAATAAACCCCCTTGGGGCAGGGAGACTGCATCGCCACCCCCATTTCCTCCTCTCCATATGTGCCTCTAAAGTCTTCTTCCTCAAGCAGGAATACGCTGTCGTGACCACACACAGTTGTACACCGAGATGTGCTGATATTTCTAAAGGCCTCTGAAGCGTTGGGATGGGAAGGGTGCAGAGGGTTTCCTTAAGTTGTAAGGCACATCTTTAGATAAATGAGTGCACTCATTTATGTGGAGGAGCTGTAATGGATTACTTGTATGTAGCAAAGTAGATAGAAGCCACTTATTCCTATCAGGTCTGACAGTCTTTTCTGTGGCTGTCAGATGGAAAAATATGCGTTGATTTTCAGTTTTGTTCCACAGGTCGGACTACTGTAGCTTGCACTGTTGGGATGTATTTGGTCATAAATGGTAATTTCAGATGTTTTCTGCTTCTTTCTCTCTTTCCTCTTTTTCCTTTTTCTTTTTTCCTTTTCCTTTCTCTACCAAGCTTTTTTTTTTTTTTTTTTCTTAATCCTGCTTTTTCTCAGAATATGCATACCATAATTATGCTTGCTGAATAGCCTTTGCTGAAGAAGCACTTTGTCAATAAGCAAGAATGCATCACTTGGCCCTGCTGGATTCATTGACTTTTTATGCCATTTTAAACTCCTGCAGATTATCAAATAGCATCTGCAGTAATTTTCCATGCTCTTGACCTATGTCAACAGCTACTTTATCCAACTAGCTTCTTCTAATTTTATGTGCCAAGTGGCTGCTGCTACTAAAAGTCAGAGAATACTGATAAGTTAGGAAAATAGCCTGGTGCTCAGTTAATTGCTAAAAAAAAATGAGCAGAATAGCCCACTTTTGGTGGCCTCACTTTTGTGATGCTGCAGGTAGGCAGGAGGAGAGGTCCCTGGTCTCACTTGCACTTCCCAACAGTGACTGAGGAACAGTTCGGGTCTCAAGCACTCAATATGCAGAATATAGGCATTGAGTGTTGGTATATCCTTTGGATGCTCTCTAATTTTGAGAATTTTGACTTTTTTTTCCTTTCACTGGAATGTGAAGTAGAAACAGAGAGTGTTGTAAACTGTTATATTTAGAAGGAGATTGTGCCGCAGCAGATTGCATGGCAGGACAACTAAGCTGTGTAAATGCATTTTTGTTATGACCTGTAGAAATAATTCTGGATTTTTTTTTTATCTTACAGTCTAATGAAATAATAGATTCTGGGTAGATCTATTCCCTACATCAGAGTTACAGTCTTCATGCATGCTGGCCTGATTTGCTGTCCTGAGTGTCCCAACTTCGCCGCTGTCCTTCTTTAACTTGGCATATTCTAATTCACTTACGGATAAACATGAAGATGCTTTAGACTAGGAGGGAGTCAAGTACATTAGGTGCAGCATGAGGACATCACCCAGGGAGGCAGGCTGCTATATCAGAAAATTTATTTTGCTCACAGGCTCTAAGTGGAGGTGCTGCGAAGCCGTCCAGCCCCAGCCTGCTGCTTGATGAGTGTTGCCCCTTTTGCTCGTCCAGCCTCACATCATACACACCCACAGCTTGTTTGTGGTATTTTACACGTCCCCTATCTGAGTTTTCTCTCCCCTTTTCTTTTTCATTTATGGGGCTGCTGTGACACTTGCTTTCCTGTTATCTGAGCAGGAATTTCTGAATTCTTCTTGGAGGCATASGACAGATTGAGGTGAGTGACTCGCAGTCAAAGGGATAAAGCTGTGGCTTTGGGAACAGCAGCATCAGCCACTGCTCTTCATAGTCTGAAGAGTCACACCTTCCCATGTGTCATTCTGGAATGTTAAAATAATAGACTTGGGATATGAAATTTATATCTCTACTTTGGAGTTAGGGTTTGGGGTTTTTTCCCCCCTTATATGTGCTCTCCTCATACTAGTAAGAATTATACTTTTAGCTTCTCTGTAACTTCTGCTATTTAGTAATTACCTTTTCATTTATTGGATTTGTTTACATAATTTGTCTCAGAAACACATTTCTAATCAATTTGAAAATATTTGCCTAAGAAGGCCTCATCATATATTCTAAAAACAAAATAACAACTTCTTTCACAAGAGTATCCAATGTGTGTATATGTTAAAAAATTGCATTGGTTTGTTAAGTAGGTGAATCTTTTTCATCATGTTATTTTTTTCCCCATTTTTCCAAATTTTCCCCCTTCTGTTCCCCTTCCAGTGTATTGCACTGGAAAAAGTCCTAATGCAACATTCCTACATGGGCTTACTTTTCCATGAATTCTGTTGACTTAATGAGAGAGAAACTGCTAGAAAATAGTTTTGTTTCACATAGATGTAACATTTCATTATAGCACTTAAATAGAATAAAAGAATTGCTTGATTGAAATAGCTCAGAGCAGCTTTTATTCCGTAGCATGGTTTCAAGTGGGTCTTTATAGAAGAGTTGCATCGTGTGGAGAACATCCCTGTGAGTGCTGAAGCCTGGAAATGATGATTTTTAAAAATAGTTTGGTCTCCAATCTGGCTTGGCTTTGATTTCTAGACATTCAGGAAATGGAACTTTCAAAGCTGAAGTCAATGGGAAAATGTGCACTGTTCCCCCTCAGTAAGTGTGACTTTATGGAAATGTTAAAATGCACCTCATTGTTTGCATAGAGTCTCTTTTTGGCAAGAAATGAGAATCTGTATAATCAATTACTCTAGAGGTTTTCCTTCAAGGTCTATGGGCTAGGAAGTGTGGACAGTTTTTAAAATAAAACTCTTACACAAAAGAACTCTTTTCATACAGAATCAAACAAATCCACGATACACTAGGCATCCRACAGAGATATATGAATAAAACACCCATAAAACACTTAAAGGAAATACATGCCAGTGTACTAAAATAAGTGCTGAGACTTGGCCTAGTCTTCATTAGTATAACCCAGTCATATTAATGTACAGTTTAGTTTAGACTGAAGTCTACCGACCGGTTTTTCTCTTTGCTTGTGAAAGAGAAATAGCAAACCCTGTAATTCACTGAGTAAGCTATTCTATTTCCATAGAAATTACATTTTTCTTCAAATTAAACTTTATGCTCTCCCTTCTTAGCTCAGGGTGTGGGTTTCTTGTGATGATTTTAATTACGTTCCAGATGTGTGTTTCAGTGCCATTCTGAAAGCAGCCACCGAGATSCTGGTGGAAGGTATTTGTGAAAGATCCTAGAGACAGGGCTGTGGACATGGCTACGTCCATGTGTGCTGTGTTGTTTGGGGTTGTTCCATCTCACAGTCTGCCCTGTGTCTCCCATGGGAAAGCCCAGAGTCCGAAGGCTGTTTCCACCRACCTTACACGTTTGTGGGTAGCTGTAGGTGCCCAGGGCAGCCCAGTATTTTACACTGGTTCTGCCAACATGGAATTGTCATTTGGTCATGTGGCAAGACAAGTTGTTGTGTTTCTTCTGCTTTGRGTCTGAGCGCTTTGCAAGGTAATTCTTTCATATGTTCTCCCAACTCTGCTAGGAGCTGAGGAAACTAAAATTATGGACAAAATCCAGTATGTGGTGGAGACGGGCCCTGTGATAAGTTATCTGAAGAACAATCACTTAACTTCTTTTGTTAAAGACAGTGTTTATAAGGTACTCAAGAGATTCTGTCCATACTTCAGTCTGGCCACAAGATAACATCAACTGCAGCTTAACTCAGTTGATTCATACTCTTGTGTAAATACATACATGCACAGAAATCCCTCTGTACACATAAAGAAATTCTATACATGYCAAGGTATTGTTCCAGTAAACTAGGGTTTGCGATTGTGTGGACTAAAAGAACTGTCTTAAGCGCTCTCTGTAGTAAGATCTGAAATAAAACAGATATTTTTTGAGACATTGGTGTGTGGTTATATCAGTCTCTGCAAGCACCACGTTGCCTTCTTGCCTTTCAGCTTTTTTTAATAGGCAGCAGATATTTGCAGCTGGATAGACTGCAAATAAATACATATTTTCACCATGAATAGAAAGGAGTTTTCAGTTTGTCTTGTTAGGGAAACCCCTTCTCATTCCTCCATGTAGAAACACTATTACATTATCCAAGTTCTGCTTAAACTTACCTCTTTTACACAGTGTCCTGCACCAATTTACAGTTCTCGGGCTACATTTACCAAAAAATAAAAAAAGAGAGAGAGAGAGAGAGAGAGAGAGAGAGAGAGAGAGAGAGAGAGAGAGAGAGAGAGAGAGAGA
>NW_020456110.1:855011-858906 GCF_003342845.1 Nothoprocta perdicaria
AAAGAAAGAGAGACAGAGAAGCTTTCAGAAATCCCTTCCAGGTGCTAATGATACTGCTTTTCAGAGGACTTTATCATGCCAATTTAAATGCCATGTGATGTTAACTTGCAGGAATATCAGTATTGATGGCTTCCTTATTCCATTAATTTTCCTGCATTTATGTTGGCATTAGCACTGGCAAGGAGGATAAAAACGTAAACAGCTTGTGCTGAGTTTATCTTAATTCTTTTTTTCTTTGGGAACATCTTTATCCCAGTATCATATCCTGAAATAGTGATGGGAATGGGGGGGTTTTGACTTCTCCCTGCAGATTCAGATACGAGTGGCTTTGGTGACGAGTTGCCCATGGCGAGCTCTGCTTATGCCCGTAGCACGTGCAGGGTTGAAATCGGGYGGCTTGAACCGCTTCCAGCACAACTTCTAGGGATGTGGTGACGTGCTCGTGTGGTTCGTTTCTGCAGCTAGGGGACGAGTTAAGGTGGTGGTAGCCTGCCAGCGTAGAGGTCTTGGCCCCCACGTTCAGCTGAAAGCATTTCTAGTCATGTTAGCCAAAACTGATAGAAGGCTTGGAAGGAGCGTCATCTGCAGAGCCCCGACAAGCTCGGAATGTGTCGTGGAGACATGAGCCTGCTAAGCGAAGGCATTAACAGGTTCCCTGACAAGTGGCAAAGAAAAATATGTGATTTGATAATAAATTTTGCTTATGTATATTTATGCGTGTGTGCATGCACGGGTATTCGTAAAATGCGCAAGTAGAAAGTGCAGAACTGGCTGCTGGTAGAAAATGTCTGTCTGGCCTGGGAAGACGTGAACTGAATTTCTACTGTTATATCCTCAGAAACAATTTGGCAGAAATATGAGCTGTCAGGGAAGGTATATGCATATAAATATAACCTCGCTTCATCTGTGGATAGTTTATATTATTTACATTTATAGAAACTACATTCCATTTAGACAGAAATGATGTGCTGTAAGGCTGATGTCACTTTTCTGGATGTGTCATGAATCTTTGAAGGGATTTKGGGAGCTGACTTTTAGGGGTGGATTTTTAAATCTAATCTTCATTTTTCTGTTTCAAGCTCTTTTTTGTTTATTTGTTTGATTTTGTTTGCTCTGTTTTATTTAACATACGGCTTTTTTTTTTTTTCTGGGGAGCACTGTAGGATAAAATGAAGTCCCCAAAAAATCTGAATGAGTCAATTTTGACACAGAGTCACACTGCTATAAAATATGGCTTAATTTGTTTCTTCTCAACACATTTTTGAGCCACTTAAGTACTCATTAAGTAAAGCATTGGAGTATGCTACTGTGCATTTTGTTGTTAAGAACAAACTTAAAGAAGACTTAAACTTAAACTTAAACTTAAACTTAAACTTAAACTTAAACTTAAAGAAATGTCAATGAGAAGCAGTTTCTCAATGTTACTTTTATAAATTTGAAAGAGGAGCCCAGTCTGATTCTGAAGACTAATAAAATAATAGCTTTGTTCAAAAGATGATAGCCAATGAAACCTCTTAGTTTTACATAGTTGCTTATGGAGACTTGTGGCACTGACTAAATTGGGCATATTCCCAAGTGAACTATATGCCAAGGTGAGCAGTGCATTCCAACTGCCAAAATGAACTCTTTTAATGTGAAATACATCTTGGACTTTGGTAATGGGAAGCTTCCCAAGGTTTCACACATTTCTTGATAATCTCCATGGAACCCTAACACTTACCAAATGTTTTCCTTGTTGGCAGGTGGAGTGGATACAACAGCAGGTGGTCAAAAGAAGAATAAAGAGGGATTATAAACCTGTTGGTACTCAGTCYACTTACTTCAATGATCCCAAGTGGCCAAGCATGTGGTACATGGTGAGTATGTATAGAGCCCTAACTCTATTTCATGGAAGTGTTTAGGGTCGTCTATTGTGATATTCTCAAAAGTGCCAAAATAGTATATTTAGAAAAAGGGAACYTTTTTAACCATCTTATGTAACTAATGAAGATTTGTAAACTCCTTACAACCGTTTTAAAGAATTCCCAGTCAGCCTTGCAATAGGAAGTGCTTGTTAATGCATTCATTCATGAATTCTTCGTATTGCATGATCCCTTGGGAATTTGTTACTAGAGGCTAAGCCTTCAGCAATGAGAAAGGAAGGAACATAGCCACAGTCTGAGAGCAGTGAACCCACTTGTTTTCTGTGCGTTCAATTCACTGTCTCAATAGCCAGTGTGATACAAATTTCTTGTGTCCTGAAACAGAAGAAAAAAGCCCCAAACAATGTCTTTTGAATGTTGTATGTGCATGCTGTTTAGTGATGAATAATTATGTTGAAATAAATGGCTTGCTTGTGCTGCTTCCCGTATGCATGAACTGCTTGTTTTCTGAGCAAATATTTTTTTCCTCATTACAGTCACCGTTAAAGCCTGGAGTGAAAATTCTTTTATTCAATAACTTTTTAAAAATATCTTCATTTTTCTTGTCAAGATGCAAATGAAAAGTTTGTGTCCTTCATTTAAGGAAGTTGGCAGCAACAGGTTAGGCAGTTGACTCAAGTTCACATGCCTGCGTTTTAGCCCTTAAAGACTTGATGTCTTTCCCTACCGTTCCGCTGGTGAATTCTAACTCCCCACAACTTGCTTTCTCTGTAGCTCTCCTGTATAACTGAGAATAGGGCACTCAGAAGGTTTATGACCTGATAGCTTGAGCTGCTTTAGACAGGGAGGAAAATGTGTGTTTTGGGAAAACACACATTTTGCTTTTCCTGTAAGTAGACAGTATCTTTTCAGGTGTCAGGCTAATTCCAATGAGCTACCTCCGTATTTCAGATGAATAAAAAAGATTGTCGTAAGACAGCTTCTCCCTGCCCTCCCCCCAGTTTTTATCATTATTTTATTTTGGCTTGTAGTTCATTCAGTTGCATGCACTGAAAAACAAGAATGTAATATGCTTAGAGTAATTCACAGCAAGTCAGCTCAGAGATTCAGATGTCCTTGCCTTCGAGTATGTAGCATATAAGCATGCCATCAGTCGGCAGGCCTCATAGCGTGGCTGTTTATTTCTAGAATTACAGTATTTGAATAAGAGACTAATAGCTTGTGTCCAAAATTCCCCTTATTCCCTTTTAAAGAAGGTAATCCTTTTCTTTTTCCATGGAAAAATAGTTCCATCTTTATTGTTTTGACCTGCTGGATCTCTCCATTTTTGAGTAACTCTCCTCATACACTAGAAATATATCTCATTTATGTTTCATTGCAGTACTGTATTGATATGGCTAAGAGAGCTGGAACTCCAAAACCTTGAAAACAGCTTTTACTGTAAATACAATGCTTTTCAGAAGCTGTTTGTAAAAGCTGGATAATTTTGGGTCATAAGATCATGTCAGGGCTTTTTCCCCAGTCAATTGAAGTGTGTATATTTGTTTTTCTCCTCTAATATGTATGTTTACTCAGTCTGGTTATCCTACAAATACGTGCATAAGGTGTCTGACAGTCCAAAAATCAGCAGTATTTTGTGATACTGTGGACTGTCAGCTCTGAAATGCATTGTTTTTTAAATTTTATTTCAGCATTTTAATTGAAACTGAAACATAATAGTGATTTGTACATATGTTTTCTGCTCTTATTGCTATAAGCTTTCAGATTTATATTGAATTAAAAAAAAGGTCAAATTTCAATAGAAAAAAACTAGTAATACCAATAGAAAAAAGCCTAGTAATGCAAAAGTGATAAAGCCTMCTAATGTGGTTTCCAGTAACTTGTGCAAATCATCTTTTGTCCTCTGCTGGTTGCCATAGGTTTCTGGTGGGATTACACTCTTTTTCTTTTTCTTTTTCTTTTTCTTTTTCTTTTTCTTTTTCTTTTTCTTTTTCTTTTTCTTTTTCTTTTTCTTTTTCTTTTTCTTTTTCTTT
>NW_020456110.1:859041-861321 GCF_003342845.1 Nothoprocta perdicaria
TTTTCTTTTTCTTTTTCCTTAACTGACAATAGAAGCTTATAAGAGTTGTTTCTAATTTTGTTTAGGAAAGTAACAGTCTGATAGTTGTTTAGGAAGGTTTGCCTAGCCACATTGCTTCATTGAAAGCCTAATATGGGAAGCACTTACGGAAACAAGGGGACTTTGGTGTTTGTCTTGTGCCACTTTCAGAGTATTTTCAATGCTATACCCTTAGGGGAAAGTCCCCCTTTGCAGACACTCTGGGAAGGGGCTGCTCCTGCCTAATGGTATTTGCCTCTGCTGCAAGGCTGTGCATATTTGCTGTGCTTTTAGTTGCACTGGCTACRTGGCATCACGTTGGGGAGTCATCATCATGTATTAGGGAGTACCCAAATCCTAGACAGGGAGTATCTAAAAAATATGTGATTGAGTTGATTTCAGGATTGACTGGGGTTATTGCAGATATCCTCAAAGGACTTTATTTGTGRTTGTAGCTATAGCTACAACTTTTGTTAATCTGATTTATCTTTAGAAGATGCAGAGAAAAAGGAGGAATTCCAGGTTAGTCAATGTTTCCAGTCATTGCTGTGTCAAAAAGAGGTTTTTAGGTTGCTGGCTGCAAACTTGTTATTGAGAAAGTTACAAAATATTATCATGTACAGGTTTGCATTTTGATTAATAATTAACTTAGTTGTGGGTTAAGATTGATACCTTTGGCCGTTGAACTGGTATAATCTCTAACAGGGTTGTAAATGTAGTTCAGATGTGTTGACACAGGACCTTTTATTCGAAGACTCTGCCAAACAAAATCTCTGATTGATGGTTTTTCCCTGCATCCTTTTTCTTCACAAAAYGGCCCTTTATAATTGTAATAGTCATGAAGAAATAATACATTTTGTTCCTGTGATATTCATGACAAGAAGTTGTAAGGGAGATTCAGAAATTATCAAAGATGAAGGGCATTTCTCAAAATCTATTCCATCACCAAGTTAAAAAATCTTTTATCTCTGTATTTTTCCTCTATTGACTGTAAACACAATTACTAGAAAGAGTAGTGAGATGAGGGCTTTGTTATGCTCGTGGGCAGAATATGCAAGATATTTAGCATTTTACACTTTCGTGGAAGCCAAGGAGGTTTCAGAGTTACTCGTGACCGATATGCTTACGCTGTCTGTTGAGAAAYTCTTGCTTTTCGTGCCTTGTTATACCTAAAGAAAGGCAGTCAAAGTTSGGGAAAAAAATTGCTTTATCATAACCTCTCATTTTAAGACATCTGTCTTTTTTTTTTCTTTTTAGATTAACTTACACATGAAACTTCATGTGAGAGTCACTATTCAAGTTTTATTCAAAACTAACCTGTAGAATTGGTCCCAATCTTGCTTAAAAGGAATTGCTGTTCAAAGAAATTAAGTCAAAGGGAATGAAACTCCCTAGTTAATATCCTTTTCCAAGCTTTAAGAGAGAAGTCTTAGTTGAGTGTGTTGTCCCTCATCTCAGCTAACTACATATCATTATGTCATACCTTCCTTCTTGCTTGCTGCTATTCCTTTTGCACAAAATATTCTTCTTTTTTTGCCAGTAATTGCATGAAATGTATACGGTTAGTTTGCAAAACTGAAAGAGGTCAAAGTCAACTCTAAAATGCTGCTGCTCTGAGAAGCTGTTTTACTTTACCTGCCGTTACAACAAACAATGCCTTTGTAATGGCCATAGAAGTCTTTGTGCCTAGCTACTTTTACTCTTCCTGACGGTTTCCTCATTTTATTTTTATGTACGAAAGTGATCATAAAAAACGGAGAAGATGAATACAAAAAAATTTAAAAAATATGGAAAGATGTGGTTAATATAACWATGGCTTGTTTATGTCACTTAAGTCACTAGGTTTCGGTCACTAGACTCTCCTTGCTGTRTATTTCCTTTTACTTCCAAATTCGGAAAAAATGATAGTTGTCAACAGGACCTGGAGATACATGGGGCAACTCAGCGCTTCCTTCTGCACCTGTAATCAGCTCTGCTGTTGCACTAGGCTTCATGGCATAATTCTGTAAAATAGAATGTAGCTGCAGAAACTGATTCAAGTGTAGTTTGTTTAACTGTCATGTTGAACTGTTATGTTTAACTGTTTAACTGACTGGAAAGAAACTGACTACAGAGTAGTGCCTACAGGAGCAAGTCTTCTTCAGCACTGATCAAGGATAATGCTCCCAGTACTATTATCAGCACTTATACTTTATTTCTTATTTATTATAAAAACTTAGAAGTATTTGCTTTCCACTGGATGCCACTATATCAGAGGAAAAG
>NW_020456110.1:863241-960985 GCF_003342845.1 Nothoprocta perdicaria
TGATTCTATGATTCTATGTGTAGTGGTGGTCACCCCAGAAATTTATGTGTGTGTCCCTTACCTAAGAGACTAGGGAAATACCTGACAGCATTTTTAAGGTTATAAACCACAGCCAGAATTCAAAGGAGAGGGAAGTTAACCATCAGCTTCTCATAAAGAAAATGAGACAAATCAGTTGCTTTCATAAACTGCCTGGAATGGAGGTAGAAGAAACAGCACCTATTAAGTAGAGAAAGCAAATAAATTCTTTATTCTTTTTTGCATAGGCATTGCTAAGCATATATCAAATGACATTAACAATCATCCAAAATTTCACAGAAGTAAAACTTTAGTTTTACTCTATGAATATCTCTAATAGTCAGCTAACCTTTTTATTATTATTATTATTATTATTATTATTATTATTATTATTATTATTATTATTATTATTTTCTCAGAGCTCTCTGTTTTGCTGTTGATTTCTCCAAATTAAGTTTTTCTATCTTTGAAGATACTCTTCTTTTCTCTGAAACTCAGCTTTTACTGTTTCCCAGTCTTCTGTTTGGAAACAAAAAGAAGAGCTTTTGTAAAGATAATTGTACCTCCATTACAATAGAATGGGTAAAGGACCATAAGGAAATGCAATTTATGCAGCCTTTTTWAAAAAAGGGAAAGCATATACACTTGGTTTACTGAAAAAGTCATTTTTTCCCACAAAATTTCAGAAAGATTTTCTAATACAAATCTGTAAACCCAAGCAGAGATCCAGGTCTCTGCTGTTCTCTAGCTGCCTGTATTGACTTAACTCTGTGGACTTTATGAAGTCCTTTTGTGATTTCCAGAGATGGACTGAAAGGACAGTCAGATGAGCAAAGTTTTGCTGTGAATAAGTAATTAGTCAGCTAAGACAGTGGATGGTCACATGCCCCGTTWTCTAGGACCAGGAGAGGCTTATATGGCAGCATCAGGGCTGGAACTGGGTGTTGATCAACACAGCGAGTTGGCAAATAGATGTGGAGTGAGTCAGTAAAGTAGTAGAGGGAATCCAGGGTGAGACGGGATTATAGCCATGTCAAGAGAGCAGGATTAAAGTAGGTACCAACCACTGTGGAAAACGACATTTAGTAATTATTTGGTGACTAAGCTGGATGATACACCTGTAATATTGTTGCTAATTACATCTGTAGCAAAATGAGACTGAGATTATGCAGATTTTTAGAAAGCCRTTGCTGAGAAGTTTAATTTACCAGCCAGATATTACCATTCAGCCTCATGCCATCAGACAGATGAAATGCAATTTATATTACAAATTAAGTATTCCATACACACTGMTCAGCTCTGAATTAGTTGCATCTAGAGCTGGCAGCTTTCTGCAATTCAGATGCAACCAAAATCCAGGAAAAGTCCCATCAATTTTCACTTTCAGTAAGAAATGTGAAGTCAGCGTTGCCTTGAATTTTTGTGACAAACCAGGGAACCCACCTTTACTTTTCTGTAACTTCAAAAAACCCCTCCAGTGCAGTACACGAGTGAGGGATGGATTGTGCCCCCCGATACATTTCTGAGCTACCAGATGAACTCTGGTAGCGCCTGCCTAGAGGGACCGACACTCCTGCTCTGTCACCATGCAGTGGACTTTGGAAGGCAGCCAGAATAAGGCTAATAAGCCTTTTATCAGCAGTGAGTAATGAGAGTATTCCAAGGTCCTGTAGCTATTAAATAAGGTGGACAGGAAAAGGTAGATGGGCCAGTTGCCTCCCTAGCACTGCTGATGAGATCTGTGAGGAGCTGGCTTATCTTGGACCTCCCTCCCAACTCCRAGTGTGAGAGGTAGTGCGGAGAAAAGGATTGTGCAGCTCCAGCCTGGCCCTTAATGAGGCCAGGTAAGGAGAGGGGGACTCTCGGATGACGCAGAGGAAGACRAAGAAACTAATATCGATTGCCTGATCACACGGGCTGGAAAGAAATGGAGAGACAAAGTGAGGTCACACCGGATCCAAAYGCGAGTCAGGGTGTGTAGGAAGCGGGATTTGGAGACAGAATTTCTCATGCCATGTTAGTCCCATTACACTGAATACACATGACCACCTCCTAATTGGGGGCTGAGGTAAAAAACACACTCTTTTTTACCCTGTGCAGGTAAGGTGGAATGGCATGTTAGTGTTTTGGCATATCCTGTAGCTTGGTTTGGTTGCTGTATTTTTCATTGCCTGGGATGATTGTACTCTTAGTTTTATAGAAAGTTATGACAACAATCTGTGACTTGCCTCATGGAAGTTTTTCTCTGAAGAACGCTGCATTTTTTCAGACATCTTATTTACCTTATTTTTGGTATTACTGACTACTGAAAGTGTGTATAAAACAGGTAAAGGGATTGCCAAGTATGGCTTCTGCTGAACTGATACTGTATGGCTTTTTTTCACATAAACTCCACAAACATTTTGAACCTCAAAAATGACTAGAAGCACACAGCCAGAGCATAGGTAAGAGTGTGCTCTAATGTGCACACTTGCACATAATATCATAATATTTGGTATTGAAGTTTGCCTGTGTGTTGATAAAGACAAAACTGGTGTCATGAATCCAGTTGGTTCTCTCAAGCAGCCAACTTGTAGTCTATGAGAGTTATATAAATTTCTGCTACTAAAAATAGGAGCTATATTACCACTCAGTCAAGGAGCGGAAAATTAGTTGTGCTCTTTTAAAGAAAATTTCTTAACCATTCTTTTCCCAAGCTGGAAGTTCCCGAGTTGGATCTATATGGTGTCCTTTACAAATGGTAGATTGGAGAACCACTATGAGGTTCTTGTTAAGTCTTATRGCCTTTTCTAAATATCATTCTGGCAGTATTTTAATGAATATAAATACCATAAGACTTAGGATGCCTTGAGAATGAGGGCATCAGTGCTCCAGCTTTCCAACTTTTACATCTGTGCTCTGACGTATCCTTCCATGTATCACCTGAACAAATGCCAATGTTCTCTGAGTGTGCTCAGAGACTAAAATTAAAGTGTGACGAAAATTGAAAGTAAGAGGACATTAATCTTTGCTCTCCCCAAGGCTCTCTTTCCAGCCACATAAAATAATAATAATAAAAAAAGGGAATATTCACCGTGAGGAGGGAGGCTTTCAATAAAGCAGTGTTCTGCATCACTTCACTGAATGCAGGACATCCTGGGTGTTACTTACAGCTACTTCGAATGTCATGAAATCTCTGCTGAGAGTTAAAACTGCTGTTCAAGCTCTATAAAGAGTATTTATTTCTAGCCAAATGACAAGAATGCAGTAGAGAAGTCTTTAAGTATATCAAGCTCTACCAATGCCATTTTGGAGAGAAGCTCAGCAAGTTTTGTGCATGTGTTTAGGAAGGGTCCCCTGTGGCTTTTAAATGCAGATTTACTAGAAGTTAGCCTAAATGAGAAAATTGATCATTTTTAGCTCAGGCACTGAGTAAGGAGAGACTGTTATCACAAGACCCCTTGTCTTCTTATACATAGGTAGGCATTTCTGGAAAATACAGCACTTCTTATCTGAGAAACAAGGCAGGAAACATCTATTTGACCTTTCTATGGAGGGGGARCTTAAATACTAATTGTTTCAAAGTGAGCTCATGTCTGACATACAGCTGAAATGCATGGTGGTCAAAGGGAGGAGTAAAGAAACTCAGATAGTCCCAAGAGAAGCAAATGTGGATGTTTTACAGAGTAGATACCACTTTTTTCTTACCCTTTCTATTGCATTATAACCTACTAATCCATGAGTAGCGTGCCATTTGARTGTATAGTTGAACTGTGTTTATTCATTTTTATGTGAATGTCTAACTGAATAAGCTAGTTACTTTGTTTTCAAAACAGTTCAGAACTACATTACATTCAAATAGCGTAAGTGAAAGAGGCTAAGGAAAAGAAAACATAGATATAAATGAAAGACTAAACACTAAGCATACAATGGTGTTTTCCTGTYGTGTGTCTTAGAACAAGACAGTTTGTTAATAAATAGTAAGTTACTACTTGTGATGCAGAATTTCGCTTTTTATGAATATCAGCTTCTGTCTACAAGATTGCCTCTGGGTGCCAGAAAATCAGTTCAGAAAAAAATAAAGACAACTTTAAGCAAAGAGGGTTTGAATGACTTTTTTTTTGTTCATCTTCCATGCACTCCTCCACCTCCAGGTTTAATGTACAATGAGGAGCTGACTTTTTCCCTTACAAGACTTCAGGTCTGTCTGCAAGCAGCCTGTTGAGGAGACTTTGTATGTGTGAACTTTCAGAAGAGTGTATGAGTAAACAGCCCTGCTTCTCATGTGCTTTATGCAGTCCACACTGAAACACTGAAATGCATATATTTCTGATATGCTAAGACCCTATCGCACAAAGCGTTTTGGAGAGAGGGGAATTAACACAGCCCATGTGTCAACTGTTAACAGCCATTGTGGCTGGTAGGTAGTTGGTCTGCTTGCAGAACATGTGACCCTAGAAGAGCACTTAATACAGAGCACTTAATATTCAGGGGGTGAAGCTGAAGACACCTAAGACCACCTAGAGGCCTTCTGTCTCAGACAATAGTCTCACACGAACCACCTGTGCTGTCTTTACTCCCAGCCATCTTCATTCCTTGCACTGCCTTTGAGGACCACATGAACAGTCCCAGGAGAAGCAGCCTATCCAGGGAAATGGGAGCAGGACTATCTTTTTGAAAGCAGTGAGTTGTTAGAGTTTTAGAACTTCCTTGAGGATCTACCTGCTTATTTTAGGATGTTTATCCTCTTAGTTGTGATTTTATTATTAGGTGTGTTTGTTACACACCTAGTAGTGCGTTTTTCCTCCTTTTTAAAATGTTCTGTCTTACCACTTGCCATTTGTACCGCTTCAAAAATATAGTGGACTACAACAGAAAAGGGTTAAAGTATAATGCATTAATCTACTTCATTCATCTGCCCTTTAAAAGATTTAAAAGACTTGCCTAAACATAACATCAGCCCACTATTTATTTAATGGATAATGTTGCATGGTACAAACTAGTGAGAGAGAGTAAAATCCTAGGGATTCATGTCCATTTTCCCCACTCACATTGGGCATGCAGTCAATTTTTGCAATGTCTGGCTCCTTCTTGTTCTCTGACTTCCAAACTTTTCAAGTGTTGACCACCCTGTTTGAAGCAGTTTTGATCCACTTTGGAACACAGGACATGCTGATAACTAGGCCGTGTTATACATTGTGTAAGCTATTGCCACAGAATCATTTTGAGGATTAATCCAATCTAAGATATTTTCAATGAAGGAATCTACGAGGGTGGCCAAAACCACTGAGCTAGCTTGGTTTGTTACTTTGCCAAGCCCTAGAAGAAGTCTTAGATTATCTCAACATTTGAAAGACTCATACGCACACTTAACATTCATCCCACAGTCTAATAGGGAAAATAAACCTGAGGCTGAGCYATTCATCTCTTCTTGGAAACAATATAGAAGCTGCTTAACAGATAGAAGTTATATGCATGAAAGATTCTGGAAAACAAGGTTGTGACCCATGTTGCCTCCAGACAGTTAAGCAGCAGAGACTGACTAAAACCTCCCAATGGAGTTACATTCTGTGGACAAGGACAGAACAACTTAGATGCTTGTATATATGTTCAAATTTAAAAAAAAAAATAAAACTTAAGTCTTCACAAAATCTGCTTCTAGGCAGTTSTGAGTAGAGGTACTCTGCTCCTTGACTGAAAAAGGGAAGTTCAGATGAAAAGGGATGGAATGACAGCCTTGGACAGCATTCCCCCTTTTTCTATCTGTGAGAACCTTATGGTTRTTATCATGCTGCTGGTAGATGAAGTTGTTCCTTTGATTCATATGCTGATTTTTGKAGAGAAGCAATGAGAAAAATAYAGAGCAAACAAATAAACCATCCATTGTGAATTGAAAAGTTCTCTCCTAGGTTCTTTTTTTGGTGCCTTTTATCCTTGATAATTATTTGTGTCTGCAGCAGCATAAGTCAAAGGGTGACAGGTTAAGTAAGGGCAAGTGGCTGAAAAAAAATCCTTTGGCTGTTTAGTAAGGAAAACAGGGAAATCTTCAATAATGACAGAACTACGTGGAAAAGTGCTGTTGATGTGTACTCAGTGCAGCAGCATACATGAGCAGGTGATTAAATCCCACGGATCTCACTGAAATCAGTCAGYCACCTGAATGCTTTGTAGATTAAGGATAGGTTTACACATATTTAAGGCTGAACTTAGACGTTTTCATCTGTCAGCGTCCCCCAAGTCACCCACCTTTATTTGCTGCTAACTGGCCCAWTTTTTTTGTTTAAAAGGTTGTCATAACATTATTATTACTGGTTAGTTGTTTTTTGAAATGTTCTTTATCAAGTCCTAGATTGACACAAGAATGACCAGTGCTTCTGCAGCAAGAGTCTGAAATGGCTCCTTGTTTGGATGAACACAAAACATTATTTATTTTATATAGCACTGAGGTTAGAAAAACAAAACCAGCTTTCTATCTGCTTTTAGTACAAACATTGAAAAAGCTTTATTTTTTTCATATACAAGTAGCAMAGTAGCAACATATAAGCAGCATACAGTATTTCTGTTTTAAATAAGTGTATATTTCTTCACATAGATGTTCCCCAACTTTGCTTCATAAGTAGTATAAACCTATGCTTTAATAGCTTGAAAATTTAAAGGTCAAAGGAAAAAAATCCTCATTTGAGTGTTTATTTCAGTTCTGTTTTGACATTGTTACATATTTATATATACMTATATATCTATAGTATGTTGTTTGCATATTTAGTTGAATATTGAAGAAAATTTTATTCACACAGGGCTTAATGGTTTTGTACCCATATAGAATAGAGTTTTTCAGGATATGTGTGTATTTAAAGCAGGAACTCACTCTAGACTCAAGTACTCCCCTAGGAGTTYGGAGGCCGTAAACATAAAAAAAGTTTATTTACCGTAAATCCTACTTCCTGTTGAGATTTCTGCGTAGTTCCTGAAACATGGGTGCTTTTCTCTGACAGAAGCCAGCATGAGCATCTAAACTCCTTCTCGTGACATTTTTTTCCAGTGAGATGGATTGTTAAAGTCAYTTAGATTGTGCAACATTAACAACTGGAAACCTATGATGACAAAATCACAGTCTCTAGTGGACCTGCTTTATGTTTTCAATAAGTTATATATATTTTAGACAAAAGGACTGTATTTGTACATATGATTAGGAGCATYGTCTTAATGATTAACTATTAAAAACTTGCAGCTTGTAGCTGTGYAGTTGTATTGCTCCATATCTATCTTCTTAGGCCATTCTCTGCTAAATTAAAGAAATAGCCCATGTATAGGCACTTTCACAGTGCAGTCAGGTCATCTCTTCCCCTTCTCGTAGATAAAATAAACACATTGAGTTTGTTAAGAAACAAGCAAATTGTGTTTCCAGCATCTGATTCAGAAAAATAAAACTCATTTCAGTTTCTCCAACGGTGTACTTTTGGAAACATTAGACACCAGCAGATATCATTCCATGAATGGCCCCTCCTTACGCATTTCCAAAGGTTGATTTAATCCCCTTGCTGCTATCCCACTGCCTCGCTAAGAAAGGATAATACACAGCTTCATAGAGCATCTTCTTGAAGTTGTAGGTCGCTCTCAGCCTTAAGCCTTAAATTCTTTGCATAGTTACAGTGTTTCTGTATACTTTCTCTTTTTATAATTAGCCCACTCAGTCCTAAATTTGTGATTTGGTATATGATTACATCAGAAACACACTGCTTAAATAGGTTCACAAGCGATCCAGATCAGTCTGTCTCTTTGGCCYTCTTCCCACTCCACTAATTTTTGTGTCATGAGCACTAAGAACGCTCTGCAGGAGAATGCACTTTAAACTTCTCTGTATTACAAGAACACGTTGTTGGTTCTTAAGGCTTAAGATTTCATTGTACTCCATGATCACTAGCTTTTCCTTAAAGGAGATGAGATTTACTGTATCTGCTCAGGTATCTTAATGGCTTCAAAGTGCAAATGGACACAGTGAACCCTCGGTTAACTTCCTTATGAGTCGTTACATTGCTCAATGCTCACAGATGTGACGTCTCCAGTGAACCCAGAGATGTCACCGCAGTGTTCTAGATAAATAAAAATATTTTTTAACTGTCTAACAATTTTACATTACGCAACATAACAATTAGCATAAGAATTAGATTAGTAAGGGAAATTATATTTCCTGAGAATTCTCCCTTTTGCTTGAAGGTACATTTAAGCTTTGTGTAGTATTTTTGGCATACATTCATTTTAGAATAATATTTTCAGTTAAACAGCACAGCTAATAAGTGAAATGAGACAAACAGGGAAAAATAAAGATACACTTACAGCTGATTTGAAAATAGAGAAGTCCCGGAGTCGGAAGGCCAGTTGACAGGAATCAGAGAAGAGAAGGGTCAAGATGAGGGAATGACAAGAGAAAATGCAGACTGTYGGAAATGGAGCCACACAGAGAGTATCGTAGCTGAAGCGCTTAGCAAATTGTGGTGGACATGGGAGAAGTAGCAGTGTCTGTGAGGTCAAGAACTCTTGCCTTTTGATTTTTGTTTGTGTGCTGTATCTCTCACCATGTGCTGATCTTARATTGCTTTCTCTGTCCCCTGATGATTTCCCGGGGATTTAGGATCCATGCAAATGCAAGGGCTGTTACCATTGAGTGTTGCATTTAAGAGCTGAGACCTGGTCTGCTCACAGACGGTATGTCTGACAGTAATGAATATGATTCTCTTTCCAATCCCAGTTAGATTCACCTACACATTCCAATTTCTGGTGAGGATAAAAGCTACCTCTACTGGGTAATTTTATCTTCTGTCTTTCTATGTGCTCCTGGTACTAATTATTTAGAATTATTTTCATCACTCAATATACATCATTATACATATTCAATTATGTTATTTGCAAAGGGGAAGTTCTACAATAGCTCTGCTGTAGCCAACGTGTTCTAGCTATCCCCTGGGGTGAAGAAATGGATTTAGTTTGGCAGCAGCTTCCAATATCCAACRCATTCTCTTACTAGAAAGCTTTAGAGGCTAGATCTACGTCAAGTTCTCAACAAAATCAGTGTTTGCATATATATCTGTACTTTTTCAGAAGTTTTCACTTTATCTGTATTTTCTTACACAGCTTGAATCCTGTCTTTCTGCCGCAGTTTCYTTTAAATCTGGAAGTTTTTGCAGCATGTCTACATTCTGCATCTACTGTGTCATATGCCTCTGGACTAACCTTCTTCAACATTTCAGCAAAATCTTTATATTTAATCAGCTCAGTCAAATTTCCTGCRACAGTAATAATAAGTCACAAAAGTATCAGAGAATTATGGAAAAGTTTTTGTTTTGTTCTTAAAAAAAAAATGTTTTTTTTCCGTCTTCTTGCCTAGGCCTCCCTAGAATTCTGCAGGCTGCACGCTAGTTCTCTGATTTCTGCCAGATGATCTCATCTAAAAAATGTAACTAGCCACTCCCTCTAGTGGTTTGGCCTTTATCTTCCCAGGTTGCTCTTATTTTAGAGTGGACCAACTGTGCTAAGCTCAGATGGTGAAAAGTCCATTGGTGCCCAGGGTACTTAGTCCCTGTAGGCAAACAAAAATAGCAGCCATTCATCTTAGTCTGRTCCTGTATTGTTAATGAATTTTCACAGCATGCATTTCAGTGMTAGATTAAGTATTTCTGTACAGCTGTCTAAGGAGGATATGAAATGATTTTTGTACTTCCTTCCCAACAGAACAGTTTCATGACCATATAGTTTGCCCTCTGGCAAGCTATAATCTCCTCTGACATACCAATCCAGGAAAATGATAGGACCTTGGGTACGATATCCTGATGTCTCATTATGGTTCTTAGGGGACAGACTTGTAGGTATTGAGTAGATGTTTATTGCAAAAGTAAAGGTGCTGCAAACAGCTCCAGTCTTAAGAACGCTCATAGAAAAATGAGGAAAAACTGCTGCTCTGTTACTAACAGTGTTGTTTGTGGTTATGTTCTGAGCTATGTGTTCCCTGTTTATGCAGCCTTTTTTATCCCTTGGGGAAGTGTAGGCACATGTATCCTGAAGGAGTCCTGCATCTGCCATCCCTCACCCTTGTGGTCTCCTCTCTTCCTCCTTCTCGCCTGGGACTCCCCACCACTAATCCCAGACACCAACAAGCTTGTACCTCGTATATCACAGGGACCTGACCTCAATACCAAATAGAGACAGAAGGACAGAACTAATGCAACAGTCCTTGAATGTGACATAGTCATATCCACAGCCAATGTCTGATCATCTGCTGCCTACTAACTCTTCACCTCCACACAAACTTCATACATTCTTAGGAGAAAAAATGGCTTTGTATTCCCCTCCAAATCAAACCCTTTCAACAAAACATGCTCCTTGAACCTCATTCTTTTCTGCAAAACAAAACAAGGCAAGGAAGAGAGTTATTATAAGTGGCAGACTCCTCCCATTCTCATCAATCCCTAGGAAAGTTAGTGATTAATTTGAGCCATCTGTTTAGGGCCTTCTCTCACTGTGTTTAGTTTAATTCTGTCACATATGTTCACATAAAGTCTAAATAAAACCATCTCCATCTCCCATACTTCTTAACAACTTTATACAGAAGTAATTTTATTTGCCTTGAAAAGAGCTTAAAAATAAAATTGTGAAGAGCGTGCCTTTTGCGGTGTAGATAGAATCTCTAGAAGGTTATGACAACTGTTCTAAAGCAAGACCTGTCATCTGCTTAATTGTTATTTTAGGAATAACCAAAATACCAGGTTCAGTCGTGCTTAGGCTTACTAGGTGACTGCAAGCTACTTGGGGGGTTATTTTTTCTTCTTTTGTCTTGGGTAAAAGATTAGAGATTCTAAATCTTTTTATCAAAAGTTACAGATTTGTCAATGAAGCAGCTAATAATAAGACTAGGAATATTTTAGTAAGCTGGCTAAAAGGCCCTTCTTAATTATCCAAAGTTAACTTTCTTTTACTTTTGTTTATTTTGTAATGCTGCYGCTTACCTTTTGTTTCATCCTCACAAAATCATGCTGAATAATCAACATGTAAAAGTAATACAGGCATTTTTAAACATCTAATGTCCTTTAGGCTTTTTGCAGCTTATTCTGCACATCTAGAAATAAGGCTGATTTGGGGCTCATTGCGGTTCTTAAGGACAGGAACCCGCAAAAACAGAGAAACAAAATTCAATGTATCGTGCCAATACTGTCTTTGAATCATGGAGCTTTTTAAACATAATAAGAAGTTTATATCACTGCAATGATATGTAAAATCTATTGCTTTGTTTGAGACCTCTCAGATAATAAAAAAAGTTAGGAGTTAAGGAGATTAGTATCACCAACCTACAGCATTCAATACTCACAAGTCATGCCTAGAATATACTCTTGTATTTGCAATTAAAATTAAACAGCCTTAGGAAAAAAGAAAGAAAAAAAACCCTCTTGATCATTTACTTAGCTTCTGTGCTCTGAGATTATAGTATTTACATTTTCATAAATCTTCTCTATAGCCAAGAGGAATAAAGAAAAAAATCTTTAAAAATGTAAGTATACAGAATCTCCAACAGTCATAGAATCATATGCACTCTGTGAAGTGATGCTTTAAAATTCAAAAAAAAGGAAAAAAAAGCATCTTGGGACTTTCTGTGAAAATGTCCTATTTTCTTTCTTTTTTGGGGGACTTAGAGGAGGTCAAATAAAAATATGAGGCCAAGGCCACAGAAAATAGCAGAATGGAAAGAATGGTGTCTCTTATGAATTCTCCATCCATCGTGAATACTGCATCCCAGGGGCTGAGGCCGTGCAGCCGAGGCCAGGGAGCAGCCACTCTGCTCACATACTCCCTCTAATTAATAAAAGAGTTTCTGTTCCTTTTTTTTTTTTTTTTTTTTTTCAGATTGGATTTCAAACAGGTAAATTTACATTGGCTTTTGATCCACTTTCAGTCCTTTTCTGACCAAGACAAGTAGACTATGTAGTAGTAATAGAAGTCATAATAGTGGCACCAGTCTCTGGAGAGGTCTCTTGAGGTAAAGCAGCCGCCTGGAGAAATCCAGTTCCATGTGCAGGTCTGTCCTTCCTACATCAATTAGAGGTAGCTACAAGTCACGGAAATTACTTTTTTTCCTTCCTTCTCCCTCCTTTGCTGATGGCACAGGATGTGCTGCCTCAGGTCGAGTCTCTCTTCTAACTTCCACAGTTAGGTTTCAAGGTTCATGCCCTAGCAGAATTGCCAGTCACAACCCCCATGGGATGCAGGGGTGGTACTACAGGCACATTGTTTCTGTGGGAGAAAAATGGGGGGAAAATGTTTCTGTGGGGGAAAAGCAGATGGGAGCAAAACGCCTGCTGCCTGCAGACCTGGGCAGGGAGATGCTTCCTATTTCTATAGGGGCTGAATGTTTCCTATTGCTATAGGGGCTGCCTGTGCAATGTACAGGTCCTGTCTGAGCTATCTTATGTTTAAGCCAATGTGCAGCTTGCAGGAAGACAACCAGTCCTAACTTTAAAAAGTGCCAGTAGTGGAGAAGTGATGGAATTGTCTTGAATGTGAATGTAATGTATTATGAATTACTCTATTTTTGGAAGGACTAGAAATGCAGTCACAGTATGAGAATAAGAGTTATGAGTTCCTCACTTTTCACTGCAAAAAAATGTATATGCAGTCCTGCAATTTTTTCTTGTCTCGGTATAGCCATTAGATATTCCTGTGCAAGAGGAAGGCCTTTATATTGATTTCCTGTTCCCTTTCCTTGCTTAAACAAGCACAAAGTAATGTATACCTGTGATTGTTCTTATTGGCCTCTAAGTATTTTTTGTTCTTGTTGTTGTTAACTTAAAGAATCAATAAAGCTTAAGAATCAAATTCATCTCTGAAGTAAATTAACTAGACCTTCAGGAGTTGCGTGAGCAATGCATTTGGTGTTAAATAATGTAGTGCGCTCTTGAAATATGTCTCTTGATACAGACACAGATAAAAAAAGCAATTCAGTAAAGCATGACTCCATAAGTCAGGTGCTATTTAATGCAAAACATCTTGTATTTGAGATGAATCAGACCTATGATCTGCCTGCTCCTGGTAGAAGTTCTAAATATGTGCAGCAATAACCAGACTTTTTTGAAGGTGAACCTGAGAGAAAAATCCTTTGCTATACAGTTAGATTATCACATAGTAAATATCAGGTTATATCTAAGAAAAACAAAAATACTTTATTTTCCTTCCTAAAATTCCTAAAATCCTTCTTTCACCTTCTTTTACTTGCTATGAAACAATATAAATGAGCAGAAATACTTTTAAAATAAATCTATTCTAATAAAGAGTCTGTCAGAACTACTTTCAACTCAGAACATTTTTCAGCTCCTTACAGTGGAGAAGACAAAAAATAATTTCAAAACATGACTTCAGTTCATCACRTTATGATTTTTCAAAACATATTTTCATGATTCCTGTTACATTGTATGAGCCATTTTAAACAGAAAGCTACATTCCCTACTCCTGATSACCTCCCTGCATGCTTACTTCATTCCATTTTAAATTGGATCCCATCAAAAACATRAAGAGATTATTTCTCTATTTTAGCAGACAGAGAGAGAGCAATTGCCAATATTTGCTTAGAGCACTGCACGAAACCATATGACCATATGAGGGCTGAATGTAGCATCAGGGTGTCTTCTTTACTAAAGCTAAAAGCTTTTAAACTTCTGTCTGTGCTTTTGCCCAAACTGGCTAAGAAAGCTGAACCCCCCACATCATTCACATCATTGCATTCCCCTCACAGAACAGGAAGAAGCTCTGTTTGTTTGTGACAGCTCCACAAAARGCCAGTGGGCTTCTCATGTTCTTCTTCTCCCTGCTCATGTTGACCAGAGTCCAACTACAGGCTCTCGACTGCCCTTTTTCCTCTTTGTGCCACGTCTCCGTCCTGTCCCTACTCATGACTTTGTATCTGATGAACCCTCTGATGGAGAGTGGGACTGTAACCTGCCTGGCTAATACTAATACTTCAAGACTTCTTTTAATACTTTTCTAATCTCTGGACTAGTATTCAGAGACTTCCTAGGRCCAGAAGCATATTTCATGCTGGTGTAATTCATATGTAAGAATGGTGTAATTCACCAAATCGGACCCAAGACCTGCCAGCTCACATGAATGATCTTTAAAATTGGGTCATTCTGATTATTATTTTGCATTTCCTTACGTCACTTACATGTTGACAACATATTCAATTACTGCTAATTCAAAAAACTCAGTAAACCAATACTGTGTTTCTCATGGGGACTTACACAGGGCTTAATGGGCAGTTTCTGAGAGACTGCATGAYACAGGGTTAGAAATTTGGGTTTCTGATCTGCTCTGAGAGCCTGTATGTTAAGATCACACGGGGTTATGAACTCCTGTCTCTGCTCTGTTCTTATAGACTATCAGGTATTGCAAAAGACAGAACAGAACTTTGCAGTCATCTTCACTTTGATTTGATTTTTCCCTCTGGAGTTCAGAAAAAAAGTGTCTGTTAATACCATTTCTGATTCCTCAGTCCAGCAGTTCAGTTTTGTTATTGATCCCTGGTAGGATACATCAAGCCTAAGACCACCAAAATCAGTKCAGCAGACAAAAAACATTAAATAACGATAGTGTCAGTATGCTATTTTTAGAGAGAATTTCACAAAATAGCTAAAAGGATCCAGACACATGTCTGACATTGAGAGTGCACTGCAAATAATTGGGATCTCATACATCGGAACAGAAGGTCTTTTTTAATATAGTATCTGCTTTTTAATTGCAAGTGTGCAATTACAGACAACCAGGTGATTCTTTTGGACTTTTTCTAAGACTTGCATTTCAAGTCTGGATCTGAATTTTTCCTTACTTTACCTCTCTTCCTTCCTAATTGTCCTTCACCTGTCTCTCATCCCAGAGAAAGTTCCTTTTAAACACTGTGTAATCATTAACATTTTCCAGTTAAACAGTCCAAATAAAAACATAATCCTTTAACTGTCATTTAAAATCCTAAATTAAATTATTCCATGTAACTGGGTGAGAGGTTGTTTATTCCTTTTGATAGTATACTTCAGGTGATAGATGAAAATGATGTACGGGGAAATGGATTGACTTAGTAGAACTGCCTTGTCATGGTACCAATGCAGGAAATTTCTGTATTACTTAATCTGCTGGTAGTGGAGGGGAAATCCATAGATTAGCCTAGTTTACACTATTGCCTAAAATTAAATTGAAAAACAACAATTCAAAGATAAATAGATACAATCAAAGCCTCCCAACTCTACAGTCTCTGTGTATTAATATCTAAGATTGTTTTTGTTTATATAAGACAGAACAGGAAAACTACCTAAAATTAATTTAATAATCTTTGCCTATTCATACAGAATCCAATCAATTTAAATCACATGATCTATATTATCATGACRTGTCTTCATATTTATCATTTGGGTAGCCCTGTAGATATAAGCAGTGCCTCCAAATCCACTAAAAATGTCCTCTGCTAAGTAGTTAACAATATAATTTGAACAGATGTTTAAGAAGTAGCATATGATTAATGAAAAATAATAGAATGGAACTCAGTAGTGGAAAATTTTTACAAAAACTGTTTTGAAAGAAAGAGAAAGAAGGAAATTGAGTTAGAGATAGCATTTAGATGCTGTTTCATATGGAATGGCACATCGACAGCATATTATATAGTATTTGAAGAGTAATTACACTCTAGCTTTTACATTGTTTTTTTACTTTTTTTTTCTAGATTTACATTGTTTTTGATTAAAGTCACATCTTTTGACCGCTTTGAGAGCAATGTGCACAATTGGATTAACCTGGATAAGATCACATACTAATCTGCAGAAGAAGCTATAATTTGTGGTAAAAATTGAGGGATCTCAGATCAGATGTAGAAGCAAATAATGCTTAAAATTAAGTGCTAAAAAGCTAGTAAAGAAAGAGAAAATCAAAGTTGGAGAACAGGACTTGAAGAGCGTCATTAAAAATAAATGAGAGAGAGGAAGAAAAATAAAGAACAGGTGAAGAGAAAACAAAAAAAATGCTATTTCTGGTAGGAAATGAGGGTAAACTGAACATTGTAGCAATAAGAGTAGAATTCTTAATCTTCTGTTGAACTTATCTGCCATGGATGTGTCTCTGGTGCCTTTCTGYTTGCCATCCAGGTGCTACCTGTGCTGTAATTGGAAGCTGTAAAAGTGGGTGCTCAGCTGTGCCGGCTCTACCCTGTGTTGGATAAACTAAATCTGGGGATATTAGGGATTGAAAAGCCGTGTGTGTGTGCTGAGCCAGGGGGTTTGAGCAGCTGGCAGGATGCTGTGTGTGCGGAGATGAAGCGGCCGTCCAGTGGCCCTGCTGACTCCTCTGCCTCTCCAGGACACATGAGGATCAGTGGGAATCTCAGCAACCCTCCACAGCGGACACRTTCAAAAGGGAGAGGAATGACAACGTTTTCCAACATGGTTTTGCACTGAAACCGGGAGAAACACCCTGTTATTTTGTTGCTGGCTGTGGATCCACTCTCATGTGGTGCCCATCGGGTGCAATTGCAATGGCAGGGCAGGGGCCCTGCCGTCGGCCCCACGGCTCGGTGTCCAGAGCCTGCCCGCACCTCCGTGCAGGCGCTTTCTGCTGGCTAATTCCGTTGCACCTTGGAAAAACGCGAAGGGATCTGGAAGCACTACCCACTCTTTTCCCTGCTGTTTGTATACGAGAAAGTTTCACACGTGTGACTGTTGCTTTCGTTGTGCAGAGGGCAAGTCTTATGGATGATCAGAATCATARAACCACCAGTGCAAACATTTCCATGCAAGATAGCAAACAAAATTTTTAAGTCTTCTCCATTCCTTGGAGCTGGTCCCTGAAGTCCCTCAAATACCTTTTGAATGTGAAAACACACACTCACTTGTTTATATATTGATATATAAGTTCATAGAGATATACACACAAAGAGAATTAAAAGGACCATACACTATGTACATGTATATATTACCTGAGAACATAGTTTGATTTAGGTAGCAGCACTTAAATTCTCYGGTTGGTACATGAAAGTACAGGAGTGTGAATGGGAGAAAAAGGAAGAGGAAATGTATAATTTGGTAGTAGTCTGGATGCCACAGAGATTTTCCTCAAATACGACTAGTGTTGCCTTCCAAGCACTCACATTCAGAAGGAGAGGGATGGAATAAACCAGGGCAGAACGCGTGTGTCTGGAGGGGCTCCAGGACGCCCCACATGCTGGTGCTGCTCATGGTGGGGTATGAGGTGGGGCACGAGGCTGTGGGGCAGAGGCAGCAAGTGCCCAGCGGGCCCACACGGCCGCTGTTGCTACGCTACAAGGTTCGAATATTTCTTTATCTTCTTTTTTTTTTCCCATTTCTTTCCCCTCCCTACCACCCTCTGCTCCCCTGTCTTCCCTTCACCCCTCTTTTTTGCCTCTTGCTCTAGCCGAGGCTAGAGGAGCTGGAGAAGAGTGGGGCTGGTTGGAGCCCCTTCATGGGGTCGGCTGTGCCTCTGGGTCAGGGAGCTGCTAATGGGGCCCGGGAATACTCAAAGGATCATGTCTCATTGCCATGGCAAGCCACATTTCGTCATATGAGSCAGGCGCATTCATGTCAGGGAAGCGGCTTTCAATTTTAATGTGCCCTAAACTTTCTTTCTCTCCTACGCCCTGCCTGTCTGCTYGGAAAGTTGTGCTCCAGACTGTTCACAATGCAGCTATCCACAATTCATCAGGCACCTCAAGCTGCAAGTTTTTCAGAGTGCTGTTTTGGTTACAGGTTCTTAACTGCTGCTCATCTCCTGCTGATACTGCACAAAACCTGCCAAAAGCCTTCTTTTGTAGATAGAAATGAATCTGGATTAGTTTCCAGACATTCTGTCAAGAAATTATACAGCACATAAGCTCCAAAAAGCAGGTTTTGTTTCCATGGTCGTTTCAGTGCAGGCATTTGTCTGTTTTATCCACATATGGTTTGTTTTTTCAGAAAAAAAAATCAAATAATTCAAATGCACATTTCAAATGAGCGTGCTTAACAGTCAGGAATAGTTGCTTTATTTTACACAGGGCTTTTAGTGGTTCAGTGTGGCTGTACACTTCCCTTTTGTGTTGCTTAACATCAAGAGTAATCCAACAGCAAAATAAGTAGGTCTAGCAATTTTCACTTGATTTAGCATTTCTTTTTTAATTATGTGTATAATTCTAAATGTTGATCTTGTATGGGTGGTATGCAAATCGATATGCACATCTGCTAATTTAAATGGTAATGTTAATAAGAATAAGCTCATATCTTAACCTCACACTGTTCAGTAATGTGCAACATCCAACCCTTTTATCTCTTTTTATTCTCTCTAGCACTGCAGTGATAACACCCATCATTGCCAATCAGATATGAACATAGTAGGTGCTTGGAAGAGAGGCTACACTGGAAAGAATGTTGTGGTCACCATCCTGGATGACGGCATTGAAAGAAACCATCCAGACTTGATGCAGAATTATGTGAGTCCACAGTAGTCCAGATTTGCTGCTTTATGTAGACTGCAATAAATCTGGTGCTGATAGAGAGATGAACATATTCTCATTGCTGTAGGGAGGAAAAGGGAGGAGGGAAGGAGGAGACTCATACGACCAGTTCTTCAAAGGGTAACACCAAAAGGAAAAAAATGTTCTTCCAGGAGAAAAAATGTTGCTTTTGGTAGTATGTGTTCTTTTAAGACTATGCACAGTCTGAATGTCTGTAGTATCTGGATGCCTTTGATAACCGAGTCTTGCATTTCTGAAGAACTGTAACCAATCATCTGAAGTTCCTTCTCTGCAGTTATTTTACTTATTATCCTCACACTCTCAACTCTCTCAGAGATTAGGAATAGAATATGCTGCTTTCGAGTTAATCCATGCAGCTGGAATCCATTTTTGGCCAATATATTTCGCTTGCAAGACAGCAGATCTTCTCAAAGTGCTGTTATTTTAGGCACACTCTTCTTTTTCTTTTTAGAGTTATTTATCGTATTGATAGAAACAGTATTAAAGGGAAATGACATGACTTGTTGTGAGTTGCTAAGTTAAGAATAGATACAGAATGATTTCAAGGGTTTTTCTAGTAAATCTCTGTTGACTCCAAGAGTCCCTCCACAATTTGTATTAGGAGGAGAACTGTCTTGTTTACCATATATTTCATATAACCTCAGAATGTGTCTGTTTGCATTTATATGATTAGTTTAATATACCTTGGCAGGACTGCAAAACATAGGCAGAGGCTGCCTCACTAGTAGGTGATTTCTTGATTTATTGTTACACTTTGAAGCTGTTTACAGTGCAGGGCTATGCTTTGCTGGAGTGATTTTTCAAGCATTCCCATATTTCAAGAAAAGGTACTCATTAATAGACACATGACCTTGAGAACCTTACTATTTCTCTGAAATGAAATGTGCAAGCTCTGTGTTCACAGAAGATGAGAAAACAAACACATTTGGACTGTGTCAGACTGATGAAGATGACCAAAACAGGGCAGTTGTGTACACCTTCATACCCCAAACACAGGTAGATCTTCTACAAGAGGCGCATGCTGAGTAAGCATTTCTGTCATATTGACACAATGTCACATTGACATAATGTCATATTGACATTATATTCAASAGATGAAGAGGATCACAGAATCACAGAATATTCAAGGTTGGAAGGGACCTCTAGAGATATCCAATCCCCCCTGCTCCAGCAGGGACACCCAGAGCATGGGGCACAGGGCGGCATCCAGGCGAGTTGGGAAGATCTCCAGAGAAGGAGACTCCACAGCCTCCCTGGGCAGCCTGTGCCAGGGCTCTGGCACCCTCACAGGAAAGAAGTTCCTCCTCACATGCAGATGGAACTGCCTGTGTGTCAACTTATACTCATTATGCCTTGTCCTGTCACTGGCCACCAYTGAGAAGAGCTTGGCCCCTTCCTCCCTACATTCTCCCCTCGGGTACTTATACACACTGATCAGATCATCGATCCTCTTCTCCAGGCTAACCAGGCCCAGCTGATTCTTTCCTCATTAGATCCAGTCCCTTAATCATCTTTGTYRCTCTCCGCTGGAGCCTCTCCAGAAGCTCCACATCCCTCCTGTCCTGGAGAGCCCAGAGCTGCCCCCAGTGCTCCAGGTTTGGCCTCCCCAGAGCTGAGCAGAGGGGCAGGATCCCCTCCCTGCCCCTGCTGCCAACATCCTCCTCATGCAGCCAGGAGCCCATTGGCCTTCTTGGCCACGAGGGCACTGCTGCCTCATGGCTAACTTGGGAGCTGCTCTCCAGCAGGTCGACCCCTAATCTGTCCTGGTGCCTGGGGTTATTCCTGCCCAGGGGCAGGACCCTGCACTTGTCCTTGTTGAACCTCAGGAGGTTCCTCTCTGCCTAACACTCCAGCCTCTCCAGGTCCCTCTGGATGGCAGTGCAGCCTTTCGGAGTGTCGGCCACTCCACCCGGCTTGGTGTCATCTGCAGACTTGCTCAGGGTGCTCTCAGTGCCCTCGTCCAGGTCACTGATGAAGAGCTTGAACAGGACTGGGCCCAGTACTGACCCCTGGGAGACGCCACTGGCCACAGGCCTCCAACGGGACTTGGCCCCATTTATCACCACCCTCTGAGCTCTGCCATCCAGCCAGTTCTCAATCCACCTCGCTGTGCACTCATCCAAATCACAACCCTGGAGATTTCCTATGAGGATAGTATGGGAGACAGTGTCAAAAGCCTTGCTGAAGTCAAGGTAGACAACATCCACGGCTCTCCCCGCATCCAGCTGGCCAGTCATCCCATCATAGAAGGCTATTAAGTTCGTCAGGCATGACTTCCCCTTGGTGAATCCATGCTGACTACTCCCGATCACCTTCTTCTCCTTCATATGCCTGGAGATTCTCTCTAGGATGAGCTGCTCCATCAGCTTTCCAGGGATGGAGGTAAGGCTGACCAGCCTGTAGTTGCCCGTCTCCTCCCTCTTGCCCTTTTTGAAGACTGTAGGGATTCTTCCAGTTCTCTGGCACCTCTCCAGCTCTCCAGGACCTCTCCAAGCTGATGGAGAACAGCTGAGCAACAACCCCCACCTCAGCACTCCTCAGGACTTCTGGGTGCATCCCATCCAGGCCCTTAGATTTACAGATTTCCAGTTTGCCTAAATAACCCTTCTCACAATCCTCCTCGACCAGCAGGAAGTCTTCCTCTCCTGGTTCTCTCTCGTATACTGCTCCCCATGTACTTCATGGGGAGCAGTAAAGACAGAAGCAAAGAAGGCATTTAGCAGCTCTGCCTTCTCTGCATCCTCCGTCACCAAGGCCCTCTCCCCAGTCAGCAGYGGGCCCACATTCTCCCTGCYCTTCCTCTTGCAGCTGATGTATTTGGAGAAGCCCTTCCTGTTGTCCCTGACATCTCTCGCTAACTCTAATTCCAAACGGGCCTCGACCTCTCTAATTGCAGCCCTGCATTCTCTGACACTGTGCCTATATTCCTCCCATGTGGCCTGGCCCTTCTTCCACATTATGTATGTGCTCTTTTCCTCATTAAGATTACSCAACAGCTCCTTGCCCATCCACGCAGGTCTCCTGACCACTTTGCTCGACTTCTTTCTTGTGAGAATGCCCTGATCTTGAGCTTGGAGAAAGTGATGTTTGAATGTTAGGGTCATAGAATCATTAACAGGCCATCAGAACTACAATCGTGTCCACAGTTCTAAAGACTATGGACAAAATTTTAAAATTTTAAAATTTTGTTTGCCATGCATATCTGTATCCTGCGTGTGAAACAACTTTAAAAAACATGAGGACTGCAAAGCACTAACAAGAAAATATTGTCTCATTTGTCAACACATGCCTAGTTTGATCATATGCTACATCTTTCATTTTAATCTCTGAAGTCATATGAACCAAATATACCAAACCAACCCAAATATACTTCTACTTCCTCACTGAATGACCCAGACTGTAGCAGATGTCACTTCATCCCAGTACTATCCTTCCACTGAATTTAAAGCATGTATTTTTTCCCATACCACCTCCTCTTTCCTTTTCCTTGTGCCAACAAGGAATTCCCCTAGAGCAGTACACATTGCTTGTTTTATGACAAATGCCTTCTATATGTTGGACTACTGCTGGTGTGGCTGCAAACAGGAATATATCTGAGGTGGATGTGGTAACGGGTTGTGAACAAAGAATAGATTAAAAAAGAGCTGCTTACCATGTAAACACACCACACACCACCACATCAATTAATGGGAGCCATACAAACCAGCAGCTATTTGCTCTGTAAGCTATTTTCAGCTCTAAGAATCTCGGTAAACATAAAATATGGAGCAAAAATACASAGATATTTTGCATATATTTAAAGCAGTTGTACACGCAGATGAATGAGGGGATGTTTAGAGAGATGCTTTTTATTTCCAAATGTTCCAAATGTTTCTAATAGTTGCATTTTAAGCTGTGTTTTAGTAAAAATACTTGTGGTAAAATGTTATCATTTGTGTTCTTTGAAGCTCTACATAAAATTTCAGTCATCATCTTGTAAATAATTTCTGTTATCTTGAAACATTTAGCAAAATTCAGATTTTGCAAATAAATACTCTTAATTTCCAAGTTTCATAGAGGGATTATAATCTCTTGTCATAATRAAACACCTCTTTCTACTTCCTCACAGATATTGGAACTAGGCTTTTCAGGGCATTTTTTATCCTCATTTTTTTTTGAAAGGGGAAATAAAATGTCTAAATCCTGTAATTATAAGATTATAATCATTTCCTAATAAATGCAATTGTTAAAAAAACTGCAGGAACGTTAGTTCACCTAATTAGTGTCTTGTAGGAACCTGCTAAAGAGAGTGTAGGTCAAATGAGTCAATGACTAATTAATGAGAAACTGGTTTTCTTTGTCTTGTTGGCTGCAGGATTCGCAGGCTAGTTTTGATGTCAATGGAAACGATTTTGACCCGATGCCGCGATACGATGCCAGCAACGAAAACAAGTAAGACACTCATGACATTTTCTATGCAGTTCTTCAAGTAGAATTTACCAATTCTGCTACAGAAGTCTAGGGAACTTGAGTCTTCATAAATCAGTGTGATCTGCATTTAAATCTCTGTGAAATATGTGTTTATGTCTCTCCCACGCACACTGTATGATACTCATTCTTTGAGCGTATTTAGAGACATCTGAGAATACATAAAAATAGCTTGAAAGTTCTGGGTGTATGAAGTGAAGCACTTTCATCCCCCTTGGGATGCATAGTGAAGGAGGAGGTACACCTTTTCTAGGTGTCRTCTCAGTGAGTTATTGAGGATATATTATTTGTGAGAACTGCCATAGCTTCGGACTCTCTTGAGCTTTATAGACCTGGCATTTTGAAGAAATATGTAAGTTAAGAAAGTTTTTACTCTCTAGCCATCTGTTTAAAACTCTAATGGCAATTTAACATACAGAACTTTGCTAGACACCATACAGAACCAAGAAATAGCAATTCTTTCTTTTTATAGTTTCCAAGGATGGTTAAATGTATTTATATGAGAGCGCTGTCTTTCTGCATCAGGTATTTGGTGTCTGTCATCCTAACCCTGCTCTTCTTGGGACATACCATGGCAAAGACTCGGGGGAAAACTGGGAAGGGACATCTCRACTTAGGCTGAGATGGGTACCTGAAGGCAGTTATTTGTCAGTTWAATTTTAAGCATCTACTTGTATTAGAGGAATTAACATCCAGCTAGTTGTCAAAATGCTATCTGTGCATTTTGTTTTACTCGTTTTTCTTTTTTCAAGGAAAACACTGAGTATTACTTGCCTACAGAAGAGAGAGAATGGGATGAAACCTTTTACTTTAGCAGCTCAAATTATTTGGGATTTGTGTTCTTCCCATATGATCCTGCAGACATACTCCAGTATAATACAGCTGTTCTGGGCTAATTCAGTTCAAAGTCAGCCACATGGAGTTACATTGGCTTGACTGGAGAAACCAACTGGACAAAGCTTGGAGCAAGTTTAGATAAGAGAAYACATTCTTTGTCAATTCTTTCTGTATAATAGGAGGAAAAATACATGAACAGGCTGAAGGTCAGAAGCGCGTTACACATCTATTTACTTGTTGCATATAGCTTCCTCTGTCCTACAGTCAATCTCAGGGAGCTGTGATAGCTACCTTCAGCCATATGAAAACTATGAAAACTGAGATGAATTCAGTCSAATTATTGCTTGGTCAGTCAGCCTGGTTCTACATAACTATGGGTAAGCCAGGATGAGAACTATGTGAGGATTTAACTCTTTAAAAATATATGTATATAGGTACATATATATTTACACATACATATCTAGGTTGTGATAATTAAAATATTATTTAACGTAAAAATATATTATACCAATAACACCTGGAATAATAAAATAATTTATTTATTTGTGGTTGCAATCTTAGCATATGTTCCTATTCAGTTGTTCTTATTTTATGCTGTATAAATGCTGCCAAATATTTCTGTCTAGAAACAAGTACATGCAAGAACTATTTCTTCTCTCCCCTTTTGGCTCTTAGGCATATCTTTCTCATTCTATTTTCATACAGAAGCTCCATTTACTGAATCGTGTCTGCTTCTTCTTTAGTAGAAATTTCCCAARGCAAGAATGAGTAAAAATAGTGAAATATAGTAAAACTCTTTGCTTTGAAATGCATAAACATGCTGCACATATAGGTTAGTGTAACATTTAGCAAAAATAAAGCACTGGTGTAGAACAAATGATGGAAAGAGCCAGTTGCCACATTGACTCAGTTAAGTTAGTGACAAGCCAAGGATATCTGATCCATGTTCCCATAAGGAAAATGCTCATGCTGTACTAAAGTTGTCAGGAAATATTCCCAAGACTCTGTTCAATGAAACAGAAGAATAAATTTAAAAGTATATCAATTCCTGCTCTTTTCAAAAAGTCTTTTACTTCTCTTAGAGTTGAGGAATTTCATTTGCTTTGCTTAGAGATAGCCAATAGCTGTCACAGAGATGTCAGAATCAGTAAATTTATTAAAAATAAGTGTTTATAAAGAGAAATAATACGTTTAGCTTAGATGATGACATCAGACTATTGGCTAATGTTTAAAACACATTGTTCACCAGAAAACAGAGTACAAACTTAGAAAACTGAGTCACCTATAGCCTTAAGCATAGAGGCACTGCCAGACTGCCTGCTGCAGCACCTAGCTTGTGCATGACTGACCGCTTAAACACAAGGCCTAGGCTGAAATTAGGTGCTGGTGTGTTTGCCTTGTGGTCATATCCTGACTCATCTGTGTGAAGACATTCCTGTTCTTGGAGTTGCACTGTGGGCAGTGGACAGTTGGAGATCTCCTAGATGAAATGAGGGATGTGCGCTCCTCGTCAAGTGGGAGAATTTGAAGGATTCACCCTCTTTGTTTGGTGATGTGAGGAGACATGTCTCTAGCTGAGCCTTTGCATTTAGGTGGCCATCTCTTTCTCACAAAAAAATGTCCCCAAAAGGAGGCCATCTTCCCTTTCACTGACAATTAGATGTAGATATAGGATATAAACTGGGCAGATTGATATATCTCCTCAGGCTTTGTATTTTCTGATCCAGCCTCTGTGGTGAACACTTCCACTGCCTCATTCCCAAAGGCCTGAGTGGGACGCGGTGGTGGGGAGCTCACCTGGGAGGTGGACTGTGCTAACCAAACGTTGTCGGGAGGCCTGACCTCAGCCACAGGCCAGAGCCTGTGTTTGGACACATGGGTGCCTCGGAGCATGGAAGGGCTTTAAATGTGGGCAGCCCAAGCTCTGCACAGAGATCTGCTCTGYCTTGTGGACCTGCAGATATACCAAGACTGGTAAGCATTGCTTCAGCATCGTCAGCATTTTGTGGCTCTTGCCCTTCCTGCCCTCCTTTCTGCTAGACTCAACAGAAATTAAATGACTACATAAGCATTAAGGAGACTTATTAGCAGCCCATGCATATTTTTGTGTGTCCAACATATCCTTTAAAATCTTAGCAGGAATTATGATTTTCCAGTATATGTGGTCATTTGGCACTTGTTATCTCAAGTTGTGCCTGGAAGTTGAGGTAAGCACAACCAGGGAACGCTCTGAAAGCCTTACTTTACAGAGTAAGGCTCTGTAACATGCAAGATCAATTTAGTTGATGCCTGATTCCTGCTATAGCAACTAGACAACATTGCGTAATGGCAACTTGTATCTTCCAGTAAAGGTGGGATGTGCAAATGTGATATTGCTTCTCAAAAKGGTCTGATTTCTTCTTCTTCATTTTATAAATTGTATTTGAGGGGTGGAATGATAAAGAGCGAAAAGAAATGCGGTAAAAATGAGCAGGTGTCGGTGCAGCTTTACAAACAGCTGTGAAACATCAGGGTACTGGATCTGTTTGCTCTCTTTTCTCCTTTAATTAATAATGAAGGCTTTCTGTTGCTGAGGCTTATTAGTAAGGAAAAAGGAATTAGCTGTGGATTTGTAAAGAGACTGTAGATAACCAGAATGCCACTTTACAGAATTAATATTTTTAAAGTTTAAAGTGAAATCTTCTCTTAGCTAAAAAGAACAACAGGACAGAAAGAAACATCAGATTAAATTTCAAGCCTTGTAGTCAAAACCAGGGTGGGACGATAGTTTCTTTAACTACTATGGTATGTAGGAGTCCTGCCAGAAGTTTACTTCGGTTTCTACAAATTGGCAGCAAATCATGAAGCTTGTAAATGGTACAGGCCTATACTAGAACTTCCTTTTGCTCAGAGGCTAGAGACAGCAGTCAGCTGTGGATGAAGTCATTCCTGCTATGCAAAGCATCTTATTTTGGTTTGCTGCTTGCTAAGCTCAGCTGCTTAATTATTTTTCTCTTATTCCACTGTTACATGCGTGTTAAAACAACTAKGCATTATCAGTTTGTAGAAAGAACACAGACTGTCTTAAGTTATACCCTGCCCACTGAATAGCCTCAGAAATTAAACAGGAATATCTGTACCATAAAATATATTTTTACTTGGACTAGACAAAAATATATTTTTATGTTTCATGAAAAAATTCGGGGGGCTGATATTTCAGAGCTTAGGTTTCATTTGGACACTTTTAAAAACAGGTATGTTTTAAAGAAAAACTGCTTTAAAGAATACCCGTTGCAAGAATACTCACATTTTTCTGTGATACATAGGAACTGTTACTTTAATAACCTTCTAAGTTGTATTTCAAAGAGCTTGTGAAAGAAAAATGTGTGAAGTCAAAGACTTTTTGCTGTTAAAAAATGATAAGTACAAGCTACTCTTTGATTTCTTAATGTCCAGACTTTTCAATATCTAAACAGTTTTATATCTTATGTCACAATGGCAAAAAAGTTAATGAGCTAATGAATTTCAATCCTGCTCCATCTCACATAATGACATTGTTTTTCAGTGGCAGACCAGTACATCCATTCTAATCTGTTACTGCTTTCCTTTATCTGTCACGTTAATGCTGTTGCTCAATAAAATGCCAAGGGCTTAATTTTCTTCCAGCAGTGACAAGCTGCTAGTTTACAGCAGCTGATTTTGTAGAAGACCTCTAGTATGTCCTAAATTACTTAATCAGAACAGATATTATATGTTTAACAGGCAGATCAGCTTCTGTTGCCTCCCGAATGGTCAATAGGATGGAAGTGGGAACCTGCAGGACTTTGCTGTGCCTCTGTGCAGAGCGGGTCTCAGAAGAACCGAGCACGGTCAGAGCCAGCGAGACTGAAAGTCTCTCACTGAYGGCTTGAAAGATCAGAAAAGTTCCTCTTAACAACACCATTATAGAAAGAATATTTAAATGTAAATGCGGGTATCTGTCTATAGAGTTTCTGCATTTTGATTGCCAATATGCAGCTGTTGCTGCTGCTTTGAAGCTAGCGTATCGTGTATTGAAGACAAAACTGAAGGGAAGATAAGATGGATGGCAAAGCATTGCTGTACCATCTTGTGCTTTATCGTTTGGATAGAGACCAATGACGTTTCAGGTGTCTATTCACAACTAAAAGACTGGTGTTTGTTTTAGATCTGCCGCTGCTTGTTGCTTATATCTGCTCAAGGCTCCCTCGTGGGGCTGAATCCTGAGGCTTTCATTTATGGTGCTGAGCTCCGGAGCCGAGCTGGGCCGGATGTCACTCAGAGGTGTCCAGGCTCCGCGTGTCGGCTCTTTCCCTCTGCCCTAGGTCTTCCCCTAGACTTTCCTCAGACTCCATAGGCCTGAAACCCATGGATTCTGTGACAGCATCATCTGCCAGAGTGTGTTTCTGTCAAATGTCGCTGAAGCATCTGTGATAGATAAATCCACTCCAATATAAGAGATTATCTATCTCTTATAGATAATAAGGCAATAATTAGCAGAGAGAATTTACTTAATGGCATCTCTAGTGCTGTGGTTCTGTGTAAAACACACCGACGCTGAGCACGTCATGCCCAGTTCCTTGTGCCCGTGTCCCAGCGGCAGGTGTCCGGAATGCGTCAGCTTCTCTGCAAACTTAAAGGATTTGCTGAGAGTTGTTATGAAATTGCAGATTTTACAGTTGTTTTCTGTGAAGTGGTGACGTGTTCCGTTATGGAAAGCAGGGTCCGGACTGGGCAGCCCATGAAGATAGAGGCAATTGGTATAGAAGCTGGAGTCAGGGACTGCAATCCTGATTTATAGTGTTTTGGAGGTATTCTGGTTTTAAACTCTCTGCCCTATGACCATATCCCATTGTGCTGCAATCTTACCAGATGTTAATAATGAAACTCGATTCAGGCTGTGTCAGTGTTCAGCTAGATTGCCACATTTTACAAGGAGCGGTGTTAGTGATTCACCAGTAAGTATCCAAGTTAATTATCATCTAGTGACCCAAAAAAGTGTCTAGGGGCATGATGTAGCATGGAGATCATGAGATATTAGTACTGTGTGCTTGCCAGTTGCTGTAGTTAAAGGTCCCACTGTTGCAATTGTAAAAATAAGGGAGATAAACCTTGTCTTAAAGCTCAATTTGCAGACTCATGCTGTGCTGAAATAAGTTTTCTTTACAGTTTCATTGGAGCTTATTTTTCTTCATTTCCTGTTTTTAACTGTTGCTTAGAGTCCCTGTACACTGTTACCAAATGAACATGCCTGTTCTTCAGATGGCTGTACCTCAGGGGTAAAGCTCACATATCCTTCATTTCCCTTATGGAAGGGCTGAGAGGCTTGGTGAATTTGAAGCTTTTGGAGAGGAAAGCTTCCTTCTTGAGAAAGGCAAGTCTTGTAGAAACATAGTTCAAGAAGCCCCACCACCCAATCTTTTTGATTCTGTTTTACTTTTATACTAAAACGTGTGTTTAACCTATCAGAAAAAATAAAGAAGTCTGCTCTAAACAAGCAAAATGTTGATATTTTGGAGTGTTGATGCTGCCTCAGTCAGCGTGGTTGTTCAAAACCTCTAGAAAACCAGTGAGGAAAACCCTGGAATTGCTGCAGCTGAGGACCATCAGCTGGGATAGCCAGGAAGCCAGGCTGTTCCCTCATCCCCCACAAGCACTCTGCTCAGTGGTCTTTAAGGTCAGTCCCTTGTTCCAGCTTTTCACTTTGACAGGACAATGAAAGATTCATTGGACCACAGGGCTGATTYAGAAGCCTTTTGATCCAGGTTCCAGCATCGGCAGTAGGAATCATCCTAACGAAAGTTTTGTCAAACTGCCAAAAATTGTCTTTTTAGTAAACCCTTCTAATGTGCTCATTATGTTATCGCGCTACGTTACATAATCCCCTCCAAAACGCACAAGTGGTTTGAGTTATAATTTGCTGAGAGACAAAAGGAAAGACATTTCTTTGAGCAGTCACTGAAATCAAGAGAAATCAAACAAGAGAGGAAATAAACAAAAACAAACTTCTGCCAAAATTCCCGTTGTTCACAGAAGCTAAAAAAAAAGAACCTTTTAGCTTGGTGTTGGTTGCTGAGCAGTGTATTTCACTGAATACTTGGAGTTTGAGGAGCAGCACAGCTCCCTTTTGAAATATATAAAACTCTCATGTTCTCGAATGTTTAACCACGACACGACAGGAAAGCTTTTCCCCTGTTTCTAATTACTGAAGTACCAGACAATGAGCTCACAAATAAAATGACATTCTGAAGTGTTATGCAACTAGTTTGAGTTCTTTTATGTAAATAATTGATAACAATGAGTCACATCTTCCCTTTCTATTCAAAGTCAACAATAGAAGGGATATAAGCTTTAACAGTTGCTGTACCTTTGGTTTTCACTTTCCTGAATTCTTTCTCTTTTTTAGGGAAAGTGAGAAACTAAAGGTTTTTCTTTTATTATTCTGAGACGGTCTTTTTCCTGGGGTTGGAATTTTATGCAAGCATGTGTCTGTATTTGAGGTTTTGAACTTCAGAGTTTTGATTCGATATAATAGTGGGTTAGTTTCAGGTTGGTTTGTATTTAAGATCTTTCTCTGAGTAGAATTTGAGTCAGAAAATATGTATCTCTGTGCCTGCTGAGGACCCTGAGGTTCCTTTTGAGACCTTGGAGGTACTAGAAAAGTTGAAGAGAGCAGATCCATTCTTTATTTGCTCTTGGATTTTTGCCTGTTGACTTAACTGCAGCCAGCTCAGTCTAAGGCCGTGCAAAATCTGTCTTCTTAAAAATTTGCACATATATCACATATATGCCCAAAGCACAGTTTTGATCTACACTTTTAACAATTGTGGCATTAAAAACAAGCCTCTGTTTACCAGTTTGATAAAGTAATTGTGAATCCAAAGTCACAAAAGCTGCTTATGAAGTGTTTTTTCTTATTTTAATTTTACTTTTAACACTTTTAACATTTGAGGTCTACCAAATTATGTTATAAGCATACATCTTAATGGAATTAATAGTTTTGTTTATAAGACATTTTCAGACATTGCTTTTATTTGCAAATGAAACAATATGTTTCCGTGTAGATTTTGTGCTGAAGGCAGGCTTAATCCTACTTAAAATTTAATTATTTTCTTACTGTGTCTAGCTTTGTTTTGCATTTTACATTATGTGGATTTTGTTATTTTTCATAGACATACAAAATGCAGTCAAATCTATTAAGTTTGATGCTATAAGCAAAGTCAGATTGCTGTGSTTTGTTTTGTTTTGTTTCCCTGAAGGAAAGCAATCAAGGCAGAGAAATTGAGGTGAAGAAGTAAAGAAATGGATGTAATTGCACTACTGCGGGGGTGGGTCTACTACCAAAAAAAAAAAAACCCTACATTGAAAAACGTTTATATTTTAATAGAACATCATAGCATCCTAAAACAATCCTCTTTAGCAAATTAGGTACAGACTAAGGCCTAATTACTTTTCCAAAATGTGAGATGATAAGGCTGTTGGCTGGAGGTCGGAGTGATAAAATGATAAGACACATCTTCTTTCAGCCTCAGCTTACTTCCCTGCATGCATTACTCTTTTTACTCTGTTAACATTGGATGAGCAACTACTAAGTTTTCCTCCAACTTGGCGAGTGTGTAAGGATTAGCCTACTTATGTTAATTCTTCTTTCCAATTAAGATCTAACTTTTCTTCTGCCATATTGGTGGCATAAGTCTCACAAAAAAAAAGCATTTATCAACATAGATAAGAGTAGGATTTGAATTTATTTCAGGAGGAATTATCTCACTCATCTTTGAAATGGATACAGCTCTAATGAGRAATGCGATCTCCGTTTAACTGTGAACAACAGCATCAAATGGAATTTAGGATTAAGCACAATACGTATCTAATTGAAATTGCACTCAGAATTCAAAATAGGTAATTAACATTTATCTGAGCTAGAGTTTTCTGGGGAYGCCGAGCTATAAAATATCCATTATTTTTAACTGTTATCCCACTACAAGATCAATAATCTGCTGTTAGAAATCACATGCAACGTGGATAAAGATCCGTCCGTGACCTGCCTGCAGAGCGATATATTGCTGTTCTGTTTTGCTTCATGACCCATGGAGCATATACATGGACCCATGGTCCCACAATATCTTACTCGTACAAAAGCATAAATCCCTTTTTTTTTTCCCAAGAACATTCTCCTAGACCATTTTTTAGGGATCAGTGAGTTGATTTTTCCTGGCAAGGAAGAGTAAACATGGAAGTGCAAGACCTGCATTCTTGTACTCCTAATGTACTATTTCAATTCTGATTTTGTCTGCTTTTAGTAGACCTGATATTGTATCTCTTTGTGAGAGAGGTATTGTGTTTTATTTGTTTTTCATTACACTTAAATGATGGGACTGWAATTTAAAGATTGTTGGGCAAAAGGGATTCCTAGGAGTTTTCCAGCTACTACATTTCTGTGTCAGTCTGGATGAAAACTGCAAATCAGGATAAATAGTAGCTGACAATACACTGTCATACAAAAGCTTGAGAAAGAGATGAGCAAATTAAAATATCTAAGTACAGAATATATTCATAATGGGCAAGGCTCTTGGACATGAATTTAGAGTGATAAAATCCATAGGAGTTAGTAATACTTTGTTAAAATACTTGAAGTTCTAGGAATATGGACAGGCCTGATGAAGGGGCTTTTAGTGCTYGTTTTTTTCACAGTTAAACCAGCCAATCTACGGAAATATGTTTTGCATACCTRTATGCCTTGTCCTACTTGAAAATGATTGTAACATTCAGGGAGAGACTTGGGGAGCTGCAGAACATTCTACTTCAAAAGAAAAAATTAAGGAAATTTTCTCTCAAATTGTGTGTCTTCCTACTATAGACGTATTTCTTTCTGAATTTGCTTGTGCATATGTTATTATTACAGCGTGTGTGTGATTTTTTTTCTGTAAATAATTGCAGGAAAAAAAACAGCTGCAAGTGAGTAGTATGAAAAAAAMCCCAAATACTATATTCTAATATACAAAAAGATACAGTTTTGTGACATGCTAATGTTGTTCATGGTGGTCTTTTTATGAAGAGATTAATGCTTTCACACCCCAACCCTGTAATTCACGCTAGCACCCACAAGTAATTTTGGTAACTTTAGAAGGATTCTTTATGGTCACAGACATCCAAAGCATTAGCCCTGCAGGCCTGACTTCTTGGTGAGGCTGACCACAAGATCTGTGATGAGATCAGTGGCTTTGTCCGTGTGCAGACGTGTGTTGGAATACGGAACTTCTCCGAAGAAGTGGAGCTGCTGGGGCAGCTGCTGTTTCCGCAGGTTTTTGGCTGCTCTCCTTGTCCCAGAAGGCAGCCCTGACCGCTGTAGCAATGGCAGTAGCTGCAGGGAGCCTGGCCCGGTTGAAGGTAGGGAGCAAATGAAGAGGAACATCAGTATTTCTTAACTGAATTCCTTAGTCATAGTGTTTCAGGTAGTGAATTCAGCAGCTGCAGATAGGATTTTCAGAGGAATTTGTGGTATCTGCAGATGGCACTGTCCCTCTAATGTGTAGGGTGCCTACCAGCAGAGCAGGTGGAAAACCTTAGAAATCAGATTGCCAGCTGTAAGATCAGGTTATGAAGAACATTAACCAAATAAATGCCATCTCCGAAATCATACTAATTGCTTTCTGTGCCACCAGACAGGTTGGAACAGACACAAGCTCCGTTCACTCATGGGAATATTTGCACCATCTCATTGACACTGGTGCAATAGCAGCAGCTGTGGGCCAGCAGGAATGCACACCAAAACAGTCCTGCCTCTTAGAGGCTYCCATGCAGTCTCGTAGGTTATTCAGGAGTGGTGAGAAATCAGAATCTGAAGTCTTTTTCCTGGCCATTGAAAGGGAATATGATGCTTTTTTTTTACACAGAGCAAAGAAAAGGATGTGGAATTTACATATTCATTCTCAAAGTTATTATTAAGTTTTGGCTATGGTGTTAAGAGTTTTTTATTCTTGTCTCAGCTCTGCAAAATTAAATTATTTTAACCTCTTTRTGTCTATTCTGGTAGTGATGGGTTTATCGTTGGACTTGATGATCTTGAAGGTCTTTTCCAACCATAAGATTCAGTGATTCTGTAAAATGGGAATTGTACTTTCTGAAGTCCAAAAAGATGACTTTCTAAATGGTAAGGCTGTACACTTTATGATAAAAGTTGACGGAATGCAAGCAGGTATGATGGCAAATTTGCAGTTTCCAGTTAATCCCTTCTTTTCCCAGGCTCAAAACATAGCGGACACACTACTGCCCCTGTGTCCACCGACAGCGAAAGCCCTGCTTTATGCCTCCTATATAAATAGCATGGTGTAGCTGGCATGCAGCTGAGTACAAGCATGTTCACTGTAGGTGGTGTGTTTGGAAGTTCCAGCAGCAAATTTAAAGCAGGCTTTATTTGATGTGTGCAAGCCTGGGGTTTCTGGGCCTAATATCTCAGGTAAATATGGGTGGATTTTCCTACTCATTCTGTCAGGACTCTAGTTCTTACTCTAAACCTTGGAAAAAAAAGCTGAAGAAATTAATACAGCATTAACTATACATAGACATATTCTCTGAAACACTGATAAAAGCCCATTAATAAAAGTTAAAGTGAAGTTCATGTTAATAGGAAGTGGTTATAAGGCATACCAAGAGTTTTCTGATATGTGTAAAGTAATATTCGAAGTGACACTAACTTCCTTTGCAATATGAGATCTTGCTTCCAATTTAGGATTAATTTTAGATTTCAAAACATTAACAAAACCCTGAAATATGCTTATTATCCCTTATTATATAGTTGCATAAGAAAAATGGGTATAAGGGCGTGTTTGCAAAGATGTCTCATCTGTTATATATACTTATGTCAGGTTTTAATACTTGTCTTCCGTGGTTAGCATGGCTGAATTACAAAACAGTTTTAAAATGATATAAGAATCTGGATACAGGAGGTTTGACTGRTATGCTTAAATACCTTCTATATTAATTTATTTTTATTTAATCATTTCCATTCTTAATTATTTGATTTTAATTAATTAATACAATAGGTTTAATTAATTAAATATATAAATTACTTTTTTACATCCTTATGATTTAATCAGGGCAGGTTTTAAGGTAGACATTGAYGAAGTAGCACATCTGCCAACATCTGAAAACCGAGTATCTGTTGATCTTAGGTTTACTGCTGTTGATATATATGTTTCTCTCCACTTTTTTGTTTGTCTGATTGATTGTTATAATGAAGACATGGATGTTTCCTTTGATTGTTKAGGTCTTTGTGTATTTTTATTGGAGATGTGGCTAGTGCATTGACAATRGAAATTACGAGTTTGCATTTGTGTCACAGGTGACACATGTTTCCAAGGATCCCAGAATCCCTCACACAGAAATAACTTTTGGAAAGAGAAAGAACAGGCACCACTGAGGCACCTGCAGAGGATATTTTCTAGTCATCTGGAGCTAATAAATATCCAGCCAGCATTTCYTTGGAGTGGAAAAGCATCAGTTTGAAGACTTAATGTCAAATACAGCATTATTAAACTTTACAAGACAGTACCTTGGCTGTGGCAAGGGCATATGAATAGACAAGAGATATTATTTTCTCTGCAGTTTCCATGGTCAGGATTCATCCTGTGCCCCTTTTCACTGTCAGTTTGGTGATTCTACAGCTATAGTAGAACTCCCCTCTCAATGCTATTAGTAAGTGTTTCTACTTTCTGGAAATTTTCTGGAAACAAAGTGGATTTTGCCTAAAAATATCYGAAACACTGAATGACCCTATGTAGGTTACTTATGGCATGTCATCTGCTGGCAGTATTAATATCTAAGAGGTGGATAGCGACTGAATGAAGAAACAGATGGTATGGGGAATGTGGTGTATTCTGCTTTGTATTTTTTATAATTGCCTTAGGAATATGTAGAGAMTCGTTCATTTACAAAAGAGTGTTATTTCACTGTCACTAAAAGTCAAGGCTATCGGGATATTGCAGGAACTAAATTCTAGGCTTATGTTAATAATCTGTTCTCTTTATGGAGACTCTTTGTTGCAAAYTGGGAAGAGCCAAGTTAATTGTCTCATTGAATCAGTATATCTAAGGTTGAAAAAGCAGCTAAATTGGCCATTTTTACAAGGTAATTGTAAGAGTTTTTGTTATGCAAGAATACATGTCCTAGTTTGTCCATTTCCTTCCCTCATTAAGTTATTTTAATTCCATATGTTCAAAATTTGAGTTTGGGCCTTTGTTTTTCCTCATCTCTATATGTTACAAGTGAAGTGATGAAACTGTCTAGTCTCACAGATGAAATACGGGGAACAGGAAAGTATGGATTAATGAGTAGCTCCTCCCAAGCATATACACTATTAGGCTGTGCACACTTGGGCTGGGCATAGCGAGAGATTGACCAACCTGACAAGCATAAAGCAACAGCCAAAGCTGCGTGCAGCCCCTCCTCCCTATTCTCCACTTTTCCCCCCCTCCACAGCCTCTTGCATTTGGTGAAACCTGCATTTGGTGAAAACCAGATCTTTTTGCCTGTGTAGCAGCAGGGCCTTGAGGTCTAAGTAGTCTCATGTTCTCTCCTTTCAAAAGCCCAGGGCAGTATTCAGAAACAGCCCTCCCAKTAGATAGACCCAGGAGGAGATGCACTGATCCTAGAGATCTGATGCTGTTACTGAACAGGTGTGATTCCGGTGAATGCTTTAACTTGTGATTTACCATAGTGAACATGAACTGGGACTGGGTTCCCTGCCTTGAAAAAAGTTACCATGCAGTTAATATGAAGGACTGTGAAGAAAAGCCAAACTGCCAGAGTTTTGCTCTTTGCTCTTTTGAACGAATTTGTTCCTTTTTCACCARTGAGTCCCCCAGTTCCAGAAAACAGGCTAGATGACTGAAACTTTATCCTGGTCTAGAATGTCATCCAATGGCAGTAAATAATTCCCTTATAAAAGGGAATAAACTTACCATATATTGGCAAGTATAATGACTATTACATTAGCCATATTCTTGGCTAAATATATTATTTACTAATCTTAATTACTACTTATTTACTAATTACAAATTTGCCTGTTTGTCATTCCATTTCTTATTTCAGTGGCTCCATCAGAACTTCTGCTTGTTGTTTGTTATGCCTTAGGTAGAAAATACAGAAGAAAGACATACTTGTTTTATACACTTAGATTCATTTATCCACTCACATAAACAAAAATGTAAAAGAGTAATTAATATTGTGGAATCACAGTCCTTTGCTGGACTCATATCAGAACTTCATGCTTAAGAGAAATTGGTTTCCTACTGCTAACAGTGAACAAATGCAGAGAGGGTGGCAAGGGAGCATCACTGTTACCTACGCTGTTAAATTTAAGACATGAGTGTCTGGGATATGAAATGTTCCATGTGCTTGTTTTCATTTTGTCATCTTCAATCCTGTCTGAGAGAAAGAGATGAGTTATTTCCAAGTTATTCTTTAAGTAACTTCCCATAATCATGCAAAAGTCATTAGCCTTGGGGACCTCGACTCCAGCCAGCTTCCAGTCCTGGGCTGTAACCACATTACAACACTGCAGTTGATGCTCAGAAGCAGGATCCTGTCTGTGTAATATAATATCCAAATCTTTGACAATTCTGCTGGTATCTCMCATTGAAGATTTGTGTAACTTGTTTTTCACATTTAATCTGTCATCTCTTTCTCCACTCTTATTATCCAAATGTCTCCCCTCCAGAAAGTAGTTTTATTCTTATTATTTTTAGTTATAATAGATTGTGTTTTAAAGGCTGAAGTTTCTTTTTTTTTCCTCTTATATGTTAAACTTCTTTCAATTCCTTTATATTTCTTCCTTCTAATATTTCTGGAACAGCATCCCTACCTAGTGCCAGTTAGGAAACTACTTTTCATCCTTCAGATTAAAGACCRTTTATATGTGAACAGCTATAAAAACTGATTTCTTCTGCACCACATAAACTCCAGAACACAATAAAATGCAGTTTTGATGATTGCTCTTAAAATATATTTTTATGAGCAGTTATTGCATTGCAGTGTCTCAGATATCACATTTTCCCATTTACAAATATATTCCAGTGTTAAAAAAAAAAAAAGACATTTGAAAGGTTAACTAAAGAATGATTTTGCAAAAATAAATGCCAACTCACATATTTTTAGCAAGACAATAACGTGTACCTACAACTCCACATTTTCCAAATAATTGGAAAATTATTTTGTCATTATTCACTTAGTGGTGATTTACATTTGGATTTCAGAAGATTATAGGTTACCTACAATTAGAGTTAGAAACTTCTGCAATAACTGTGTGGTTAATATTTACATTTGAGTCTCTATTATCTAAGTTTCAGTCTGTATTATTGGGTATAAACCAGCTTTTCAAGTGTATCTTTTGGGTTAAGGCACCAATATCTTGACAAAGGATCAGAATATMGCAGGGTCAGCATTTCAGCATTTCACATCTGGATAAAGATGCATCCATAACATTTCTTTAGTTCTGTAATCTTCTCTGTTCAGTAAAATAAATTTGTCATACAGTTTGTTAAGTTGAAGACAGAAAGGTGTCTTACTAGTCAGTGTTTGGTGGAACCTRGTTTGGTTGCTGTTACATTTTTCATCCCCTTGATTCATTTATAATTAAAAATATGTGAAAAACAACTCCTAATATTTATGCATTGCATTTATGCATATGCAATATGTTTGTTATGTAATCATGATGAGAAGGGAAGTTGTCTGTGTTACCAGAAATAGAGGAGCAGATGTTCAAGCACAGGCTATTAAGATATRCTTAACCTTGTGTAAACTTAGAGAGTATCTATTTTAACTTTTTTACCATTATTTGTTGTTGAMTCTTTCCATATTCCTAGCATAGAATTTGAAAGGGATATGAAGTTTTCATCTTTTTTATAGGCATATGCTTTGATAAAGACAGAATACCTCTTTCCTTACTTGTCTACAAACTTTTTTTCCTCTGCTGAATCTCTCTTTCAGAAAACCCCAATAAGTAACTGGTGTTTTCAGGAGYGCTTTTGATGGACTTGCATTTAAATGGTGTGTAATTCTTTTCTCCCTTAGTTCCTTTCTGAAAAGATTCAGTGGTGACAGTCTAAAGTGGACTGGAGTATAATGTTAGTGTCATGAAAAGCTGGAGGTTACCAGAAGTAAACCCTCTGGTCTCTTCTGTTTTTGTCTTGTTAAAGATTTGATAAGCTCCAGGAGAATAAAAGACAACAAAGAGGCATGTCTTTGTGAACTGAAGGAATAGTTGTCAGAGGTGGAGACTCTGAAGAGCCAATTCCCATGGTTTTCCATGTTACCTTCAGCTCTCTTTGCTATCTCTGAGCATTTCCTTCCTCTAAACATTCAGAGGAGAGGTATGAAACAATTAACTTTAATCTTAAACATGTTCCAGGTGCCTTAAATCTTCTGTCTTTTCTGAAAAGCAAATTAGGAGAGATGATTATTGACAGTCTTATATGTAWATGCTCTATCAATGGGGAGCAATAGCTAATCAAGGAACATGCACCTCTTCTCTTTCCATCCTTTGCCTACCTGTGCCTGACTCAGAGACTAAGGCTGATGCCAAAAAAAAAAGTTAGTTTATATAACAGAATAGTACAGAGCTCTTAAATTTCTCTTTTGCTTATCTTACTCTTAGAGAGCTGTCAAAAGGCGGTGCCTTCACCATCCAGATGCTCATTTCCCGTTCGTACAGGCAGTAGCAGAAAGTCAAATAGACATTTTCACAGAAGCATATTTCTTCAAATAAAAGYATTTTATTTAAAGTTCTCCATATAACTGTGAAGGCATGATAAGGCAGAAAATGCAGCACTACTAAGATCGTCCTGAGAAGATCTTCAGCACCTTAGTGACGTGACAGATATTCCGCATATAAAAGAAATCAATATGGCTTGCCTACATATTTTCTTTGTTCTTTATTCTTTCTGATATGCAAAAATGAAATTAAGCATGTCCCTGAAAAAGCTGTACTTTGTTGACCAGAATGGAGCCCACACAGTTAAAGCTGAACAGAATTATAGGAAAAGCAGGTTTAAGGATGGAAAGTTCTGCAAGTGTCTAAGCACAGCTTGTTGAGAAGATATTGACTGTGATATCTCTCTCTTTTTTTTTTTTTAACCTGTCACCCTCTTGAGCCTAAATCGATCTTTGAAGAGGGATTTTTCATGTCCCTCTTTACAAAATAAAAAAAAAAAAAAAATAAAAAAAAAAAAAAAAAGACTTTTCTCCTTTCCATTCCTTTTCTTTCTTTTAGATTCCAGGTAGAAGACCCATTTGTTGATGAGGAAAATGTCTCCTAACCGGTCTTTCTTTTATGTTTTCATTCTGTGATACTACATCACAGTGACATTAACACAAAGGACAAGTGCAAAATCTTTTAGCTGAGTGTCTCTTCAAAGTGCCATTAATAGCCTGGGAACTTATTTCCCTGCAACATAAGCTGGCAAAGGAGCCAGTGAAATGAACCATCGACCCTTAAAGTTTATCAAGATAGGCTTTTGTGGAGAGGCAGTCATGCTTTCTTCTGGGTCTGCATAAGCTTTTTTGTTTTTTAAAGTTGTGTGTGATGCAGGCAGCCCACAAAGGCAGCGAATTGTTGTGTTTTGAAATGCACATGGTCACAAAAAATGCTAACTTGAAAGCTGCTCGACTGTTTCACCTCTTGCTAATGGTTAAGTCCTAAAGCAGGCTGCCTCCGTAAGCTTTTGGTAGATAGGAATTTTCTCATTTCATGCTCAGGAAAAAGTTTTCATAGCTCTAGAGCAAACTTAATCAATTTCAGGCATCTGTTTCATCATATTTGTTTATATAGTTAGTTAAAAAATAGTGTATTGATTAATCAGGAGGCTTCTCAGATATTAATTGCAGAGCTCAGGGTCTATTCACAATTGCAGACCTCCAGCAAAATCTAGGACAGGGAAAATTAAAAGCAATGTGGAAAGAACATAGTTTTTATATGCAGATGTTTTAGAAAGTGTTCCCTTTCACAGCATAATTGAATTATTACTTAAAGGACACAAAAAAAGATAACATATTAAAGAAATTGAATTATATGTATGATTAATTCACACAGTGGGAAGCTGATTATAAAAAACGTAATTTTATACATCTGACCTTGAAATGAATAACACAATTTTTAGTTTTGTCTTTTTTTTTTATAAACATGGAATGTAATTAACAATAATCTTGGCAGAGAAGCAAGGGTCTAGCATAAAAATAGGTTTACAAAATAAATTTATACCATTACTGAGCTTAACATATAATAAAAAGAAGGATTTTCTAATATGTGAAAACTAGGGAAATATTCAGCAATGTTAATTAAATTCACATGTTGTAAAATCGTCTAATGATCTAAGTCTCTCAGTAATATGTTTTTTTCCTATCAGAATTTTACATGAGATTTCATACTATGCTTTAAATCCATATATACATGCCGTCAAACCCCCACRCCACCCTTTAAAGCTCCGACTCCCTCTAACTGGTGGCTTGCTCTGCAGCTGGAAGTAGGAGTGTGGTTCCATTGAAGGTAACTTTAATCCCGTTTTCCCATTCTGTGTTACCTTCAATCCTGTTTTCCCGTGGGTTGCTGGTGAGAGGGGGGTCCTGCTGCTGCTGGTCCCTCTGCTCCCCATGATGGAGCCATTAGGTTGCCCAAGAGCTCCTAAGCGAGCCACTGAAAAGCTGCCCCTTTCCGTGGTGCTTCATGGACCTTGTTTGAGGAGAATAAACTACTGCCCTCTGTGCTCCGTGAGAGGTGAGCTGTGGAGGTGCTCCAGCTGTTCCCGTGCCTTTCCGTGTTTCCTCCATCCCAAGTCTTTTCCCTCTGCTACTCTTCTCAGACTTGGATCCCAGGAGGGTTTTCCTGCCGGCTCAGCCACCACCTGGGAAGCTGCATCTGGGCCACAGTCATTTCACAGAGCAGGCAGCAATTTCTWAATAAAATGCAGGTAACGAGGTGATGTGTGGGAGCATGTTACACAGGGCGTATTTGGAGTAGAGTCATCTGCACTTTCATATTTGAGAGTGACGTGGGACCTAGCAATCATGAAAAAAAAAAGTTTGAGAATCATATGTCTAATTAAATTTCTGAAGTTGAGAGCATTTCTTTATGAATTTAAACACATTTTTAGAAGGGGCTGTATCAAACAGGCAAACAGCTAGAACATGATGTGAAAATACTTGAAAACCTATGGAGATTTTTTAAATCTCCTTTTCATGTGTGATTCCCAAATGATTTACCCTAAGCTTTTCGCAGAGAATCATTGTTATGGAATAAGATGTTACTTGATAAAATTGAATTAGACTGGCTTTATTCAAGTGAAGAAAATTAGGTTTGAAAATTAGGCTTTGTATGAAAAACAAACCTCAAATTAAGTCTTGAGAAATTCTCTGATACAGTTTGGCAACTATTTGATGAATTATGAACAGATTAATGATGAATGATTTGAGGAGATATGCATGTAATTGTGACCTTGATCCAGCTGTAGGATTCATCAGTATCTAAATCATCATTTTGGTCTTCTGAGTAAAAATTACAATTTTTTTATAGAACATATTTCTAATTTACCTCATAATTGAAAGATGCCCCTTGAATTTCTGAAGTTAGCATTAATTGCTTTTAATGTTCATTTTTGTTTCTTCTCTTTTTCGTTTCCTATTTGGTTGTTGCTGCTGCATTTTATTAATGCACTCCCAGCCACTTGTCTTTTTCTCCTCTGCATATCTCAGAAGGTTAAAGGGCAGAATTGCTGTCATTATATGGAGAGTGACTTTATGCAAAAGAGTAGGAAATAAGGAGGGACTCTACACAACATAGGCAGTACCAAGCAACTGTGATTCTTGTCTCAAACATGGGACCTTAATCAACCTTAATCCAGATGTCTTGACCAGTGGGAGAGCACTTTGTACATGACTGACTGTATTTAGCCTCCCTTGAAGTGCTTGCCATGATACCTGTTTCTTGCCATGAATTTCCAGGCTTTGTTCTTTGTGGTTCCCCAAGCCCTCCGTTATCTTTTTATTTCCATTTCATCACCTGCCCATCTCTCTCCCTTTCTCATGTGATTCTGTATCTGCTCTCTGCCTGCCAACTCTCAAACATTCCTGTCTGCTCTGCTCTGTGTGTTGRTTTTTATCAGATACCTGTAATGCAGTTGGTTAACTGCACAAGGTTCAGAGCAGACCTTACCCGTGGAAAACACTCTGTGAAACCCATATTACACACAAAACATCATAAGAAGTAAGAAGAGCTTTCATACCACAGTGGTCATATGGTTGATTGCTGTCAACTTGTAGAGAGAGTGGGTCAGGGCTAGGAAGGCGTCCCACTCATGGGGTGGACAAAGAGGCAAGCAAATCCCAGACATTTTGTAGCTCCTCTTCTCCTTCTCTAGAGTATCTGCTTACAGCCCAGCTCTGCTTCCAGTCATGGGGTATAACTCACTTCAGGAGGGTACTTCAGCTGCTTGCGGGGTTGGCCCGTGACCAGGACATACCTCCAGAGCAGCTTTGAGCATGGCTTGGGCATGCCTGCAAGCAGCAGTGAGGACACAGGCATGGGGCAGCTCACACCACCTGCTGTGGGGAGGCTGCTCACCACAGGTTGGGTGGAAGGCAGAGTCAAACAGCACATTCTTCCCATCATGTTCTTCAAAATGAGGAACTGTGTCCTAGACTTCTTTCTGTTGCTGGGGAATGTGTGCCATTGTTCGTCTTTTTTACATGCTCTTGTGTTTTCAGTGGCCAGAAAGTCTGCCATGAGGAGTCTAAGAAGGTGAACATGATAATGTTAAAATATGCTCATAGGGAAGTTGCAACATGGGCATGACTTGCTATGGAGGTCTCAGTTCTGCAAGATACGATAGATGTCTGTGCTTTTAACACCTGAGGATGAGCAAGGTCAAAGCCTGTAAATCCTGACCGTCTGTATGTTGTTGGATTATGTTGCTCACTTGAAAAATTGTTTCTGTGACTGCAGGCATGGAACCCGTTGTGCTGGAGAAGTGGCAGCCACGGCAAACAACTCACACTGCACAGTAGGAATCGCCTTTAATGCCAAGATTGGAGGTATGTGAAGCAGTCCCCCTGCCAGAAAATGTAACCGAAAAGCAATGTGTGCACTCAGACCTTCCTGCATAAGAGGAAGAGCTCTGCAAGATAACAGCCCTAGCTGTGTGAACAAGTACAACCCAGTCATGTTGCTGAAGCCCATGAASGAGTTTGTCAGCAGTGAGAGACACCTCTACAGTGCTCACTGGGACACCGCCTCTCATCACACACAGGGAGATAGAAAACAAGACTTTTGATGAAAATGCAAAAAAAGCCAGAGTTACATTTCCTTTGGGTTTTCTCACATATTCAGAGCTTTGACTCACGAGTTCTGACAAATCAGAAGTAAATGTGTATAGCAAGAATGTCATTTTTTCATGTAGACCCCAAACAAAAAACTGTCATCATGGTGAAACTCAAAAGAATTTTGTGGGTTTGGGCCATTGTTGTAGTGTATCTTTTGATCCCTCTGTGCAATCAGATTACTGCTTGAAGCATGAGATTTGATGACGCTTTTTTGTTCTGTTCAGCCCAAAATTCCAAGTGATTCTGTAGATTCTTAGTCAATGGCTGCTCAGTCAAGATCTCCATCTTAATTCTTGGAAATGGCTGTCAAGATACCAACATATCTCATAGATCATAGCCCTGTCTGTACCAAATTTTAATGCTCCAAGGGAAATGCTCTATATTTTTCATGAAATTGTGAGGTCAGTATATTGCCTTTCAGTGGAAAAACGTATAGCTTAAACTCATTAATAGTTGATTTTCTGCCCCAAAGCAGAGGCCATCTGTAAAAATATAAACATGCTTACCTATAAATAAAATACAGTTCAAAAACATGAGGAGGCAAAGCAGAGGCCATGTGTCTGCAACTGATGGTCCTGTATCTTTGCTTTACTGGATCAGTACCTGTTGATCCAAATCAGAGGTAAGCACAGCTCCATTTCAGATTAGCCAAAACACACACTGTAGACCTAATGTCAGCTCTCTGTTTTCCCCCTGGCGTCAAGAGCATAGACAACACCTGATCCAGCGTAAGGTTAAAGTAATGCACAGAAACAATTTCCCTCCAGGCAAAGAGCCTGCCCGCGCAGCGTTGACCTGTCAGAAGGGTTTAAACGAATTGGCACTGGCCRAGTGAGCTTGTCCCAGATTGCCTCATGGCAATTGCTCTTGGAACCACAGCCATGAAATCAGTCCTACTGTGTGGTCAGACCGCATCTGAGGAGAGTCAGGGCATCAGCACAGATAAAAGCTCATTTCTAGAGCAAAAGCTGCTTTTGCGAGTTGGACCAGCCACAGCCCAGACATGTCCTTGAAGAGCTCTCTATTATTAACAATGGCTTTTTAATACGTTATTATTTATTAAGCATTAGGAATGTACAATAATACTTTAGAAAGCCTCCAGGCATACTAGATGAACCACAGCCTGTTCTAAATATAGTGTAAAAACTGATTCAGATAGACTTACTATGAGCACGGTAATCTAACCAGTAAAGACTGGATGTATATGCCTTTTCATTATAGCTATTCTGTGTTAAGACTATACCAGCATTCAAGAAATCTTGTTGGTCTAAATGAAATTTATCTGCCCAGTTTAACACAACACTTCTGCAGAGCCATCAGTAATGCTGTATGTTAAAGAAAGCTGAACGCACTACAGTGGCAGCTGTATAAACCTCACTTGAGGTCATGTACCACCCTTTAAAAGTATCAGTACTTTGGAATAAGGCCTCAGGGGACTCAGTAGATAATCTGCAGTAAATCAGAGGAAGGAGGGAATTCTAGGGTATCAGAAAGGGAGGTTAAGCCTTTCTTTCTTTTAGGTGTGTATGTTCAAGAGTCTGTCTGTTGCTGACCCCTTCTTGGCATGCCTCCCTCCCTCTCCTCAGGAAAGCCATAAGCTGCACGTGTGAACGTACAGCGGTCGTGTTTCCCCGCCACAGGCAAGAGACAGAGTAAAAATGTTGAATGATATTAGACTGAACTGGTGTTCAGGTCGCTTATTTCCCAGGGATTTAAAGACCCTTGTTTGGCCTTTTAGGAGAAGAAAATAGAGACGAGGTAAAGCAATTATGTTCTTCTCACACAGAGGAGCACCTGCTGATAGAGATTTTGATTTTGGGCCACCAAAATGGTGGTATTCTTTACTTCCAACCAAATGTGAGTTGGTGCTTCTCTGGGCACATAAGTGATAGTGAAGAGAGAAAACAAATGGCAGAAGAAATCCCTTCCATCAATATTTCATCAAATGCTGGCAGCTGAACAAATCCAATTAATGATTTTTAGGATGGAAAGTCATTAACAAGATTTCTACAACTAATACTCACTTGCTTTTCTAAATGTGTTTGTCCCTTTCGTCTAATTCCTGCATATTTAAAAAAACTGTAATCACAAAATGGATCAGAAAGAAAAGATTCTTAGAAAGCTTGAGACTTCTCTTGCAGCCACATAAATGGAGATTGAATATGCAGATATGAAACAATGAGTGAAGCTGCAGTCAGGACCATCATTCCCTTACAGGTTATGGGATGATGTGTGTGAAAAAATATGCAATACACATGTAGTTATCCCAGCAAAAGGCCTTGTCATTAACAAACAAAGCAATGCACCAAAGCAGTAGTTTTTTTTTTTTTTATGTGAAACTCTTTGCAGTAATCACACGTAGCAGATTACCACCTACAGAGCTTGAGAGACTTTTCATAGGATGGGATGGTTAGCGTGTTGTTATTGTTGCAGACTTATTGTAGAAGTTGCAAAGCATCTGTGGGGATTTGGGTGCTTAGTTACTTGGCTGAGCTCAAGTCCTGACGGGAAAACAGTTACACTGAATTATGGCAGAACAGATGTAGATTGTCTTCAGCTGACGAGGAATTAGTTCAGCTGTTTCTTTAAGCCTAAGTCAGATGCTGATTAAAAACAAACATTTTAAAAGAAACCTTGCTTTGAGCTTGTTTTCTTTTTTTCTTTTTTTTTTTTTTCTTTTTTTCTTTTTTTTTTTTTGCATGTTTCCTGGGATTTGTTCAAAGTTCGTTTGGACTAAAATGCCACTTACATTTTGGCACTTACTGCAAATATTGGAAAAAGTTTATAGAACGCTGCAGTCTTAGGTGGAACAGTCTGGAAACGCTGCCTGTTAATTGCCTTCTGCACAGCTTTTGTTCCACTATCACCACATGCCAAATGCACCATGGAGGTTTTGTGATAGGCAAAATTAACTACTCTAGGCATTTGAAAAAAAAGAAAGGACAGAAAAGGAAAGAAAAGAATAGAAAAAAAAAAGAAAAGAAGCAARAGAAAAGACTTATTTTTCTCTAATAGCCAATGCAACATCCATTGATCAAAGTCACCCTTGAAGTATGTCTGTCAATTACTGCAGAACAGAGCAACGCCTTGTCCATATTGCTGCAGACTGACCACTTCACTGTTAACAAAAACCTGTGTAAAATACTTCAGACACCAATGACAGAATTCAGACTTATTGTTCACAGAGTGATTCTTGTATTATTTAAGTTTGCTACATGGTTACTGAAACATCAAGGGAAGCCTTATTTTCCTTCTTTTAAGCATAGTGTACCTTTTTATTGTCTTTATTTAAAACCAAATATATTTTAATGTGCTTGAAAGAAATGAGAACACAGCTTCYACTCATCATTAATTTCTGAGATTATGCTGAGGAAGCAAAATAAAACCTGAGATTCCCAAAGTTGTTCTAGTSGCTCTTTATTAAGTAAAGTTCATAGTGAGATCACTGTTTGAACAAGTTTATTATCTCACAAAACACAGGCTGGTTATGTGTGAACTTAGAAATATGATCACTTTTCATTTTCGAGTCAATTAGGGTAAGGGAGAAACACAGACATGTGTCTCTATGAACATGTGTCTCTATGTACAAAGCAACCCCTATACCTTTTACTAATTGGAAGTTAAGGTCTTGGTAAATAGTCCAAGACAATCTAATTCAACCTGAACTCACAAGCAAATGTGTCTATAATTAAAATATGCAAATTTTGGTTTATAAATAGCAGAGGTCTTTTTAAAGTGGAAAAAACTTCAAATTTGTTAATTGTGGAAGGGATCATTATTCTCTATTATCATAAAATTACATGTTTATTATTTCTTTTATGCTTTTGACTGAATATCAATCTAAATGTATAAAGGTCTTTTTTCTTATTTGAGTTAAGACTATCGACAGGAGTTTCTCGGACAGTATGAAATTCAATCAGAATGTTAAGATTAGTTAAAAACCAGCTTTACGATATTCTTGGTTTTCAAATCAAAGCCTGCTTTGTTTTTCTTAGTAAATTTAAAATGTCATGGTGCCACTCATTTTACAAGCACTGGCGCACTGATTTGTCAAAACCCACATTAATGAATTTTTTTATTATTATCATTTTACAAAGTGGAATTGTATCTTTAAAAAGCCCCTTCTATATAACAGAAAGTGTTCACAATATTGTAGTTCAACGTTCAATGTATACCTAAGGTATTGTCAATAACTTTGTGTAATCCTCTTGTTACTGCATGTAGTAATCCATCTGTACACAAGAGCTTTCTCCCTGGTTTCCTCTTTGCAGCCCCACAGAATGAAGGAATAATCCCGTGTTTATCTATCAACAGAGATCCTGTGTTTATGTCTGTCAGCATACTTAGGACAATGAATATCTCAAACTAAGTGCTGCAGTTTCATTGCAGTGTAAAAGAAAAAGAAAAGCATATGTGACGTACAAACATTTCAGGGTTCAAGGCTTTTTCTAAATTTTCTGTGGCATTAAAGTTTGCTGGTAAAACGCAAAGGTTATACAGAGGACATAATGATAGATAATGATAATGAGACATAATTGTGAATAGATAATTCTTAAAACTTGATGAAAGATGAAAATATTCCTACCTACTCATAAACACCTGTGCAAAATGACAGGATTATTAACAATGGCAGGGATCCTTATGATCATTCAGTCCAATGTCCTCCGCAGCAATTTTCTCTAAAAGAAAGGCGCTTGGGGCTTGGCCACCGTGTTCATTGTGTCTTTTGTTCGGAAGGCGTGCGGATGCTGGATGGGGACGTGACGGACATGGTGGAGGCGAAGTCTCTGAGCCTGAACCCGCAGCACATCCACATCTACAGCGCCAGCTGGGGGCCCGACGACGATGGCAAGACCGTGGACGGCCCTGCCTCGCTGGCGCGCCAGGCCTTTGAGAACGGCATCCGAATGGTAGGTGGGCGTCGAAGTGCGGCCAGATCTGCTCTCGTGCATAGGCAGAAGTGCCCAGCGTGGGCAACGCTCACAGGCTTCAGGAAATAGGAAAAGCTTCACTTGTGTGAAGTGAAAAGTGCATTTTCGTGCCACGCCAACTAAGCATCTGATCCTTCCCGAAGTATCAGCCACTTTTCTTTCTGTAAACATCATGACTACATCATCCTCACTGTCCTTTAAAACTGCACTGAGGTGATGATGTAATTCCACAAGAAAAGCTAAGCCTAAAAAATGCTGCTTTGCACAACACTGCCACATCATCAAATTTGAATTGCTGTGAAACTATGAAGCAAAAGCCTTTGACTGTTTTTCTTTCTGCTTTTATTTCTTTTGTTGCTGTGTTTTGCCTGATTTCATACTTGAAATAGAGAGGTAGAGACTGAAAAAAAAATTGACACATTTCTTCTAGAGTGTATGCCTGGTCTCCAGGAATGTATACCTTTTTTGTAACTTGCATATAAATTTTTCTACTAGTTTGTACTATTGCCGTGTCTCTGTGATATATTCCAGAGAGCTTCAGTAATACAATGCACAAAATCCCAAGCACCCTTATGAGAAAAAAGCTTACGTCTTTTCAATTTCTTCAATAAATAACTGTCAAACAAGTAAGACCGCAGAAGGAAACAGACAGTCAGAGGAACTGTTGATATCAGAGGCCAATTTTTAGTCATTCTTTTTACTCTCCTGCCTGCTAAATAGATCAGGGAATTCCTCGTCTTCCAGTACTCACACCTCTTTCCACTGTATAGGACTGGATGGAAAGCATTTTACAGCTCTGCACTTGAAGGTCTGAGCATTATTTTGAAGGCAGTGGGAGGCCTGCTAGTTTAATGATGAGTACCTCTAGGACTAGAAGAGATTAAGAAAACTTGATGGCTGAAGCTGTTAAACTAGCACTGTGAAGCAAAATGGGAAAGTGCAGACATTATTTAAGGCTATAGGGGTTTTAAGCAGGTATTCCCAAGACTGATTTTAGCAAATTGTAATGAACATTTGGCTTGAAAGGTTTGTGCATTGTGTAAGAGACTGTGTTTGCCTTTTAGATATTATATTCGTTTAAGATATATCATAGAAAGTGAAGACAGAGGCAATGGATGTAGAAGGGTCATAGGCAAAGTTAGAAGAACATCTGGTTGAGGTGATAGTCTGTTTGACCTGTTTGCCCTGTATTTCAAGTGATTTGCAGTTTGCTTGACTATGAGTTACAAGTAAATTCAGCATGAAATTAGTGGCTGCTTTCACTGTAACCGCTGCCTTGYAGCACAAGTCTAGGAGCTCTGAATTCCTGCTTTCCAGTCCCAGCTGAATCTCTGGCTTGGTTTGGTTTCCTTGCTAACATTGCATAAGTTGTTTACTCTTCTGCCTGGCCTCAGATATGTTTACCGACCTGGCAGGTGAGTGTCAACAGCAATGATGGGAGCAACAAGCAAGCGGCAGGGACTGTGTGTTTCCTGTGCTATGCAATGCTAAAAGCACGCCTCCAAAAGTCAGTATTTTCTGTTGCTTTACTAACCATGCAACACCAGACCACTGCCTTCATTTCACATGATAACATGATGACCATTCAGTGGAGAGCAGCAGCCATACACTCTAGCTTGTTGTACAGTGTGTAAGATGTAAACCTACCATAATTAAATACTCAAGCATGTCCTTGACTTTACCCTGGGAGAAACTCTGCTGTTGTTTGGCAGGACCTGCACAGAGGAACAACGTGATGTTAAGGGGCTGCCTAAAGAACTGCAGGACTCGGGAAGATGTGCAGAATAAATTTCATATTTAACCAAACATATATGCTGGTTTAAATACCATCTTTCATGTTGACTAGCATTTCTATATCTAAAGGACTTGGTGTTTTCTCATTGAAATTTCAAATTCTGCACAAGTCTGGTATAAGTCAACAATGTGGATTAATTTTCTGTGAGCAATGATTTGTACTCAGGCATCATTATTCCATTTTAATGATTTATAAATATAATTAGAGAGAATACCCTACAGACCACAAATAAATCTAATTGTATTACCACATTGTGGTACCGTAATGTATTTATTTAAAGGCACTACTACATAATGAAAACCCAGTACTTTTTACAGTTCTGGATGGGTCTTTTTTTTCTGAAAACAGTCCAAAAAAACAGTTTACTGTATTTCTTAGAGTAGTATGAGAAGTCATATTTGATGAGAGTATAATTATTATTATTGTTTTTAATGTTTTAGCTTTGATTTCATTTTATCAGSCATCTTTTCTTCTGCCCAAAGTTGCCCATGCAGAGTTGCACATTTCTAACTATTTCCACATATTTTGAAATGTTGTCTAGCTCTGACTGTGAGAGCTTTTTCATTTCTGCCAAGGAACAAAAGTTTAATAAAATTAGGATAGTATTATTGAAAATATCTAATCATACACATAATAATATTAGTAAGAAAATGCTTAAGGTTAATGCTCTTTAACTTTCATTCTTTAAGGCATGGCATATACTGAAAACTTATGTTGCATGTATGTCTCAATTATGTCCATATTTATCAGCATCATTTTAAAGGCAAAAATTAGCTTTCAGATGAAGCTGTCTTCCTTGYTCCTCTTAAAAAAAAATCCTCTCAGTATTTGGATACTCTTTTTATTCTGCTTCATCTCTTTTTAAAAGCTGATACATAATTGGAGAAGAAAATACAATTTATCTCTTCTATTACACAGTATTTCTAAAACAAGATCGTTGTCCAAGGTAATGAACGCTGGATAAATACCTTGCCAAGCACTGATTTCCCCAAGCAGTAATTGTGCAAATAATAATAGGCAGACAAAAATGCATGTTACACTGTGTACAGACCTTGACCTTTAATTTTTTGAAACGTTGAGCTGAACAGCAATGCTATTACATCAGGTACCCGTGAAGTAAATTAAAGTAACTTGGTAAAAGAARGTTTGGCAAGACCTTCTTTCAGATCTACACAAAGGTTCAAAAATGATACTCGACATCAGTTCTGCATATGCAACCAGATCTGGATACTAATTTAAAAAACAGTGACTGCAAAGTATAAGGTCAATGTTTTTTAAACAGATCTGAAAAGGAAAGTATGCCTGGTTTGTTTAATTAGGAAAATTACAGGTGGTGCTAAATAATAACTTTAATTAAAGTATAATTAAACAGAGTGATCTCTTTTTATTAAATTAATGAAATGAAAAGTGAAATGATGCAAGAACCAGTTTCTTATTCAGGATTCTGAGACTAGGATTCTCGAAAAAAAATGGCAGTTTTTCTTTAGCTTGTGTTGTTCCAATTAACAGCTCAAGCAGGGTGTTTTTTAGAACTATTATTATTTTTAAACCTGCTGAGCTAATATGATTACTCCTTCCAAATCCTACACGAAATAACAAAGATAAATGACTCTACATTTCTTCCATAGAGCTCCACAGAGACAAAACATGCTATAAATTTAAATAGACAAATCTATTTAAAGAAACTATACCAAATAATAACTGAGTTTATAAAACGAAACCATAACCAGAAATTAAATACTCTTTAAAATTCTACCCAGGACCAAGGTAAACAAAGAGGAAAACAATTTTAAACCTATCTCAAGAACTGTGATTTTCTGTCATGTTTAAGTTATTTTGTTTAACCCTATTAAATTTACATAGTTCAAAAAGTAACCTTGGAGACTTTATTATCAATTTCCATGCAAGTATGTATCCTGCTTCCAGTTGATTCCTTGGAAATGGTTTAGTTACAAGGATGGAAAATTCTGGAAGCCTCTATTGTACATACTGGTGTATTAAAAGTGTGTTTATTACCTCAGAAACAATCTCATTGTTACCACACAGAACATGCCTTAAAAAAATCAGACTAAGACCAGTATAATGCAAAAGCAAGGCATTCAAGAAAGGTTGGGTAAGGGTGATGTCAGGTAAGGGCCTCTGTTCATGACTGAACAGATTTCACGTGGCCAAGCACGTGGCCCGTGAATGTGGCCATCCTGTGGCCAACCTATGGTGCATGAATGCAATTGAGCTAGAAAGAGTCTGGGGCAGAAGGGGARCTGCAGAAGCCTTTCTCAGGTGCAAAATGATACAACCAAAGCTCTGTTGGATTTTAAGAACACTGTCTGTATCTTGCCATCTGCGTGTTACAAGCATTTTATATTCTCATGCTCTCTTACATGCAGCTCTGTGATGCAGAATTGAAACCAGTTCATTTCTGTTCATAAAACAAACCCATTATTCTGAGCATCAGCCTCAGCGTCCTTTGGCCAGTCGCACTTTTCAGGCACTCTGAAAGAACTCTGTTCTTTCGCTGCCGTTTCAGAAAGCCCTAGTAATCAAGCTTTGGAGAACTGTGACCCCGGTTGATGCTTTTCATATCAGGGTTTCCAAGAGCTGGTTACCTCACCTCTCGCATGCGTTGCCAGCGACCTACTTTCTGCTATTTGTTTTGCAGTGCCCACAAGGTAGCCCACATCAGCAGCAGGAGGGCAGGTCATCCTTAATATTACACAGCAGGGTGGACAGGCAGTGAAATCCGTATGGGAATTTTTGTCKCTCTGCCCGAGTCAGCGCAGGGGCTTTGCTCTTATTGCCACGACATGGCTCTGCCCAGCGGGCTGGACACGAGCCCGCGTGTGGAATGGAGCAGGCACCTGATGAATGTTGTGTTGTGCGGCTGAGCCTCTTGTGAGAACTCGGCCTGGTGTCTCCCCTCCCATCATCGCTGCCCCTCTTCATCCCTCTCGCTTGACCAGCATCGGCCACGGAGCGGGTTTTCCAAGCGCCTGGGAGGAGCAGAGGGCTCCGGACAGCCCCCGAGCAAGCCCCGAGGCGGGAGGGACGAGCCGAGCGGGGAGAAGGAGGGAGGAAAAAGGAGAGGAAAACGAAAGGAAAAAGGAAAGGAGAAAGAAGAAAGGAAAAGAACAGCATGTAGATTTTTTAATTATATGCCAGTAGATACCACATGTGGAAGAGGTTATTCTTAATTTGTCCAGGGAAAAAGTCTGATGCCTTTAGATAGATAAGTATCTAAAGATATTTAGAGAAGAGGTACGGAGAATAGAGATAAATAGCCCTGAAATTCATTTTAATGGGTTGCTGGCTTCTGCTGTCATTGTTCCTTTGTGTCATACTGTGCAGGAGGTGTTGCCTGTACAAGAGGAGTTAATTCTGGCTGGCTTTGCCAGAGCAAAGACAGAGGTTACTGCAGAGAAACTTATAATAAAATGTCTCAAAATAATTTCCAAAATAACTATAATATTATACTGAAATTTTATGGTGTACGGAGGTTAAGACCAGATTTTTCAGACTGTATATTGAGTATGCTGACCTTGTGCAGTTGTARTTTGAAACTGAATGTAAATTTATCTATGCATATGCATATCTATCTGCATATGGTAAGTTCTGCATGCATAGCAGTTCACACAGTTATGAAAGGTTCACCAAAAACTACTTGTTGAAGATTGAACAGAAGGATTAGTGCCATATTGAAGTGCCATGTCTGAAGACGTGGCTTCCRGTATCCTCATGTAACCTGTTATTAGGCCTTGGCATTTATCTGTTTTGTACTGTCTGTGATACAGTATGAGAGCTGATAATGTTTTTGCTTCAAATATCAAAACAGACTTTTGAAGGCTCTCCATTACAGGTGGTGATTGTCTGTGTACTGCAATTCAGAGTCATGTTGTTTGAGTTTTAGAATTGTACTTCTGCCTTCTGACATCATAAGACATACTGCCACTGAACTGAAATAATATTCATAGTTTTAACATCTGTAAATCCAATTATCTAGTCCTAAAATTCACCTTAATCCCTGCCAGGAAATTTTACCCAATTATTATTGCATCAGTCTCTCTGTTCCTTGATTCATCTATTATTTTCTGTTTTCTGTACATCTTTTGGGAAGAGCCAGTCTGAAATAGTCCAGAGAGAACATGTTCTATCCACAGCTGTGCAAATTGCTCACTATCTTTATTTTTAAAAATGTTTACCTTATTGCTTTTCTAAATTGGTTAGTTTCCTTTCCGTTGTAAAATGCCACTTCTGCAGAATTAATGAGWCTTACAGTGTTAGAAATCTCCACATGTAAGTAATTATAGAGTTGTGCCAAGTGACTTCGTGGATAAATTAAATTGGAACATAGGGACATAAGACAGGAAATGACCTTGTAGGTCATCCAGTACAGTCCTGCTATCACAGGCATCATGTCCTGGAAATACATTTAGCAATTTATATTTTAGAATGATTTAGAAATTTTTTCCCCTCTGTTCTTGCTAGAAGAGTGTTTCACAGCCATCACTGATCCACTGGTTGGAGATTTTCCTCTAATTTAAAGCCAGATTTACTCKCATGGAGTTTATGCCCATTTTTTCCCATGCCAAAATTGAGCTTTAGTTTAAATATCTCCTCTCCTCCCTTTTTTTGCTTGTAATATATTTACAGAGCTCAGTCCCATTCCCTGTTAGTGTTAATTTTGCTGTGCTGAACAAGCCACACTCACTGGTCATTTCTAAAGAACGAGGCTTTCCATCACCTCACTCATCTTTGTCGTCTTCACATCTTCATCCTGAATTATTTACTTGGGTGGAGGTGATCATAAGTGGATGCATTAGTATATACTTGCTTTTTATGTTAAAATGTAATATCTTTGTCTTCAGGGCCGATCTTCAAAATAGTCCTTCAACTCCTGCTTCCCAGAGCCCAGTGGACATTCAGCACAGCACGCACAACCTCCAGTGCTGCCACTTCCACTTGCACTTGCTGTTACATTACCTCTAACCTCTCCTGTTTCATTACTGACTGATTTAAGGGCTCATTAAATGTTTGACAGAAGCTGCATAGACCAGGTGTAATGCATTACTCTGTTAAAAATAAGTTTTCAGAGAAGAATCTAACAAATTCTTGAAATCCCTTCCTGAATTCTGGAAGTCTGACTTCAATACATACACATTTCATTTAAACTCATTTCAGTTAACCTTGATGTCTCTTACTCTGTCCTTCAAAACCTATTCTAAAGCCTTCAATAAAAATATTTTTGTGTATTTAGTCTCTTTCTGTTCATGACAATTTCCAAACCACAGTTCCTTCCTGTAGCTCTTTCCCAAAACACTTTCAATTTCCCAGGATCTTTTCCTTTCTTTTCTTCTTCTTCTTCTTTTTTTTTTTTTTCAAGTGTTAATACCAAAATAGTACAAGGTATTTCAGTCATAACCTGTTCTGTGCAGGGGGTTATGCTGGATTCTTTCCCCTGTACATATTCACCCCGCTTACAAATCTGCAGATTGAAATAAATTTCATGACAGTGCGTTGGCAGTGGTTTTATGCCATGACCCCATGCTCCTCTTCAGAGATACCATATTCTACAAAATTCTCTATTTTCTTCTGTATGCCTTTGCCCCTAGCTTCTTACTTTGCATTTGGCTGGTACATATATCTCAGGATGCCTTTGCGATTTTGCAGGTATGGTTTATACTTGTTGTGATCTAGTTTTCTGGAAACTGAGACTGACCAGAAAAAAAGTTAGGGTAGGGGACAACCTTAGCACATCATTAAGCTAATAATTCTTCTTTGATCTGCAAATTTGCACATAGTTAGCAACTTCCAGCATTCAGCCAAAGTAGAATTAGGAATATTGTCCTCCAGCAAGGGAAATTATAGAGTTTAGGCTGAGCGATAAGTGGGTGAACTTTGATACCATGCACATTATTTTCCGTCATTAATATGTAAAAAAAATAAACCTTAAAAAATCCTTCTCTTGCTTTGTTTGGAAAGAAAGAATTTTTACAGATGACTAGCATGTAGTACAAAAAATAATTTGCAGAAAATGAAATAACGTACCAGAAATGTTCTTACATTACATTCAATGGAGTATATAAATCCAAAAGGCAGGAAAACTTGGAATGAAAGTTACAGGAAAATATACCTCAAAATGTCCAGTTTCCTTACAATGTCACAAAGTGTACTGGAAACAGAAACTGTTTAATTACCTCATCCCATCTCTCACACATATATGGAAACTATTGTAACAAGTCAGACTAGTATTACTGTGGTTGGACAAGCTGTCAAAAGTGGCCTCTGGTTTTGGGTGCCCAGCTTGAAACAGGTGATGTATTTGAACATAGGAAAAACACACCAGTATTGATGTAGAATAAGTCTTAAGTTGGAATGCCAATATTGAGAAGCAACTTTGGCAAAATGGGTCTGTTTCCATGCACTTGAAGCATACGCATTTCGGAGAGTGTATTTCTGAAATATGAATCTGCTTACTGTGTATGGGCAGCTCACATGCCTTTTCCTTACAAAAATGTTTGAATTTGAACAGCAGCAGAATCTATGCATTTCTRTGCATCATGTGGGTGAAAAAAAAAAATCTGGAAGCAAAAAAGAAGTTTGGCCTGGAAGTTTGGCCTYAAGAGGGTTCTTTATGTAGCATTTAACAGAATGGAAGTCATGAAGCGAAGCAGTGAGAGCAATGGCTTTGCACAAAGCCCAAATGGGTTGTTTCTTCCCAGGCCAAGCACCACAGCAGCCAAACTGAACAAATAGTTGCTGCAGTYCTTACTTTGCAGAGGTAAACAAAGTAAGAGTCCTTACTTTGCTGCTTTACTTTCTTCTGCCCATCTACTGAAAACAAGCTAGATTTGCAGAAAATCCTCCAAAGGTCTATGAACACTGAAAGACCTGAAGCTTTCCATAAGCAAGAGCTGGATATAACTCTAGAAACTGCAATTAACTGGGTCTGAAAGCCATGGACTCCTTTCTAATCAGGGTTTAATCAGACGGCAATATAAAAGTAATGAAAACTGCCTGAACCTTCTCCACAGAGYAGCAAGGTGAAATCCATCTCCTGCACAGTCCCAGCACAGTTATCTTTTTGTTCGGTGTCTGTTTATTTTGGCTTTGTCTGCAGGGACAATTTCACCTATCATTAACTAGAGACTCTTTGACTCTTTTTGCACAGGATAAATTTTGGAAAACCTAACTCTTGTCACAGATCTACACAGCCTGCCTCATCCCCATAACATCAGCAAGAACAGCAGTTGGGGTGACCATGTGGAGAGATAGACCAAACCAGATCTGTGATTCACGCAGCCCTAGAGCTGGCTGTATTTTTTTTTAGGAAAATGAGAATTTCACTCCAGCATTCCACAGGTTCAGATTTCAGGTTTCAGCCAACACTTCTTTTGGTTGCACTTTAAGCACTAATTATAGCTCTGTGGGGAATATCGTGGAGCTGTTTAAGCTGTTGTTCTAGTGAAGAGTATAATAAAAAATACACCACATGGAAGGATGCATGTTGAAACATTTCACTGATATATTCCTGTAATTACTGTGTTAATGTATGGTTGCTTGTGGTTATTCAATACATTATTTTTTTATGTGCATATAAAATATTTTCGCACTTGGATGTTTTGAAGGTATCACGGTGTATGAGCTAACAAAATATGTTTTTATTTCTTTTTGTCATGATTAATTACCTTATCATTCCTTTTCTTGGTAAAGAAGTTTGTTCAGCAGTAGCCAAAAAGTTAATTATATTAGCAACTTGCTAATTTACAACAAGTTGCCTTTGCAATGATGTAAAATAATCATTGCTTTTTTATAGGCATAGTTGTTTTTCTAGGTTGTATATGTATTGTGTGTGTGTTTTTCTCCACTCCTGAGATCTAGGAGATCTTTTTGTGACCTCCTAGTTTTCCTAATAGTGAAAATGGGTATGCTACTGTGAAAACTCAGGACTTGACTTTAGGACATTCCACCAAGCATGCATCTTTACATTACGTATGTACATCTGTTAGGCTTACAGCACATTTCTTCTCCCTTGGCCCACAGTTTTGAGGAACTGAGGCACAAATGTGCATTTCTCTGAGAGCACGTATGCCCCAACAGCATGCATGTGTGCAGAGCTTCTCCTTTTGCTCATGACTTTTTGCTCTTGATATCTACAGAAAAGCCTGTTTTAGCATCAAAAAAGTAAAAGGTTTTGTTTGCCCGTCTTTTCTCCTGGTAGCACTTCAGAACTGCCGCCGGAGTCTCTCCGCCTCATGGCCTCTCTGTGCGGAGGGCTGCGCGTTCGGAGCGTTGCGCAGCCTGCAGCAGCGTTGAGCATGGTGCKCCGGACAGCAGCGTCCTCGCTCCCGAGCAGAGGGCCAGCGTGCCCATGGAATCCCAGCAGGATGCGGGAGATGCTGCTGCTCGACTCGGCTTGGCAGCAGGAGGCTGCCAGTCTGCGTGTCACCTCTCTGCAAGCCGCATCGTGCAGCCCCGGGGGGCGCGGCAGCCCCGGCAGCCACGCTCTGCATGACTTTGGCTGAGCACATTTCCACACGGGGAACTGCTTTTTGAAGAAAGATGTCATCTCACAGGCTCCTTTTCCAGTTTCCTAATCACACGCACTTCCCAGCAGTAGTGCTTGTTCTTCGGAGCATAGCAGACTTTTAGAACAGTTTGGGGTAGAATAGAGGAAATTAAACATTCAGGGCCCAGGTGTCAATAGGGTGCCGCTCCCTCTCTCTCCATTTTATATTTGAGTGATTTGTTTTCTGCTCCAGTGTGGGATTTCTGGTGGATGGGTGCCAAATTGCCTCTCCTTGACTGCAGCTCCTGTTCCTCTAATTTCTGCAGGTCAGTGGTTCTGTCCTCCTCTGCATTTCCTGCTCCTTCACATTTGCTTTGTGGTCCCGTGGTGAGGGTGATGGCTCCTTTAGAGACAGCCAGGCTCACCCAGTAGACACAGACGGTTGTCCGTGGAGCTCAGTTCCTACCACAGCACAGAMAGGACAGCATCAGGATTTGCAGGACAGATTAGGGCAGCTTGACTTGTAAAGCATAAAGCAGTGGCTGGATGGCCAATCTAAACTTTGTAAAGTAGTGTGATTAAATCTTGCCGCACTGGCTCAGACTCTACCTGCTGGAAGGAAGCTGTTTTTGCTAGGTGGGACTGTGATGCAGAAGCAGCCTGGAAACACGTGGGGCTGCTGCACAGCGTGTGGAGACCTCCATCTGTAGCAGTGCTGGTAGGGAGGTCGCTGGTGAAGATGTGTTTTATGTGTGCACACACATGCACCCACACACGCACGCACTCAGAGCCGTGGATGTGCTTTTAATAGCCTTAGGAAATTCTGCAGATGTCATTATGAAAATGTTCATGTTGGCTCTCATTCCTGGCGGCCCGGCCCTCCCGCGCTGTCCAAGTGGAAAGGAAAGGAATGCCTCCATATCGCTTACCCCGTCCCTCGGAGCCTCCGAGCCGAGCCAGGCAGGGAGGGAGGCGCTGGCACAAGGGGCTGCCCCGGGGCGCCCTGCCCTGCTCCCGCGGGTGCCCCTGCAGCCCCGGGGCCTCCTCTCACTGACCTGGATCCGCATCCTTCCCCCCTCACCACCGTGGGCTGCCTGCTGCGCGCAATAGCTTCTCCGAGGAAGTGAGAGTGGTCTGTGGCCTGCCCCGCTGTAAGTCTTTAGTTGTCGGTGAAACACTGCTTTTTTGAAATGGAGAGGTTGCCTTCTTTAATGATATGTCACTTTATATGATTTAAGGAGGAAGACCAAAAAAATAGCAGGGAAGCATTTCCTAATGGTGTGGCACAAGTGCAGTTGCAGACACCACGCAGAGCTTGTGAGAGAGGGTGGGCAGCCATCCCTGCCAGTGCCAGACAGCAGCCGACACAGACCTCTGCCTGCAGAAGGAGTTAATGCGTTTTTAACGTCCCTGGAACTGGCCCTGACGATGTCGTGCTGCGCCCCCGCTCCAGCCTCTGCCATAACTCACCAACTCTTCTACTATGGTCTGAGTTGTACCCATACGGTCTGTAAACACACCTTTGCTTTTAAGTAATAAATGACACACGGCTTCTCTGGCAGCACAAGACTTGGGTTTTCATCTTGACACCCTTGGGCATCTGGCACATGACAGATGATAGATTTAGACAAACAGTAAAAGCTACGGAGTGCCTTACATGTGTGTTTATCTTAACTTTGTAACACGGTCCAAATGTCTGTTATTTAAGTTCTTGCACTGAAAGGAGACCAACTGGAAATGTCATTCACGTACAGTAGGACAGCTGATGCCGTTGCTCTAATTACTTGTTTGGTATAAAGTGTTACTAGCAAGTTTATAATTTCCTGAGGATGACTGAGTCTATTGAATTAAAAGTAGGGTGTGAGGAWACAGGGAGAAGGAGAAAACCGAATAGTAGTTTAACAATAGGCAGTAAATGAAAACCAGAACTTATTTATTTGACACATTATTTTTGTCAGGCTCCTTACTTTGCCAAACAGCTTTTAGGAACAAGCTCTTTAGCATGCTTTCTAGACTGACGGTAATGCTGTTGTTTTTGGTGAAATGSAGAGTTTTAAAATATTTTGCTGTATTGCAATGTGTGAGGAGAACTGGAGCTCTATTAAGTAACAGGGAATTTTTTTTTTCATTAGGCAATGCACCTGGTACTTATTTTTTATTGAARCAACAGCAATGATAATATTTTATATGCTTAGAAAAGACATTAATTTTAAAAAAATTGTTTACAAAATAACTCCGCGCATGAAGGTCAGCTAAAGTGCAAATAGCTATTAGTTATTTTTAATGCCATGTCATTAGTATTAAAATTTAAATTTGTGTTTGTTCTTTTTAAATATTGAACTACAGAATTTCTAACATCCAGGGGCATGTTTTCAGCAGAATTGTTGAACTGGAACATTCAGCCCCCAAAATGTATTCATATATCTGTTTCTACAGCTCATTTTTCATGATTAGTACAGTAGCATAAGAATGCTTCTAAAGAAATACAGACATACTCTGTGTGCAAAGAGCCTAATAATTCAAGGGCCGCTTCTGCAAAATTTACATGAAGCACAGCCTGAGCTAGCTGCAAAATAGTTTTGAGTTCAAGAGTGAGACTAATCTGTACTATCATTTGCAGTCTGATCAGCCATATACAACTAATGATAACATAAAAAAAAATATATGGGTAGACTACTACTGAAAGTAGATTTCATGCATTTTTTTGAGAAATCATTTATCATTTTTAACATTTTAAAAAATGCAAGAGACAGACTTTTTGACAAAACATTAAGATAGATTCTGTTTTTCTCCTCTTTGAGTCTGTGTTTGGATTACCCTGAATTCCCATTTCTTCTGCTTTGTTGTGTCAGTGGTTAGTCTGCATTTCCCATAGGTTTCAGTTTGACCATATGTAGGTACCTTATATCAGAGCAATCGAGTGGATTTGCGGGAATGTGTAAGAAGGAAACAACTGTAAAATTCTGCAAATAACAGTAAAGTGAAAATTCATCAGCAAATGTTTTTTATGGAATATTTTCACTAGACTGGGAGCCTAGAAGTGTGTCTCTGAAATGATTTGTGTGTTCTACCTACCGAAACATAAATTACATTGTTGTTGTGTGTGCATATAAGGGAGAGGAGCTGTTTTTTAAGAGCAGTGTAGGGTTAGACAGGAGTGTGTACATGGCTCTGAAGGAGATGACAGAGTTGACAGACAAGCTAAAAATGACCATTGAAAAGGCAGAAGGGGACAGAAAACATTAGATTACTGATAGAAAGAGTACTCTAATTGCAAGAGATTACAGCATCAAACCAAAACACAAACAGCAATAATAAAAGAGCAGCACAGCAAAAGGTGGTGAAGCAGCATGTCTTCAGGGTAATCTCTCATCCTAATCACAACAAACATTCAGAGGACTCTAATTCTGACTCCTTTATCTGGTGAGATAATAAATGGATGCATATACCTGAAATAATCTTTTCTGTTCCCCTTTTTGTCATCTCATCAGATTGGTTCAGGAATGGAGGGGTAAGAAATAAAGGGAGATAACTTGCAGTAGAATGAAGAAGTGGTTCAGAATAGGTTTGTGCACGGTGAAGTTATCAAGGTAAGTCCTGCTGCTGTCAAGAGGCCCTGCRTTAGACCCAGACAGCTCAGAAGAGCAACTAGAACATGAAGACCAACACAGCAGGGGATTTTGATTTGACTGGAGTTCATTAATGTGGGTAGGAGAAGCTGTAAGGTAGGCATAGAATGCTTGCAAAAGCCTGGCATTTAAAACAGCAACAAAAGTTTATTGTTTTGCATCATTTTATTGGTGTAGTGCTTAAATCAATTAAAGGGAGAGAAGTTGAAATAGCAGCAGTCCCTAGCTGCTCAGGCTGATCTCGTCTGGAGAATGTGGATTTCATAATACATTTAACTTGGCACCCACGGATTTTTTTTCTCTGCTTGAAATGTTTTTTTAATGAGAAGCTGCGTTTTAGAGAAATAACCTTGTATAAACACTAGCCAGGAGAATTTGRTATTTAACTTATTGTGCTGGAGAGAAGACTCTCTCCAGGTACTATACTTCTGTTAAACTCACAAAATSAAATTCATCTATATTTGAGAGTCAAGCCTGATTTGCAGACTGCAGTGTTTGTTCTTTGTCATATATTGATGTAGGTTCTGCTACACTCAGCACAAAGTGCTCTAATGAAAMCCCTCTGCGCATCTGGATGAAAGGATCTTTGAATTGCTAATTGTTCAGGGTTGACCTACGAGATGCCCAACRGCTGTCTTTGTGTCATTTGTGGTACACAGATGCACTCTGTTTAGAAAAAATGAGCTCTCCTAATGGACAGACAGTTAATCTGTGCAGAGCAAGTGGACCTCTATGCTCTATCATATTGGCTTACACACAGAAGTGAGGCTAGCATTTATTGAAACTAAGCACATATTACATAATGAATTGCAAACCAGTGAGGTATAAATGAGATTATTAGTTCARTTGTGATGTAGGAGGATCTTCCATTGCTTTGAGGGAATGTCATATAAGACAAGGTAACATAACTTGGGATAAACAAACACAACTTCAGTGCTTTGATTAATCTTTTTASCAGAATCAATGTAGAGTGCTTACAGGTGGTGAGTGCTGGCAGTTAAAGCAGWCCCTGCAGGTTGCATGCATCTGAATTTCATTCACCTTCAGGAAATGTGTAAAAATAAATCAAATAACCCCAATTCCTATTTAGAGGTCAGCAGTATAGGTTGCTGAGCGTGTTCACTTTTAATACCAATGCCTATATAAGAGTACTAGCACCATGAAAAATGAGACCCTCAGAGATCCCTTCCCACCTCAGCTCTTCTGTGATTCTGTGGTTTATAGGATCTGTGAAATCACCATGCTGTTGTCACTGTATATAGTGCTGCCAAAAAATACCAAAAGTCACCCGTCAATACAAGAAGCATCCAAGAGATGTTTCTAGGAAAAAAAGAAGGTASTATGCATTACAAAGGGTTGCAAGGACACTGCTTGTTTTCCTCTTTCAACCTAGTGTTCTGTTCCAATGTGTGGTCCAAGTCACCTTCTTTCTTAGTAAAGCTGGAGTTCGGTTTCTAAAGCTGTGTTCATCCTCCTTGTGCTCTTAATTTTTATGTCTGATCATTTTTATTTCAGATCCTCCTCAGTGAACTATTCTGTTTGGTCATCTGTCTTCAAATTCCTTTCAAGGAGAAAGACCTATTAGGGGAGGAGAAAAAAAACAAATATTAATCAAATGTTTTGTATCTTTTTCAAACAGGGACGAAGAGGTYTGGGCTCCGTTTTTGTTTGGGCATCTGGAAATGGTGGAAGGAGTCGCGACCACTGCTCCTGTGACGGCTACACCAATAGCATCTACACTATCTCCATAAGCAGTACAGCCGAAAGTGGGAAGAAACCCTGGTATCTGGAAGAATGTGCATCCACACTGGCTACAACATACAGCAGTGGGGAATCCTACGACAGGAAAATAGTATGTTTTTTATTCTTTTACATAAGTGGTTTTGTATTTTGCATAGTGTCTTAGAAGGAGGGAGAGAGAGCTTACTTACACTATGTAAATAAACCAGTAGGAAAAGAATTGTTCCTGGTTCAGAAGCTGGTAGCCAACAGGTGTCTCTCTGCATGTTGTGGCTGGACGCTGTATTTTTCTTCTAGTTGCTGCAAGCTCTGAGTGGTGCTCTCAGAGATCTTACTGCTGTTGCCAAGAAAACAGGTTTGTTTCCTGACCAATACTATGCAACCTGTCAGAGGGCCTTAGGGCACATCCTCTTTTTTTAAGATTAGTGTTCATACTCTACATATATGATTTTAGAAGCACTTTTCCTGAAAGCAAGATCTTGCTGATCTTTGCTGCGCTGTTTCTGGTCTGATCCCTGAATGGGCTGTATCCATTTTCAATTATGTTCTCTGAGCAAGAAAGGCAGGAGGTGTTTTTAATTCTTTTTAGTAATTAATACCACTAGTGTTTGTATGTTATTGCATATCTGCCAATTCAAATTCAGTGTATATTCAGATATATTTGCATCTAATGTTTTTAGTCTTTTAAACTCTTGCATTAGGAACACTGAGATTTGTTAAACATGGTCTTCTTCCCAGGATATCCTAGTATAGAGCCTACAGATCTTTATTTCTTATCATTTAGAAAATTAAGGTGGGTGCCCCCACCATGTTGTCCTTTTTGGCAGAGGCTTCATACTAGCTTCTTTCTGGTCCTTAGTAGATAACTCCCTTGCTGTCAGTGAGGAGTTAAAAATTCTAGCAGCTATTTTTTTTATACTGTCTGCCTTGTCTTTCAGGATTCTGGGATGCTGGCCATCCCTTCTTGGAACCTTCCTTATTTTCAGATGATCTAATTTTTGTTTTAAACTTGTTCTGAGGTACCTCTTGTTCCAGTAATTTTGCTGTTCTTTACTTGCTTCTCTCCACAGAAACCTTATCTTTGTTCCTGGCATATTTCTGTACTCCTCGATAAATAATAATAAAGAATAGACTCCGTTTCCTAGCACTGCTGACTTCTGTGATTAAATTCCCTCTACTGTCCTTTGAAAGACCTTCACTAGTATATTTTTCATATTTAGGTCTGACTAGTTTAAGGTGAACAGAGACAACTGTGATGCTCCAGTCAGACTGCTTGCATAACCCAGTCTATGCATTATGCTTCGCTGAATCCTTCTTCAAATTCAGTGGTTCTTGTGATCAACTGAAAAATATATTTTACAAACACATCCCAACTTGCTTGTGAAATTTCCAATGACAGAGAATCAGACAGTAAAATCTACAGTAAGCTGTTTTAATTACCAATACCAATTAAAATGTTTCACTTACTGTCTAATTTGCACTAATGCAAAATTTGTGCAATTAGTGCATTTGCACTAATGCACTAATTTGGCATGCTCAGTTTGCCAGCAGTCCATGTTACCCAACATTAAATATCCTATGAATTAACTAGCTAATAATTAGTTTAAATACTCTAGCAATCACTTCATACTAGAAAAAAAAAAAAAACAGCAAATAAGTAATTTTTTTCAGGCTTAACCTTTCAAAATATTGACACTGTTGATTTTCATCTTCTGGAATTTGGCCAGTGTTCCAGGACTTGCCCTTGTAAAAGTTTTTGATGCTTCCAAACTTGCTGATTTAAACATGTCTATCTTCAGTTGTGGCAGCAATAGCTATAAATAGGGAGATGATTTACTATCATCATATACTGTAAAAACTTCATTTTACTTTTTCCAAAAAGAGAATGTTTAATGAAATATCCATTTTCTATACAGTACTAGTTACGGTTCTATAATTTCCATACAAATAAAACAGTGTTGTTTAGGGTGATTATAGTATGTTTTAAAATAAAATATCTGTATGATTTATTCTACTGTTATTGTAGGCTTCACCATTTGTCCTTTGTCTTTCTTTATCACCTGTATGCATCTTCTGTCCTCTCATTGGTATTCACTGCTATCAGCTGAAACATTCAGATGCTGAACAGCCACAAAAAAACAAGTGTCTTGACCATTCATTTACCAGAACTTAATTTATACCCTGACTACTCTTGGGTCAGACTTTGGTGATGGGCCTGCCAAATCATTCTGTGATCACAGATATCAGAGTCTGTAAATATATCACCCATCACTCTTTCCTGTGCTGTCTTATCAGTTGAGTTCAGAAGCATGTAACCTAGCTGAAGATGTTTTCTGCTGTTGTTTTGCCTTTGAAGGCAGCCTGTTCCTCCTCCCAAGCCCCTCAGTGACATAGGAGAGCTCTGCACGCTCCGTACACTGATCAGATTTCTGTCTGCATTGTACACAAACCACTGATCCCACATGAGAACAGCCTTGTGCTGCTGTTGTCCCAGAGTCTGCTGAGAACTGACATGAAATTGTGGAACTGAGCCATTACAACCAAGGCAATTGGAGAGTTACAGGTACCAGCTGCAGCTTTCCCAAGTCCTTTCCACACACGTTACACCCACATGCAGACACAGCGGCTCTCACTCACCCAGGCACCTCTCTTGACCACAGGGTAAGCTTACAATCATTGTGGAAACTTCTTCATTCTCTTCTCATACTCTACTACAGTTCACCCTTCCAAAAGATCTATTAAACCTCATTTCATTTGAAAGGAAGTCCATCTGARACATGAACTGAAAAAAACAGAAAGTGAAAATTTTGAGCAGAGTTTTCCAGCTGCTGCAAATTGCCAAAAGACTTTGGAAAAAAAAAGATGCATGCTCATTTTCATTGATGAATCATACATCATTTTCACTGCATCATAACTCGCTTCTTGTTTTGCTACCCTTTTTGATATAGAAATTGTTTTCCTATCTTTCTGCAAAATAGTCTGGAATTTGCAGTAAGTGTTAAGTGACAAGTAATGATAGAACTAAAGATTATTTTCAATCTTGATTCTCCAAATACTTTTCTGCATGTAAATTTAAATGCAATGTGCACATTATGAAGATCTCAAATTCATGCCACTATGTGAAAAAATTAACAGTGTTTGATGAAGGCATATGATGGTTCAGTTTATGAAAGTTTGACTCAGAATAAGTATGGACTACTACAGTAAATCAGCACGATCAGACATAGCATGGTATTTTCAATCAAAATTAATGAACTCATTCTTGTTTATTGACAGTATTTGAAAAAAACTCTGATATCATATGAGATTCTGTATCATAATAATACAGAAATGTGGACATGATATTAAGGGGAAGTACTTGTCTACTACTCTGTAGTGCATGGATGCTACTTCCAGTTCTGGCTTATTTTTCCTTCATGTCTCCAACTCCTTTTTCCCTTTTCTGTTTTCCTGCCACTGTGGGCAGAGTGTCTTATGAGGTGGATATGGCTTCAACCACGCTGATGTCTGCTGGGATGACCACACAGACAGGAACAGACAGTCCAGGAGGTTCCTGCAGAACTTTGTGGATAGGTAACTTCTTGATGCAGGTGGTTGATAAGCCAACAAGGGGAGGGGCGCTGCTAGACCTGGTACTAACAAACAGAGATGGTCTAGTAGGATATGTGAGGGTTGGGGGAAGTCTTGGCTGCAGTGACCATGAGGTGTTGGAATTCACATATCCTCCATGGAGGAAGCTGGATTGTAACCCTGGGCTTTAGGAGAGCTGATTTTGACCTCTTCAGGGAGCTCCTTGGAGGATCAGGGTCCTAGAAGGAATGAGGGTCCAGGAGAACTGGCTAATATCCAAGCACCACTTTCTCCAAGCTCAAGATCTGTGCCTTCCTAGAGGAAAGAAGTTGAGCAAGTGATTCATCAGTCACTTGGACAAGGACAGAGAGAGCACCTGAGCAAGTTTGTGGATCATCCCAAGCGGAGTGGAGTGGCTGACACTCCGAAGGGCTGTGCTGCCATTCAGAGGGACCTGGACAGGCTGCAGAGTTCGGCAGAGAGGAACCTCATGAGGTTCAACAAGGACAAGTGCAGGGTCCTGCACCTGGGGAGCAGTAACCCCAGGCACCAGSACAGATTAGGGGCTGACCTGCTGAAGAGCAGCTCCGCAGAGAGGGACCTGGGAGTCCTGGTGGACACCAAGTTASCCATGAGGYAGCAGTGCCCTCGTGGCCAAGAAGGCCARTGGGCTCCTGGCTGCATGAGGAGGAYGTTGSCAGCAGGGGCAGGGAGGGGATCCTGCCCCTCTGCTCAGCTCTGGGGAGGCCAAACCTGGAGCACTGGGGGCAGCTCTGGGCTCCCCAGGACAAGAGGGATGTGGAGCAATAAAGATGATTAAGGGACTGGAATATGAGGAAATACTAAGTGAGTTGGGCCTGTTTAGCCTAGAGAAGAGAAAATTGATAGATCTGATCAGTGTGTATAAGTACCTGAGGGGAGAATGTAGGGAGGAAGGGGCCAAGCCCTTCTCAGTAGTGGCCAGTGACAAGGGGCAATGGGTGTAAGTTGACACACAGGCAGTTCCATCTCCATGTGAGGAGGAACTTCTTTCCTGTGAGGGTGCCAGAGCCCTGGCACAGGCTGCCCAGGGAGGYTGTGGAGTCTCCTTCTCTGGAGATCTTCCCAACCCGCCTGGATGCCGCCCTGTGCCCCGTGCTCTGGGTGTCCCTGCTGGAGCAGGRGGYTGGAYTGGATGATCTCTAGAGGTCCCTTCCAACCTCAGCCATTCTGTGATTCTGTGATATCCCGTCACCAAGTGAACATGTTAGACTCTTGTGTGGATTAGAAAGGGACAAGTAAAAATTCTTATTAAAATGTTTTGGCTTCCAAGCAGATTCATAAAAAAACTCACACATTTATAAGTACCCAGAGACTTTTTTTCCTCCTTTTGATGTTACCACATGTTTTTATAATTGTTACAAATGCGGCTTGTAACATAATTTTAGGAGCTTTTCCAATTTTGGAGGTTTTCATTCTTGTTTGATACTAATTAGCTTGGTAAATTTGAGAATAATGTCATCTGCACCCGTCTTCCATGTGGAGATTATTTTTACTGACTTTGGACTAAAGTAAAGACAACAAAGTCTGGTTTGTAACAGTCTAAGCTGCCAGTTACAGGGAAATACACACTAATATTAACATCTCGCATGAGTCCTGCTTTCTGTGGCCAAAGGAACGTGCTAACCATGCACTTAACTTGAGGCTGCACCAAGTTATATTGCTGTATATGTTTGCCCACTGTGGATTCAGTGTCCAACATCTAACTGTATTATATACATCTAAGGCATACAAATATTTTTCAGAGGTGGTTGCCTGTATATCTTCTACACAATTAGAGACAAGAACTTGTGTTATTTCTAGGTCTTTTCAACTACATCTGAAAAACGCAGGCACAATTGTAGAAACTCAACCTCTGAGACATAGTTCAATGTAGACTAGTTAAAGACCAAAGATTCTTTATGGAGGTTATCTTTCAGAACAGAGTGAGTGTAGAAATAATAGCCAAAGATACACATTTGCCARTATATCTTTCTCTGCCCCTGTGCAATTTTGAATGTAGGACAACCTTGGAAGATAGTTTCCCAGGTTAGGCCCATGCAGCTTTGCATTACTTGAAATAATTATCTTAAAATATGATCAATACAACATAGCTACAGATATTTATCTGAGTCATGAATATGTCAAAGATGTTGCACAAATGCATCACATTTCATAGTCCTTTGAATTCCTTTTTAAAATAATTTCTGAAAATAGTAGTGAATTTAAAGGGAAAAATCTCTCGCAGAAAAAGAAATGTATACTACTTTGTAAACTTCATCTTCTAAACATCCCATCAGTATTTAGTATTTCTTTATTCCATAAAATTGTTTTGTCATCTGCTGAATTTATTTATCTTTTAAGATATATTTCTGTCTTTAAACAGAACTTGAAGCAAATATCAGCATCAACAAAAACAACAAAAATACCCCTCTTTTCACCTCTTTAAACACAAATTTTTGCAGAGTACTGAGGTACAACATGGCAGCTTCAGCTTTGAGAAGATAAAGAACAYAGAAAGGAGCAGATGGTTCTTGTTAAATCCTTGTCACTTTAGGGACACAGGTTGGTAGAAACAGCATATCCTGAGGAATTACAGCAGTAGGTAAAAAATGATTCAATCAATTCAGAAGGCCAAAGTCATGAAATATGAAATATCCATGAATAGGAGGCTTAGGACAGAGTGAGCRTGTTCTCTGTGAAGGAAAATCCTGTTTTTGACCTAAGTCATTAACCTCACAATAGATGAAACTATGAGAGGATTGATGGTATAGCCTTAATAATGTGTTCAGAAATAGCATCTCCTTAAATCTTTAGAGCAAATTGCTTATACGAAAACTATTACAATGTGTTTCTACAGTGTTTCTTTAGTAAGTCKGTGCATTTTCTGAAAGCTGCGTAGCTTCCACATAGGGCAGGTATTACAGTACATTTTGATGATTGCTGTAACTTTTATTTGACTTTCATCAAGGCTGTTAATCTCATAAAAAACACCAGCACTAGAAGCATCACTGCATTTGGTCAAATCTGGTTGATTCGGAAGGGGTAGATTTGACTCAGAGCCACAAAAGTGTTACATGGACTGGTCATGGGTAAACCAATCAGCGTTTTCAAAGATCAGCATTTGTTGCACAATTTGAAGCATACAAATGTTCAACAAAAGATTCAGAAATTTCTGCTCCCCTGCACGCAGCTAAAGGCATGACAGCTCCTCTCGATGACAATAATGACAGCTTCACGGGGCTGTCAAATGTTACACACTTTTTTTGTGTGATTAATGATGTTGCCYTCATGTGGTTCTGGAATTTGGAGCATCATTTTTCTTCTCAAAATTTGCTTGCCTGTTGGTGGTCCTGTTCTCCTTTTTTCTGCAAGCTATAGACACAAGGCATTTCTGACAATGAATCCACAGTGCTGAAAAGCACAGCCTTTGAGGTAATTTTCACCTAACCATCTCCGCTCCTGTCAGTAACTTCCCTTTGAAATGGCTCAAATGGGATTTCCACTTAGGAGGCTTTCTTTATACATTTCCTGCTGAAATATTTGCTGTGCAAAAGAGCCAAAAGGGGCTGTAGTCCAGGCTGCAGCCACAATGTCTGCTTGAGACATGAGACTTCATTGCAGAGGAAAGAGATGTCGTGCTTTTATTATGCTTGGTTTCCACAGGTACAAAGCAATGAAAAATGGAGAGTGTTCTTCTTCCAGAGCAGGAGAAAGACAGATAAGCATGATGCAGTGTTGTCTTTTGGCATGTGCAAGACAGTGCCCTAATGCAAAGCAGTTATGGAGGCAATTCTTCCTGCCTGAACTCCTGCAGGCACTGATATCCTTGGAAAGTGGACAGGAAGCTCCCTAGCAAGGAACCTATAAACCTCCTATAAACCTTGACCATTTCCATCTTATCTCTAAAACCTTGCATCTACATACATAAGGAGTGCACTCATAGGGTAGTTCCTGTTCTTTCTCTTAGCATAGGGAGTGTGTGGCACGTGTATTCGGGTTTTCCATTAATTTTCATTGTTCAGATTTATGAACTAACAGGAGGAGAAGCAAGAGATGAAGAAATGATACGAGCATTTTACTTAAAGGGATCGCTTTTTTAGTTATTAAAAGATGAAAATGGAAAAAAGGAACATGTATACATATATGAAAGACAAGGTAAAAAAGAGTTCTTAGACTTGAGTATCCTTGAAGAATATGACATATCCGTAAGGGTATGGCATTGTAAATGCTTTGATCCTTACTTTTCAGCTTCTAGAACCTTCCATTTTGTTTCACACAGTCACTACTTGCTTTCAACAATCACTTCATTGATCCTGTCAACCTCCTTTATATAAGTCCTTTTTGCTAGCCTGTACATGTTAACATGTCTTTAGGACTTTCAGCAGGACTTTTATTATTTATGTAATATATACAATACTGAATATTATCAATGTATATGAGTAAAACCTGTGTGTCCCACACAGATTGTAATTGTTTGTAATGTGTTCAGATAGTATATGGCTATTTTTCAAGACCATATTTCGAGTAGCTTCCAATTTTTAAACTAGACAGATATTTTTACACATCTTGGACTTTTGTGTGCTTTGGTTCCCACTCTCCTGTGATCCACTCCCTCCCCTTCATCTTTTTGCATGTGTCTGTGTTACAACTACTGAATTACATTTAATGGAAACATCTGCATGTGTTTTGCTTGAGCATCTTCAGGTGGTCCTGGCTTCTTGTCTCCAGTGCTTAGGTCTTGCTAGGAACCACTTCTCCAGAAAAAAGAATTTCAAGTAGAATCATTTGAGGTTAATCTTGCCTGAAAGAAATAGTTTCAGAGTGAATACATTATTGTATATAATCTGTTGCATTGSAGAAAGTATTTACCTGAAATTCTTTGTGGTAGGAGCATTCTAACACCAAGCACTGTGACTTTTTAGTTGGTGTTGTGTGTGACGGCTTTATGGAGGCATTGAGATCATTATTAAGCAGTATTTAACAGTATAAAACTCCAAATAACTAATAGGCTGGAGATCTTCAAACCAAATTTGTGATTACATCAGGATTTTCAGATGAATTGTTGCGTAATTTCATCTGAATTATTGCGTAAGGAAGGAAGGAAAAGATTGTGAATTAAATGCAGTACTTAACATGAGCATAACTGCATTCTTTTCTACCATGTACTTTTGTTGTAACTTCAGGTAACTCCATTAACCCATCCATACCTCTGGTTTTCAGTCTTAAAAATGATCATAATGAAGCTGTATGTTGGGAAAACTGTGAAGTGTAATTCATCCCAATTTGTAAAGCACTTTGAGATTCTTGGATGGGAAGTGCTCTATAAATGCAAAGTAATGGAAGAGCAGAGTTCTAACCATTTTGTTACAAACCCTGTGCATGTTTTCCAAGTTTACAGGTCTTTTGTTGGTCATGCCATGAAAAAAAAATGAGACTAACTTATGTTTTCAGTGCAATACAGAGAACACTCCTCCAAGTTCACAAAGGTCTTCAAGCACTGAGCAGAAAATGAACATCTAAAATCATGTACTCAGAAGGCTCTTTTTCCTTCTTTGTGATGAAAGAAGAAAATACCCTCTGCTTACAGGCAGCTCACTCAAGCAAATGAAACCTGTTCTGATTTCTGAAGCTGTGTTCTAAATTTCGCACATTCGATTTCTTCCAGATCACCACAGACCTGAGGCAGCGTTGCACAGACAGCCATACGGGAACCTCAGCCTCTGCACCTATGGCTGCAGGCATCATTGCACTGGCACTGGAAGCAAAGTAAGATCTGAGCTATACTCCGGAAAAAGAAATTGTTAATCATACAGATGGATTTTTCGCACTTATCTGGCACCTTTTATCCAGGGATCTCAAAGTGCTTTAGACACTCCGTGTATTTGAAATTCACATTACCCTTATAAAGTCAGGAAAGATCAGCACGCTCACCTTGCATGAGGGAAAGCTGACACCGTGGTGATGAAGGCAGAGTGCTCAGAGTGCTGAAATAACCTGAAATAGTGGCAAGCACAAATAGTTTCCACTGAATGGCTTAAGGTGTCCTCACAGTGGCTTAAGGTACCTTCAGAGTGCTGCCCAGGATCTGCTGTACTCTGCAGGCTGCTGTAGGTTGTTTCTCTCCTTAATCAGGCTCCTTTGTGCAGCATCCGTTCTTGAATGTAAAAAATCTGCTGGGACATTGTTAGGCTAGTGTGAACACAAAAACAAAACAGAAAATAAAAATTCACCATCTCTGTGTGTTGAAATGAGAAGTCTATCTCTTCTAATGGGTTAAGTTCCGAAGTTTCGTTTTTAAAGAAAGTAGATACATGTAGTTCCTCAGTGCTTTATCTCAGAAAATTTCGATWTTGTCAACTGCAAAATCTTTTTTTCTGTTTCTGTCTAATATGTGTTATCTGTGTCTAATATCATGTTATGGAATAGCAGAAATACTGGAGATTTATCAAGTAATTAGTGCTTCAGAACATTTTGCAGTGCTGTATGCTGTGCTGAATGATACCTGCAGGTCTAAGGTGTAGTGCTCCACCCCAAGTCCTGCTTCAGTTCAGATTTTAAGTGCTAAGAGATCAACACTATTAAATTCTGAGGACAGTTTCCTATCATGGTGATCAGTTTCTTTGAAGAAAGTAAATTTTTGTGCACAAAAGTCATTTCAAAGTATATGTCACCAATAGCTGCAGGTTTATGTTTGCATTTTTACTACGGCTTATTTGAAGAAGCCATGGACTGATATTCATCACAAAATCTATTTTTGCTGCTGAGTTACGGTCATGAAAATAAGTGATTGTAATTGAAATTCTGCTGAAAGCTTTTATAATTACTTATTAGTGAATTGACATGGTTTGTAATTTGCAGCTTGTATCTCTATCTTCCATTTTTTGAGCATTTCTAACAAATCTTTGCTGTAACAGAAGGTTTAGAAGAATTGTTGAACACAATACCTACAGCAAAGCTACTGCTCACTCTGATGCCTTAATACACAATGAGAATCTTACATTTTATACAACTTTTATTTTAGCTGTATTTTGGTGAGTGTATTATTGAGAAAGCCAGGATACTGCCTGTGGATTACTGTCCTTTGTTCATAAATTAATAGTTACTATGATAACAGATATCTTAGGAACAAAGAAAAGAATGTATTGAAGCTTCACATGTATTGTTGGAGGAAGAATGCATATATATAACATATATATGTATATATGTATAACGTATATATAAAAAACATATATATGTATACACACGCATAATGTATATGTGTATGCACACACACACACACACACATATATATATATATATCCTGGTCACTTCTTGTATTTGAAGTGTTCTGCTTCATGTTAGGAGACATCCAGGCTGAAAATGCAACAGTTTTTCTTTTCTTTTTTTTCAAATTTATTCAATTCCAGTAAATAGACCTTTCTCACTTATTTCCACATCACTTTTAGGCTATGTGTCTGAATAGATACGAATTATATTAATGATAACATAAATGTGCTTCTGTGCATTTCACTGCCTCATTTGCATTCCATTTACTAACTTTCCTTGTCTGTGAATACTTAGAACTAACCCTCTGGTTGGAACAACCAACCAGAAATGCGAAAAGAGAAAAAATATCTAGGAGAAATATTTCCATTTTTCCTCTGATRTTTTTTCTTCTGTAAACTAGTGCAGGGTCACACTTACCATAGGAGCAACATTTGATCTAAATGACAGATTATGGAATAAGGGCTTTAGTATCAACAGGAGATCATTTCATAATGTATTTAATCTTAAGGTCATGAATTTGCAGGTTTGAAATGTGCTTAGTTGATTTTAAGAAGTTTCTGAATTGCATTATTTATTCATTTACCTATTTGAATATTTGAGTTATAATTTTCTGTTGTGTTACCTCTGGAGTTAGATGATATTAAATAAAACCCATGAATTCAAAAGAAAACAAAAGCATACAAAAAATAAAGCCCTCTGAAATATTTTCTCCCATTCTTGTAAAAATACAAAGCATATAAAGGACAAAGACTTCATGATTAAATTTAAGAGCTTAACTGGAACTAGCTTTCATTCAGATAGAGCCAGCATTTGCATAAATTCTTTGTTAAATACTGTATTTTTGTCTGTGCTAGTAACACAGATGCTTATATGAGGGGTTTTTTCAAGATTAGTTGGAAAAGTCTTTTAGAAGGGTAATTATCCTTTTCATGCATTTAGTTCTGAACACTTTCTGAATATTTCTGGAATAATATATAGCTTTATTTCAAGCTAGAAGAACAGATGCCATAAAATATGCAATGAAAGGGTTTTGAACCAAAAGTCAGTTTTTGACGGAAGCTGTCTTCTGTTCCTGGAAGACATCAAGGGGCTCACACTGGCCTGGCTACAAGCTTGAACAGCCAAGAGATGGCTTTAACTGGCAAGCAAAGATACATTAAACCCATGGAAAATGAGCAAAACTTATTGCAGCTCCAACCTGCCACTTTCTTGCTTTGATGCCCCGTATGATAGGACTGGTGAACAGGTCRTACTTAGGACCCCACCATAACCTCGAGTGAACACACCTTTCTTTGAGCCTGTTTTTCAGTCAAGTACTGGAGTATCCAATGGCATGTTTTCTTTCAGGAACTGCAGTGCAACTGAGTTTTAAAACACTTATTTGCAATCCTGTTGGGGCCTTGTGCGAAAACATATGAAAACACAAAGAAGTCATTTCATAATCTTCATATTGTGTGGGTTTTTATTGTATTCAGGTAGTCACTTGTTTTATCTGATCAGTTCCCAGTGCAATGGGGAAATGGGATCAGATCAGTTGCCAGTATCCCCTTGCGTGCAATGGATTGGTTCTTGCTGGTGTATTTCACCTTTTTCATATTAATTCTACAATGCTGAATTTTGCCAGTTGTAAACCAACAATTACGAGTGTAAAATGTTTAAGTCAGATAGGTAGTGATATTATTTCTAAGAATAAACTATTTGCATTACATATTATCATCTAGTCTTGATATTAAAAAGACCCCTCATTGATAAAAGGTCTGGATTCAGGGTTTGGATAAATCAGAGTCCTGAGTGAGTCTCAGTGTGATGCATCTTTTCCACTGGGCTTTGTGCCATGTTCCTATTGAGAATCCAAAGGAAAAAAGGTCTCATGTTGCTTCAGTGTTGCCAAAAGAATAAATTATCCATCCTCAAGTGAACTGCATGTTCCACTATTGATAAGCCAATGCATGTTTTCCAATCCATGATATGATAAACTGCATGTACATGAGTTAGAAATAACACCTGAAGAGGAAGTATYGATCTGCTATTTTTCTGCCTTTTCTCTGTGGTAGAGCTCTGGAGAGTTTCAGTGTTTTCTTACATGACTATCTTCAGATGAACTGCATACTTCCCTTGTCTTTTCCCAAGCAAGGGTGAGGCAGGAACAAAGTAGTGATGAGAAGAGATAAAGAATTTTAGTGAGCTCTGATAGCCCTGATCCATTCAGAGAAGGGACAAAGCACCTCATTTTTTTAAAAGGCAATAAAACTGAGTATAATCACTGAGATGAAAGCCAACCCAAATTTGAATTGCAAGGGGTCAGGAATGTCAGAGGGAGAGACTTCAAATTTCTCTTAACTGACCAGATACTTCAAGCACCTTGTTGATTGATTTTCTTACTGAAAAAGAAAAAGACTTTTTTACTCCATCAAGAGGAGAGAAAGCAGTGTACTGACTGCTTAGGTATAGTTTTGGATACAGCGAACATACTTCTGGTGTCTTCAAAGTCAGGAGAGAATTTTATCCCATTGTGAGAAGTTTGTTTATCTGTGAATATAATAGACTAAAGATGATAAGAAAGTTGAAGCCATCCATGGAAATGCTTTCAGGTGACCTCTCCATGTAGGATTGCAGTGAAAAAGAAGGTGAAAGGCTATCATTTTAAGTCCCTCAGCCTTGGCTAGGTCTTTGCTCAGTTGATGGACTATCTATTAGAAAAGGGAAATTTACAGTCTCTGAGCTAGAAATCTGTGAATCTTTTCATTTTTGGAGTAGTTAAAATAATGCTCTTAATGATGACGTACTTGAGCAGTATAAATGTAAATAAATGATTAATCTATAATTTGTGTTTCTCTTGAGCTTTAACGACAAGAGCCACTTAGACAATTTCAATTATTATATTGAGATTCATGTGGAATGAATCTCAGTTCATTCCAAATCCTGAGTGAAGGTTGCACAGTGTTTCCCATTTTAAGGGTCTGCTTTCAGTTAAACATAACCTTGCCAAAGAGCTTGTGTTTGGTCTGAAATTTTCCTGTAACTTGCTTTTGAAATGGTTTTAGGAAGGTTCCAACCATCCATTTCTTAAACTAAGTCTGGGTTAAAAAATGTTCTTCAACTGTGTTCATTTTCAACTGTGTTCATTTTTAACTTTTCATGAGCTTTGGAGCAATAGCTAGAAATAGAAGTGGATAGCCATTGTTCCAGTGCCAGGCAAAACCTTTTGCTTTATAAGCTTTTGAAAAATCTCAGTTGTCATGTGCTCTGTTGAGGATTTTAAGAGTTTGGCAGCTCTATTTCCTATAGTTTCTTGGTTCACTATGTGTTCCTCAGCTTTTCAAGGCTGAATAGAGTTTTTGCTGAAGTTGCTCTTCTGGGTTTTGCTGGCTGTTCACATACCAACCTGCAGAACAGGGATGTGGTCTGTTTTGCCCTGTCTGCATTTCTGCAGAAAGAAAAGAAACAAGTGTAAGAGAAAGAAAAAAAAAAAAAAAAGGTGTCCCCACAGGCTTTCACTGAGACCCCTTTTAACACTGTGTTGTAGCTCTACTGTATTAAAAGTACCACAGGAATATTGGACTTATTAGACAGATGAAATCAATAGTGTGGACATCATTCTCCTAGGGAACTGCAAGGTTTCCCCAAATGTACAATARCATTTACTCTGAAAATGGCAGCTCACATAGAGTTTCATTGTGATTGCCTCCGCGTTCTTGTCCCATAATCTTTTTGAGTGGTCCCATTTCATTCTTTCTTTAGAGAAGGTACAATCAGGAATGTATTGGAGATACCTATCTCTTCAGAAAGTCATCAGCATTCATATGTGTTGAATCCCATTGTTTTCTTACAAGTGATTCTTGTTTTTGCACCTGGGGAGTGCACAATACTCTGCAGGCTCTGGACTCTGCCRTCACTCTGTGCACTGCTGAGTTGATACAGGTACAAAAATATGTCCGATTATACTTCTGTTAGCCTAAAGGAATATATTCATCTTGTCACAGCACAACTGCACTTTTTCTTGATTCCTTTGAGGGTGCACTTCAGAGTCTTGTTCCCTGGAAAAGAGAGCTAAAAGACCACCCATCTTCCTTAAAATGGGCAAAGTGAAAGCTTCAATGAACTGGATGCACTTTTGCAGCAGAGAGCTATTGATGAAGTATGTGTGAATATTATCAATTATTAATATATTTTTAGCAAAACTCTTTCAGCATATCTGCTTTTAAGCTCTATTCTGTGAGTCACTGTGGCTAGAAATAGCACACTTGCTCTTTCAGGAGCATAATTGGCCACTTTTCAGAAATTCAACATGTATGGAAACATAAAGACAGAGTCTGCTACTGCTTTGGTAAGTTAGATGAAATTATTAAACATCGATTTGGGAATATGGTCAAAATACAGACAGAAWCTGTTACATTTGTAAGCAGAGCTAGAATGTCAAGCATGCAGAGGGTTTTACCTGGCCCAGAACAAAAGACCATCAGCCCAGAGCTACACGGAAAGAAAAGCACTGAATTCAGAAAGGAGAAAAAAATGGTATTCACTGGCTCTAGCACCTCTAGTTCACTTACCACTCTGATCTGCTTAGTTTAAAACACCGAATGAAAACGCAACAAAGAGAAGCAAATCAATTTATTTTTAGTGAATATTAAGGTATATCTTCCCATWTTTAAGTAGAAATCTTATAATGGCTTTGGCCCTAAACAACAAAAAGTTTTCTTTACAATCATCCCCCTCTCTTCAACTCTGGTGAGGCCACATCTGGAGCCTGTGTCCAGTTCTGGGCTCCCCAGTACAAGAGGGATGTGGAGCTGCTGGAGAGAGTCCAGCRCAGGGCTACSAGGATGATCAGGGGCCTGGAACATCTGCCCTATGAGCAAAGGCTGAGRGAGCTGGGCCTGTTCAGCCTGGAGAAGAGGAGGCTGAGGGGGGACCTGATCAGCGTGTATAAATACCTCAAGGGAGGCAGTGAGGAGGAGGGGGCGGCCTCTTTTCAGTGGTGGCCAGCAATAGGACTAGAGGAAACGGCCACAAGCTGAGGCACCAAAAGTTCCACAGGAACTTAAGGAAACATTTCTTGACAGTGAGGGTGCCAGAGCCCTGRMACAGGCTACCCAGGGAGGTTGTGGAGTCTCCTTCTTTGGAGATCTTTAAAACCCGCTTGGACACAGCCCTGTGCCCCGCGCTCTGGGTGTCCCTGTGTGCGCAGGGTCACCTAGAGTTAGATCTCTAAAGGTCCTTAACAACCTTAATAATTCTATGGTTCTATGAAATCAGAACCTATCTGTGCAACAGAAAAGCAAGAAGACAAGAAGTATTTCAGTATTCTTTTTCTGACAGGGTTAACATGGCAAAACCAAATCAGCTCTGAGAGGTTTGTGCCGTATTTTGGCACAAATTATTGATTTAGTTTAATTTAATTTCATTATCATGTTAAAAAATAGACTTGATTCTGGAAGGCACCATGCCCATTTTTGTAGCATTAAGATGGCATCTATTGATATTTTTCCTCTCCATCTTCACCTTCATCTCATGTCATATCTTTTACATCCAGTTTCGTGCATCAGGATCCTCACCATTCCTGTGCATACCAATGTTTCCCCTTTTCAGAGCTTTCAGAACAACTTTATGAGCACTTCTGTTTGTTTTTTGATTTTTTTAAGAGCTATCAGTCATCACCTCTAAATTCTTMACTTTTTATTGTTTGTTTGCAGAAAGAATTTTTTATCCTCTGTGTAGTACTGTAGAAAATGAAGTTGGACAGATTGTCATGTATGCACTGAACACTAATAGTCCATATCTTTTTCTGAAAATTGATATTAAAATATAACTAAAAATGACAGTAGCCAATCCAAAAGCCTTTACACAGTGACACATGAAAAGATTACAGTGTGCTTTGGGAACTATGAATATGTTGCACTAACATCAGCTGAATGGCATAGAGTGCATATAGATATAATTTGATGAACATGAGGTTGCGAAGGCAAATATTAGAACCTTGAGAAGAACATTCAACAATACAGTTTAAAAAGAAAACTTCTAAATTTTAGAATTCATGAGTTTGAGATGTTGAAAGTGTATGTGTTTAAGATTAATGATTAACATYAATGATACTAATGTTCAGTATATTAATAATATAATGAAGTTAAGTTTTCTCMGTGACTGTTGGGAGTCTAGATCCAGTGTGTCTTGCCACAGTGATTCTTGATGAATGTCGCAGCATTTTAGAATGTATTTGATTTGAATTACATGTTCTTAATGAGTTTTAGTCAGCCTCCTATTTCCAGAGCTAAAACATTGCTCTTCTTTATCCAGGACTCCAATTAAGATGCAGATGGAAAAAGAGGAGAAATAGGACAATTAATGTAAAAGGTCACCAAGAGCAGTTTTGATCTTACAAAGATATTTTCCTCAAGTGTCATTAACTATGCATCTCTTTAGAGAGAGATCCACTGCACATCTCAGTACTACTAATAATTGACTTTTCTCTTCTCGTATTTTCAACTGCCACTATGTTTTGTTGAGCAAAACCTATCTTTAGCCAAACTTGAATTTGTCCTGCCTTTCTTTCAGATGGTTCTCAGTCAGTCAAATTGAAARGGAATCAGAAATTACTTGCAGAAATTAGAAATTTCTAAAGTGCCACCTGGAACCCTGTAATGCTGTTTTTTTTCTCTTGACTGTTTGAAAAAAAATATTCTTCCAGAAATGCCTCTCATCCTTGGCTATTTTGATAAAAAATATTTTTTCAAATGGACCATCATCATTACACTCAAACTACTAGTTATGGAGATAATATAGCAATCACTATCCTTTTTCTAAAAAATGCAGAATCCCATTTCTATCTTTATTGTATTCCTTTTCATATTTTTGTTAATTGTCCTTGTACAAATTATTTATTTTGATTGGTCATTTTAGGCATTATATCTTTACGCAAAAGAATAGTGCCTGAATTCTTACTTTTTTCCAGGGTTAGCCCCACTGGCATGCAAGAAACTACTGTAATGAAGAAATCAGATTTGGACAGAAATAATGACCTATTATCTCTAAGCAGCTGGAATAACGATTTTTTTTTTCTGTTTCAAGATAAAGTTAAATCTCAAGTGACTATTACTGTAATATAACTTAATGCACTTGTCCTGTTTAATTTCTTCTCATATACCTTGTTTCACAATCATTTTGAGAAGCTTGGAAAAGAAAGAGCTGTACCTCAGAGAATAAATAATTTGTTGAGGACATGCCATTCATTACTTTTTGGTTGTTAGACAGAATTATTGAATCTATTTGTTCTCACTTCTGCTTATTCTAGTATGATTTTGAGTATTGTCTGGTATGTGCACTCCCAAGGCAATTCCAGATGAGACACTGAAAAATTTTCTTCTTGGAAGGAAATTGTTTGAAATCAATCCATTTTCAAGCAGAGTTAGTACTGTTCTTCTTAATGCATTTGCTCATTTCAAGATGTTTAGCTATTAATTCTTCTGAGATTAATCAAGTGGTAAATCAATTAACATCAGTGACATCTTGTCTGGATCTGTGGCCCACATGGCTAGCAAACAACTGTTTGCTCACTTAGGTTCCAATTTTTACATGCTTTACAAATTTTTGACCAATTCTCTGATTTTTCCAGATGCTTTAAAAATTGGCTGCTTATCTGTCCTGTTTAAAAAAAAAAAAAAAAAAGCCTCTGCGCTCTCCAAATGAACTGCTATTTTGGTTTCATTCCAAGTTTGGGGTTTCTTGATTGTTTGTTTATAACAGTTTTTGAAAAAAATGACAAGCAGTTGCAGACCTCTTTTGTTTCAAATGAGATGTCTCTTGTAGAGAGGAAATTTCAATCTGGCAATAACTCAGTTTTTATTATAGTGAAGGTCAGACTATGGGTTCCACAAATTGGTTTGAGTATTGTTCATATACTATTAAATCTCTAGATATAAATAATCCCACACTATCATTCCTTAAGAAGAAAACATAAATAAAATATATCTCACGAATTTTGCAGTAAGCAGATAGATATGGAGATTGTATGATAGAGAGATTGATTTAACCATATACTTTTTCTTTGTCCTGGAAATCAAACCTTTGATCAGAAGTTTTCTGCTCCAGAAATTCTTGCCTGTTTTTTTATGATTAGATAAGGATGGCAGATAAAACAGCATGGTTCAGTTTTAAAATCTTCGAAGCTTTCTGTTTCTAAAAGTAAACTGGGATTTTGAAATCTAATCTCTCTCAAAGCAACTAATTCCAATTTATGAGAGTTTGGTACTGTTAAGTGGAGGCTACTGTGTCCCTGTATCTTTTATCTTCCATTCCTTTTTGAATCATCAGTCGAGCGTGGTGTATCTTGAATCTCTCCTTTTAAAGTTGAGAGGAGTATTTTAGTACTTTATTTTTTACCAGGAGCATGGACAGCTTGCTTTATGGAATAACAGACTGTTTAGATTACAGATTATGAAGAATGCAGCTCTTGGGATTCCTAGAGGTCTTCTTGAAGGCCTGTTTTCTTAAGACTTTACACAAACTCCCAGTGAAATTCCTGATCTGGTATAAAATGTTACTGTTTTTTTTTTCTTGGAGCATGTTACGTGACTGTCCAAGCATACTCTATATTACAAGCCCTTAATGCTCTTTACATTCCATGACAGTTGCCCCTTTTTTTGGCCTTTTTTTTTTTTTTTTTTTCCTAGTTTAGTAGATACACAGTTTCTGACATCATAGTCCAGCTGCTAGTGTGATAGATTTCACCTTTAGGAAAGGTGAAAGCCTTTAATATGAGCATATTAATGTATTAACAAGTGTTCAGGGCTGGTAGGCATTGTCTCTCTCTGTTCTCCTCAAAGAATAATTTAAAAAGGAAGGGAAAGTTATTCCTTAAAGAATGACTTTCAAGTCTATGAAAGTGCTCATTCTTTTTATGCAAAGATATAGAGGAGAAATTAATGGTCACAAAGTGACACAGCTAAAAAGAAATAACAAAATATCTATATGCAATAGATAAGAGATTCACATATTAATCATTGTCCTTCTTCAGCTTATTCCAGCTCCACTTCCTGTGATTTCCCAACTGTAGTTACAAAGGCCAGGTTACATCATCTTAGCATAGACCACAAAAATCCCCAGGGTAGTGTTCTGTGAAGGAAAGGATACCCTCAGAAATAAAATGGTACTACTGCAAGGGAAGCAAGAAAAGCACATGTAGTAAAACTATRTGGAACTCTATTTTGGATAGTCTTGTACAACCTAGTACGTAAAGGAAGTCTTAGATTTTTAAATAACTCTATTGGATTTCAAGATGGAGGATTATGTAGTTACTGAAATGTAAAATGTGCAAAAATTAGTGAATGTCTTTACATCCCAAGTTTTTCTCCATTGTATAGAAATTTGTACCATAGTTCTGAAATGTAATTGTGTTTCATCTGTTGTAGTTTTACCTATTCAAGTAAGCTTCTTTTGTTTAAGACCTATCAATATATGTCTTTAAGATCACTGGGAATAAGAAAGGGGCAAGATTTCCTAGGAATAGGTTCACTGTGGTTTTGCAATAACTTCTGTGCCCCTACTGCCTTCTCCTGAAGTTCTAGTTTGTTGAAGGTAAAATCTGCCATCCAAAAACCTGAATTTATGCAGTTTGAAAGAAAGAGAAAGTACTCATTTAATTATATCCTCAGGTCACATACTCATTGKTTTTTTTTTCCCACTAGCTTGATTTCATCTCACAGGAGAAGACTCTGCTTCCCTAGTTAACTGCCATACAACACTGATTCCTCAAATATTTCCCCAAATTTTGGAAAAAAAAGTCTAGAAGATATAAAATACTGCTGGGGCAAGGAGGCAGCCTACACAACATTTAGTACATCCAACAGGGAGATGAAAGAAATTTTCCTGTATCTTTCCATGAGAGCCCATAGAAGAATCAGATATGTGTGGAAGATTCCTTTTGGTTYATGGCTGCTTCCCAAAGATATTTCTCATTGAAATTTCTAGTGACCTGACCATGTGTCTGTTTAACAGCATAGAGCCATGTCCCCTTTGCTCCAGGAAGCGGCCCACTCAAATCATGTTAGGTCTTCCCCACAACCTACACTTGCCCACAATGTCCAGCTGTGAGTGAAGCCGGGGAAGCTGAGGATGGCTGTGAGGAGAGCAGTGCCTAACTATGTATTTGTGCCCTAAAAACAAGCACCTGAAAGAAGTCTTTTGTCCACCAGCCCTAATACCTTCTCATTCTGCRTGACACAGAAAATGTTAAGGCATTGAACCAAGCTCTCCCAGAGTTTCAATGACCCCTTAGTTCTGGGCAGGACAGACAACCAATATGAGCCTGATAAATTTCATGCTGGTCTGTCTTCATCCTCAGAGCTGAGTGGAGCTGTGCTGTTGCGCATAGCACAGGCAGATACTGAGGGACTGGGGRCTCTGGGGATGTGGGCTGCAGTACTCATTTCCTCACAGCTATTTAGTCACCCATTCCATCCTCTCCACTAAATAACTTTTTCAGTGGAATGCTCTTCTTCTTCATGTGCTATCAAAGGATGAGAAAAGCTGAGAAATTGAAAAGGCCCCTACTATAGCCATGCTGCTTTAAATGGTCTTTTGAGAAAATAATTCTCCTTGGGATGTTTGACRATGTATCCAAGAGCAGTAAGAAAACTATACTCCCTACAGACTTCCTCTGTTACTGCAAAATAAATAGATAATAGCTTCATAGAGAGGATGCAAACAGCATCGTCTCACAGTGTCCCAGCAGAGAAGTTATTAAGACTCTGTTAAGGTAATTTATGTCTGTCCTGTCAAACASTTCTTCTGTAACTATTCAGATTCAGTGTTGTGTTCACAGCTACAGTGAATTCCAAGGCTCAAGGTAATATTTGAATTAGAGACATTTGAATTAGAAGTTGAAACTTTAAAGGAATTGACAGCTTGAGGAAGTAATTACTAAGATTTAGTAAATTTTTTTCAGCGTGCTATCATTTGGCTTGTTTTCCTTCTCTTTGGTCATGTTAGGAAATCATGTACAGAAGTTGATGATCATACAAATTACATTTGGGTACTCCTTTATTTTCCTTTGCTTAGCCAAGCATTAGAAGTTACTTATAGAGGAATACTACTTGTGTATCATTATAGTCTGCTTAATGCAAAATTCCAAACTGTATAAATAGGTGGATACCATACTGCTGTAAAATTAGAACATTATTTTGAAAGGACTGTAGGGAAGGGAAATTAGAATTGTTTGGTTTGGATATTTTTTAGCTTGCATGAGCTTTTATCTCTCCATTTCTATAGAATATATCTGATTTTTCACTTGATCTTTCCCTTTCTTCACAGTCCATTTCTGACCTGGAGAGACATACAGCATATTATTGTAAGGACTTCACGTGCAGGACATTTGAATGCCAATGACTGGAAAACCAATGCAGCAGGTTATAAGGGTGAGTCTCTTTTCTTCTTTGCCATCAATGGCTAAAGGATTTTTGTCATTTTTGTCATTTTGATTCTGTTTAGCTTTGAGACTTTCATATAAAAAAAGCCCCATCCTGTCTTTGATAAAGAAAAGCTCTTAAAATAACTAAAATCAAAAATGGCAGCCACTTGAATGGTACCCACCAGATCTTGCTAGTCCCTTTCAGCCCTACTTTGTGCATTGATGGAAGATTGCTAAGTATATCTTGTGTTCTTAGTTTTTTTTCATGTACAGTGAATATAGCTTTTATAGCTAGAGTAGCCTAGAGTTGAAGCTGTAATAGTTACCAGTTTCAGCCTATGTTCTCACTTAGAATTGCTGACCATTTTGATTAAAAATGATAGAACAGTGTTTTCAAATTTATGCTTCTCCCTGTGAGTCTCCCTATATTTTTTATTATTTAAGATTGCTCTCTGATTTAGAAAAAGATATTCAGCTATCAGGATTTTAATGGGACAGATACTTATCAATCAACTGTAATAAAGGTTTCTGAAATTTTGGCAAACCAGTGGCAAACCAGTGATATAGATGATTGATAGATCAGATATCACCTCAAGATGTACAGTAAATTATATCGTTGCAGCTCAAGGCAAAGAAGGAAAAAAGCCTAAATCTTACTTACTCTTAAAAAAAAATGCATATTGAAAGTCTATAGGCTGTTTCTTTTGTATCTCTGGGCTGCATCTTTTGTAATGAGAGCAGAAATACACAGTGGTACCACTAGATAAGACATATTTTCAAGTGATGACACAAGGTAGGGGAAACTGGACCTCGAATTCATACAATGTTTTATTTCAGCATGGTTTGGTTTCTGATTCCCATTCATTCTTGCTGTCTTCAATCTGGATTGCATCTAAAAAAAAAGTGGAAATTATTTCTGGGTCCAGTTCTCTTTTCGTGAAATTTCTGCTGAAATTTCTGCTGAAGAATGCAGTACTTTTTTAAGATCAGCATAAGTATTGATTTGAAGTCTTTTGTGTGAGAATCTCTTGAAACCAGAATATAACATATAAGAACCATCAAATCTTTTCCCTGGTTTCACTTTAACACTGAAACCCAACTTTAATCTATTCCAGATCAAGGCAAGCTTCCACAGAGCATCTTTAATATATCATTCTGACCTATGACATTTCTGCTGCAACTGAATAGAAACCAAAAAAATAAAAAACTTTCATTTTTGGATCCAAACCAGATTCTAACTATAGAGGATAGGTTTAGAAATGGGTATTTGACTCCAAGCCCCTCACAACTTGAAGGTTTTGACATACACAAGATTGGTTTTACCCTTTTACAAAAATCACATACCAACATGCAGAAATGTATAGAGTAAGACACAGATACTTCTTTAGTCACTACAGTGTCTGTGACTATGAATGGCTCTATATTTTGGCATGAGTTTGTGGCTGTATTATCATTTTATTGGAGTGATCTGAAATTCAAACAGTAGTTTTAAAGTAGCATCAAATGGATTTTTTTTTTGCTCATCTCACTCACAAAATTCTATCTTCTTGTGTATTTCCACTTGTTTTCTAAGAGAGACAAGCACCCTGTAGTGCATTTCACAGCATCTGTCACTCTAGCAGAGACGGTGTCGCCCTCACCACAGCAGTAGCAGCATCRGTGGCAGGACCTGCACTGTTCCACCACTGCAGCCAGCTTGATCTGAATCCTGCGAGTCAACTGTTTTAATATTTGTTGTGGCAGAGAGAGGGCAGGGAAAAGAAGTGAGAAAGGTTTCTCCACTCCCTGTGCAAATTCAGGAACATGGGAAAGCTCAGCTGTGAGATCGGAAGTCCGGAAACACAACCTGACCTGGCGGAGCTCTGCCATGGTGGACTGAAAAGCAGGGAGACAAACTAAGTGCTCCAGCCTCTGTGGAGCTCAGGAATCAACTTTAACCCAGATAAAAGCATGAGTTTTAACTAAATTATTTTGGCAACTTAGTGTGAGCAAATGGTTCCAATAAAAATTCAGCCCTCTTTAAACCTCTGTTGGTTTTGGAAGAAGGAGTAGCAAAAGATTTAGATTAAATCACGATATCCAAACCTGAACTCAGAAGGGGGTTTGCACACCACTGCTGGCGAGACTGAAACAGTATTTTACTATTGCACGTGGCAATATTTAGTATAATATTACACTATTATCCTTCACAGTTGCCAAGAGTAACAATTAAAGTACAGTTTTTCATAGATGAATTACTCCGATCAGACTGATTTCCTTAAGGAATTATATCATAATTTTGTTGATGGCAAGATCCATCATTCTTCYAAGGCATGTCCATAACAACAGAAGAGTGGGGAAGATTGTCTTAAAAATTAACTAAAACAAAGAATGTCTCAAGAAACACTGTCCCTTTCTTCCATGCATGATGGAGGGGAAAAAAAAAAAAAAAAAAGGAAGAAAAAAAGAGAAAAAGAGAAGAGAGAGACAACTTTCTTCCTTTAAAAATGAGAAGGATGAAAATAGCAAAAACTTTGAAGAACTTCTCACTCCACAAAGACTGGTAGTTGAAAGTGGGTCATCCTGTCTTTTCAGTGGGCTGTTTGCTGGGCTGCATCCCAACTCCAAGCCTTGCTAGTCACCTGCAGCATTTCTTCCTTGCACAACATACCCAGACAGAGCTCATACACATCCTTTTTGGTTGCAAGATCTCCATCTTTTCCGTCTTCCATTGATAGAAAGAAAGATTAATTCATGAAAAGCACTTGATCCAGTCAGTGATTTGCCAAAGCAAAGGCAGTTGTCCATTTTCTGGCAAATACATCTTCTGGCAAATACAGAGCTTTCATTAGATGCATGTTAACAGGCAGGAATGGACAAGAGTTTTTATCACGTTAGTGTTTTTAGTTATTGTTGTAGTTATTGTTTTATAATCAGCCAGTAGACATCTTTACATAGGAACTTACTATCTGATACTCTGTTCTGGAAAGCTCATTTTGTGGTCAAGTCAGTTGTACCTAAAATTTTCCACTGGTAAAGAGATACATTACTGTCAGCTTTACCTCACAATCGGGGAGGTTTTTATAATTAAAGCAGTTAATTAACTGATGATATGGAGGAAAGCTGGAGAACATCCCTCCTCTTTTTCTGTGAAGATACCAGAGCTGTTGTTCTCTTTCTGCTGTGGCAGATCAGTATACAAGCGCTCTTTGTTCTGCCAATTGTTTGGTCAACAATAGAGCTCACCTTCCTGCCAACTAGTTTCTACACTGAAAGAAACCAAATGAAACACTTCAGTTTTAAGAACAATGATGAAATCATCTGAACAATTCTTTGTATGTAACTGAAGCTCCCCATACTGTCAAAGAAAGTTCTCTGGGGGAGCATACCATTTAGAGGGAATGGATACTGTTGGCTTGCTTTTTGATTTTAGAGAACAAATTTTGTTCTTCCTGGCTCAAAATATGGGTAGTATCACCCAAAACAGTGAAATAAAATGTCAGTTAAAGAGAAGTTGAAGAATTATTTTTTTTTTTTTCCATTTCAGGCCATTTCTAGGCATTAGTGGAGGCTTCTTCCTACAGAAGCTGAATGATGTGATTTGAAAAGCAGTAATAGACTAACAAAGCTAAATCTCTTCCTCTTTAAATTAGACAAAGTGTCACAGCTGGCTACATTAGGAGAGTTCTGGTGTTTTATCTTAACCTTAATGCTTTATGGCCTTTGAATATAATTCTGTAATTAAAGTGCTTAATAATAACTGGTGATTAGTCTTGATGTAAGCAGCTCATTGATGTAACCAGTTCTGCAAATAATGAAGAGTTGAGATTACCTCTGTTCCTGTAACCAGTCAACTTTAAATTGTTGTAAGGCAACTGTTAGCCAGGCACAAATTCAGAGACTCGTGTGAGAATCTACACAACAACATATATATTTCAGTTCATATATCACAACACCTTTCAAATTCCTGTCTTAGGGATTTTGGTTGATATATGCACACAGCACTTAGAGCCAATACCAAGTCCTATCCAGGTCCTATCCAGGCCATAGGTAGGGTGCATGGAACAAGTCCTGGCTATTGCAAGAACCCATTTGTGGGCAGTWACCTCACCCCTGTCACGTGAAATTGCATTGGTCTTTTTTTGTAAGAGGAGAGCAAACTATATGCTATGAATCCACAATTTTTTGTGACTGAAAAATGATGCTGGTATTTTCAGGAAGACAAACTGGAGAGCTTTCATTGTCTGAGGTTCAACCTGCTCAGAAACATCCCCAAACACAAACTGTCTCACAGGTGACTTGTTTTTCTTGCTCTCCCATGTGCTGTTGGTTGCATACAGTGTTTCCTCAGCAGGATGCCCCTAATGGCACGTCCTCCAGACACCTCCTCTCAGCAGCCCCTTGGCTTCACTGCCAAGACACAACACAGCTATTTCTGCACCTCCCAGGCAATCCTGTCAAGCCAGCTTTTGCTTCGAAATATACTAGTCCTTAAGACAAGCCTCTGTAGTGTCCCTGTCTACACTACTGGTGTAATGATACTTCAGGAGAATCCAGGCTTCTGGATCCACAGTCATGTTCACCAGACATTAAGCCTCAAGATTTTAAGATTGTGGGAATTACATTTATTGAGAAACAAATACATAACATGCCATTTTCAAATGCAAACCGCATAAACCAGAATGTTGCATGGGCATCTGAGAGCAATGGTGTAGAAAAGGAAAAAAGTCTTTGGAAAGACATTTCAGCCATATTTTACATTGCATGTGACCAAGTCTTCAACCTATGTGAATTTAAAGTCTTAAAGAGATACTGGCATCACTTGCCTAGCTAAGCATTAGCCTTATATTAACTGAAGCATGGGGTGGTATTCAGTTTAAAACCAGCAAGAAGCAAACAAGCTAAAATCAATAACAAGTCTAACAATGAGTAGAAGTGTCACCATGTCACTCCTCAGCACTGAGAGAGTATGTGTGATAGGAAAAGGTGTGCATTCTCAGGAATTTTGTATCCCTGCTTAAACATCATAGGGCTCACAGGATCTGATTATTACAGGTGCCATTGCTATAAGAAGAGAGAACAGAGGAAAAGTTTTTTTGGAAAGAAAGTTGAGAAAAACAAGCATTAAAAATACTTTTTTTAGTAGTCTAAATATATTGTGGCTTTTTATTTCGTAGTTGTTTCAGCCTTTCTCCATGGTTCTTGCTTTCTTTTCCAGCTGATAGCTGTGAATAATGTTTTTTAAATGTAATATTAAAATTGCATTAAGAAATTTTCAGTGTTTCGTATTTTAAACCCAAACAAATTGCCTGGTATCTGAACACTGCTAGCCTTGAGCAAGACCTGAAAAATCTCCGTGGGATTTGGGGAAGGTAGCTGAAAAATATATTGGATTCTGCAGCCTAAATCATTGTTGTTGGGGTTATTTTTCGTTTCCCTAGCACAAAATGATATCCACTCAACTTTGCTTTTGGTCGAAAGAGACATAAGATGAGAAATATATCTGTATAGTTCCAGAGATGGAGATGTACAGAGGAGAAGGAATGGCTCAGAGAAGTCGGGGAGGTGGCTCATTACTTCTCCCAGGCTCAAACCCTTCACTGTCAGGGCTTCTCATTACTCACCAGCTCTGCAGCCCTGTTCCCTGATGTCTCTAAAAAAGCAAGGAATGGAGCTGTGAATTTAAAATGGAATCTGAGGAGAAACTTCATACCTATGCTGGAATATTTAAAGAGAGGTAGACTGACATTTGTGCCGTAGTTGGTTGCTTTCCTATAGTTATATTGTGAGCCTAATAAACACTTGTTTTTTGTTTTTTTGTTTTTTGTTTTTTGTTTTTTGTTTTTTGTTTTTTATGCAATGTACAGTGTTTTACAGTGCAAATTATTTTTTTTCAAAAATAGCAAGCAAAAGGCTAAATTCAGATTAAATTTCTGTTACAATACTGCTGTGAATCTATGACCAGAACAGCAGACAAAGAATTTAAGAAGATAGTGCCTTTGCAGAACCACTGGCAGGCCTGTGTCCATCTGGCCCAGATACGAAACTATGCACAGCTGTAGTCTGCAATTCCAAGTTTTCCAGACATTGCCAACTAGATTGGCAACAATAACAGTGCATAGGCCACATGAATGATAACCTTTGACTTCTTATTTTAACAAGTAGGCCTTTGGCAAAAGTCTAGAAAGAAGTAGGGGAGAGGAGRAAAGGAAGGGGAGAAACAGTCTTGCCCTGTGGACACATAACCTCAGAGTCAAGCACTTAGTTAATGTGAAATGTAGTTTTCAAGTTTGGTGTGTTAAGCAAAGAAATACCAGGAACACTGAAGTAAAAAGTGAAAGATAAACTGATATAATTCTGCAAAACAGACGAATGCTTTGTATAGGGAGAATGAAAGCCATATTTTAGAATAAAAGCCTTTTATTCTAAAAGTAGTGCACTCGCAAGAAATGTTATAGGCCACTCTCATATACATTCATAGCAAGAGCTTCATGAATGTTTGTGCAGGGTGCAGTTGTATCTTTTTAAACAACTAGTGCTTGCCTTTGGGAACACAAAGCTTTTTGGTGCTATTGCATTGTTTTAATGCAGTAATTACAACACTGGCATTTTTTGATTGTTTGTTTGTTTTTGGAACATACTGATTTAGTGGGCGTAGGATTCAGGCCAGTTTGGAGGCAGTTCACACCATCTGCTACACGGTATTTTAGTCATCTGGACTGTCCTGGTAGAACCGAGAGCATCTAGGAGATTTCGGTTCCTGTTTAATGAATGGGAAGGATTGGTAGGACAATTGAGATCAGATGCCTGAAGTTGTGTATTGCCACTTCCCTCTGGAAAAATCAGCTCATGCAGAACAATAAGAGTGTTTCCATTAACTCAGTGAATGCAGAAATTCATCCTTAAGATCCGCTGCTGGTGTTATTGGTCCAGCTATCTGTGTGATCCTGGCCAATTATTCAACTTTGATTTGCCACAGGTTACTGATCTGTATCTACATTATAGCATTATACAGGGATAATGTAAAGCCTGTTTAGTTAATTAGTATTTCCTGTGCGTTGAGAAGAGGTTGCTGTAATTTCAGTTCTAAAAATTACCGTCATTAATGCTAAATAATTTGCAACACAGTTACAACTGTGGACACATCTGTGCATAGCCTTCCTCCGCTGAAATCTGCTGCAGCCCTGCTCTGAGTCAGGAATTAGTTTGAGCATGAATATCCCTCCGGAGCACAGGCACTTCCAAACAGGCACAGCTGCTGTGCAAGACCGAGCAAGAAGGATGTTTGGCACCGTGTATCTGCTACACCTGACAGCACAGAAATGGTATCTTGTGTCTCCTGCTAACGATCTGTCAGCGTTTCCTCTTACAGTTCCTTAACTCATCTGTCATCATCTGCGCTGCGATGAAGACTAGCAAACAGGCACTTGCCAAAAGGTGTTTTTATTTCTTGATAGGATAAAATGACTAGTACATTTGTCTACTTTTAAGTTAGTGGGGAACCCTAAATGCACATACAAGAGCMTATGTTTGCCCCTAAAAATGGAAAAGTCTGCTCTTAAAGAGGAAATAAGTACATTTTTACAGGAAATATTCTGCAGTGCAGCTGCTAAGTGGTTTGTTGTGATTTAAAGAAAAGATGCRAACTGCCATGTTTTCAAAAGGTCATTGTGCTTTTTGGTAAAATACAGTATCAAATGTCTATCAGTGAATTCAAAAACTTGGCTTCCACTGCCATAGGAGCTTCTTCACCAACTTTATTCTGGCAAACTTTAATCCCCTTTAAATACTCGTAATCCATGGATTTATTCAATTCACATAAGATGGCTCATTTTAAATGATATAAAGGAATGTCTTTAGTAGAGTCTTTATGGCTTACAGCCAAATCCCAGTGCAGCAAGAGAAGCAGCAGCTTTTCTCCATCACCAGCATCACCTTCAGTGGCAGTCAGGGCTTCTGTGACGATCCTGTCCTTCAGCCACAGAGATAAACCAAAATCAGCTGTGTTCTTTTTTTCAGCAAACTTCACTGCTTTCAGTGCTTTCAGTGACRTTGCTGGAAATACTCTTGTTTATAGAGCACGTAGATCTTGTGTGCTATGAGGATCTGGTTAACCTGGTTTGCACATATGAAATCTGGCTCTGTAAACACTGGGTGGTGATAACTCACTGGGTACTTGATGCGGGAAGCAGGACACTTGGCATGACAGAACTGATGCAGAAATTGCTGGGAGAGCAGTTGTTCCCTGAAGATTCCTATTTTGTTTTCATTGAATGGGAGCTTTTAGTCAGACAAAAACACTGCACATTCCAGAGAGGTGATTTTTTTTTTTTTTTTTTTTTTTTTTTTTTTTTTTTTTTTTTTGTCAGACACTTTGCTAGGTAAATCTGTGCTGCTATCATACTAGAGAAGTCATCTGTACTGACACAAGAATTGTTAATTGACATAAACACAGCTGGAAATGTTCAAAATATTCTGTTAGCATTAGAAATAGTAGTCCGTTAGTTTCTCATTGTGTAAATCATTCTCTGGTGCAATGTAAGAGTAAGAACTCARTTTTCTTCTGCCATTGCTGAATCTTGGAGATACTTGAAACTATATGGGGAGAGATGGTAGACTTATTGTTTGCTTTGACTTTAAGTAGAGAAATTTGTGTTTTGGTTCTGTCCAAAAATATAAATATATATAGATATTGCACTTAATATAAAAAGCATGAAGGAATTGGTTTGACAATAAGGAGTAAAAAAGAAAGTTCTTGCAAATTATTTGCCTTTATAGCAGTTACTTGCTTCAGAAATCGCATCCCTTTATCTGATCACAGGTTGGTACAAAACAGGAAACAGCTGAAACAAGATTAAAATCTCACTACAGATCAATGTTTTCTTAGTTAGAAACATGAAGAAAAAACAAAATGAAAACAGTTTAAGCAGTATGTCCTAGTAGCATTCCTTTTTCTGTCCCTTAATTTTCTTTAAACAATTSATGTTCCTATTTGTAACTAGAAGCATTGCAATATACCATACAAATGACAGAAACTAAAAGAATTAGAGCTCTATGTTTGGAAATGAACTGTCAAATGTAAAAGAAATATTGGTGTGGATGAATTGAAGTAGTTGCAGGATGGGAATCACTAAATCTTAAGATGTTTTCTTTTTAGCATGTTTGAAGGCCTTCAAATAAAACTGAAGCAAGTAATGACCATGATTGTTTCCCTAAGGGAAGAAATGTTAAAATATATTTTGAGAAGGACAAAAAAGCAAACAGAAAAAATGGAAAGGAAAGGATTTTCACTGCTGTTAAACAGATATTCTGGAGTCTCTGTCGGCAAGTACCCAGTTGCCAACACATTATCTGACATCAGTGTACAAAATCCAGGATCTGAAATAGTCCCACTGAGCATTAAAGACTATAGTTTTCATTCCCTAAAAGCTTTCCTCTGTTTATTCTGACCATAGTGTTAGCTATACTTACATATGATCACCCCTTCTCAATGAATGAGAACAAGTCTGTGGTTAGAAGCAAGCGCAGACCCAAATACTTAACAGAATTATACATTTTAAGTCCTTTGGTGCAGATGACCATAACCTTTAAAGACTTTCCAGATAAATACTTTTATTTCTGTCTACACATGCACACACACACACACATACACATACTCATGTACGTACACAGAGAAGCTGAGCTACAAAGCAGAATGACAGGAGACCAGTACAGAAATCCAGAGAAAAATCTGCTACTCGCATGTGTTACAGTCCTGCTAAACAGCATCTGAGAGAATAAAAATTTAAGGGGCATTTCAAACTCTTGTTTTGGAGCTCTCATTTTGAATGAGAGTGAGGCATAATCCTAAAATAGCATAAATGGGCAACCATAAAAATTTACATAGCGTACAGATACCTAGTTTAGCTGAGCTGTGTGTTCCTGGTTGGAAACACTGAAAGTACTGCAGCTTGTCTCTCCGACTGCTTGAGTATTTGTTATGTATACACAAAGTTATCACTTAAACTGGGTAATATTTGTATTTCCGTTGCAACTTTTAGAGAATGGAAKATGAAACTCAGTGAAACATGGAGGAGTCTGCAATGTATTTTGTTAGCAGAGCCAAGCAGCAAGGGAGGCTTAGCATCTAGCTATTGATGAGACATCCTGATGGTAGGAAATGAAAAATGCAGCATTGCAAATCGAGTCTAGCTGCACAGAGGCACTGGAAATGTTGTGTTTTCAGTGTCTGGGCCCAGTYCTTTTTGAGCCTGCATGATGTGGTGTTAGGCTTTATCAATACCAGCAGTTTGTATTTCTCTTAGTCAAGTCAAGTGGGATATATATTCCATCTTTAGATTTGGGGGTGGCTTTACATCCTCTTTGTGTATAAATAAGAAAGTTATTGAGTTTTCAATAGGAGTTTCAGACAAAAACAAAAGGATTAAGAGAAAGCTAGGGAAGTCTATACAGCAGCTGAGCAGGCCCTGATTTCATGCTGGGCTAATAGAGGAACTGCTCTAGGGATAAATAAATGGATTTTGGCCTCTGGAAATGTTATTTTCTCTAATGATAAGAAGAGCAAAGGGATCAGCTAAAACTCAATATTTACCTTGGGTTCCAGGAGGCCAGTTTTCCTCTGGAACTTGTCCTGGGTGTGTGAAGCTCCGCATCTGCCTGTGATTTTGCAGCACTAGGAGAGGGTCAGTGTGCAGCAATAGGAG
>NW_020456110.1:961782-977058 GCF_003342845.1 Nothoprocta perdicaria
AGGAGGGGGTCAGTGTGCGCTGCTGCCTGGGTGCAGGCAGGAGGAAAGGATGCCGCAAGCCCCGCAGAGGTCACTCTTTGCAGCAGCAGCAACAGCAGCAGCAATACTGTCCCCGGGCCCCCAGGTCACTTTGCACCAACCTCAGGCTCTCCTGCCTCCTGACACCCCCAGCCGTGCTCCAGGATTTGTGGAGATGGGAGCAGAGCTCCTGCAGAGCAGGGGTAGTGCAGGGAGCAGGAGGCAGGCAGGTGCAAGCAGCATCCCGGGCTGTTCTGCACTTGCAGTCGTCTTATCCCATCCTGCAAGTCATCGGTAGCTTTCAAATACTGCTTGCTTTCCTATTTGTGTTAGCGGAAGTGCTAACTCATTACTGGTCTTGTGCAAATGAGTGGTGCTTCCAGATACACAGCACAAAGCACCATTGGCCCTTGTGAGTGCTATGGAGGTCTGGTGTTCCCCTCTGCAGAACCCACAGCAGCAGCAGCAGTCCACGGGTTGCAATTTGAAGGCAGTAGGAGATAAAATCTGTTTTCTTCTCTGAGAGGCTGGGGAGCAGCTACTTTTGTTAACTCAGTAATGGTTTCACAATTGCTGTTATTTAGTCTTTGATAATGATGGGCCTGTCTCAGTACCTGCAGCTGCTAGCCAGCCCGCTGGATCAAGGGCTTTGAAGTACAAATGCTGCAGACAGCCGAATGTCAGCTGTCTGGAAGCTTTCCATGTGGAAAAACTTCAGGAGCACTCCTTAGTGCTGGGATGTTTTGATTTGAGTGGAAGTACCTTTCAAGGAAAAGCAGGTAGTTGTGTTTCAGCTGTTAAAAAAAAAAAAAAAAGGCAGCAGGTGCAGCACTTTTTWCTCGCACTTCTGCTCTCCATGCAAGAGAGTTTAAGCCTTATATGCCGTAATTGTTACGGACAATTAATACAATTCCTTAACCTGGTCTGGTAAACTTTTCTCAGAGCACTGGGTTCAGTGTAGGAGACTCCACATCAGCGTGCTGTGAACTGATGCTGTTTTTGCAAGATGACATCAGTGACCAGGGAGTCTCACATCATAGGGGCTGTCTTTAAAGAATATCCAGTTTCTGTCCATCTAAGTACTCTGTGCCCTTCTGCCTATCCTCCCATCCACACAGAAAAATAGAAGCTCTCTTCTGTTGCCCTTATCTTCTTGGTGGAATACACTGAAGAGCATTGGGAAGCCTGCAGGAGGGCTGTATTTAATTGTTATATATGCCTGTCCTTTTGTTTCATTTCTTAAACATTTCTGCTTCATTTGGCAGAAAAGCCATGTTTAGTTTTCTCCAAATGAACATTTCCAAGATATGTGCACTTGAGTTTGGGGTTGAAGGAAAAGGAAGCCCAGTTCATTAGACAGTGATTGTTACTTGCAGGATTTTCAATTGAATAACCCTCTTCATTTGGCAGTTTCAGACAGCATTAGATATTGCCATATTTGGAAGAGGGGATCCTTACGCATTGGTTATTTTTAGGCTTTGAACTGTTACTTGTTTGACAAGATTGGGGGTTTTTTGGATGTAATCCTCTGAATTCTGGTTTGGCTGTGAATGGAGGCTGCTTTCACAAATCCTCTGCAAAGTGCRGTTGGAAAGACTTACACCATATCTTGACACTTTATCAATTAAAACAGCATTTGTGTTTCAGTGAGGGTTGTCTGGTAGTACTCTGCAGTAGCAAGTTAAACTGATTTATAGATGAAGTGTTACATGTGGTCTGAACTTCTCCCTCTATAGTTTTTTCCTTTTACCTCCTCCCCTCAGGATTTTAGCAAGGGCATAGATTTGTCACAGTAAAACCACATGGTTAGTAGCTCTTTCTAATTCACCAAAATCCATTTGCAAATTTGTGTTTTCGTCAGAACTGCCACCAGAAACACACAGATAAATTGCAGATCAGTAATTGAAACTCTGAGTCTGATTTTAAGGCTGATTATTACTAATTCCCTTATAAACTGTACATTTTTTACGAAACTTGGTCTTCAAAAAAAAAGTTCAAAGCACTTTCTTTTTACCCTTTGTGAGTTGCTGAAATGCTTGAGATAGTTCCACTAAGTTATGTACTCTTGAAATTATCAGAACATTAGTTTCAGTTGCGGCAAACTTGTTGGAGAGATCTTTCATTAGCTATTTTTGTATGTTAGAAATTCAGCCCTTTTTTTTTGCAGGTATCTTAGGAAAGATGATACTTTAAAACCTTCTGCTTCTTTGAGAAGAATATATTTAGATAAAAAGTTGAATTATGAGGAAATGAGTAAGGATTTACTGCCCATGGCATAGCATACAAGTGGGACAAGTTACTACAGGAATGGGTATTGAAGCAATGATAACCTCTGGGAGTGGATGTTCATTGCCTGTGCACACCATCTTCAGCATCCCTCATCTACAGATGTGCAAAGGAAATAGAAAAAACAACCCTTCTGATACCAGCTCTGCATGAAAACCAGATTAACCTTTAAACTCTCAGATTCAAAAAATATAGCTTTTCTCCCTCACCAGGCAGGTAAACGTAGGGAGATGTAGACTCTAACTGGCTTCCTGCATAGTGGGAAACATACTCTAAATAAGACCAGGAAAGCATCCACATGCTTCTTACAATCAAGAAATTGAAGACAGTACAGCAGTTATAAGTGTCACAGTCTGATCCTTCACAAGTTGAGTGACTCATTTGCCTCCAATATGTATGTTCGTGTGCTATTTGAATAATATATTTTCTGGTGCTTCCTATCTTCCAACATTGTGTCAAATGAGATGACTGGGCAAACAGAGGTAACTGTGCACCCTCTGTTCTGGCCCATCAAGGCTCATCATGGTAAGACAGTATTACGCATTTTTTCTTCTGCAACAGATCAGTGAACAGATTCAGTGAACAAAATAGATACGGTCTTTGTTGTTTCTGACAAAGTTTTGAGCTTTGAACCAAAGCAAGTAAGTGGAAAAGAAGCATTTGTCATTAGGATGAGACTGGTATTATTCTGTGATGAAAGGCAAGGTTTTATACTATAGCTGCGACCATTCTGTTTGTACCTTGCAGTGAGCCATCTCTATGGATTTGGCCTGATGGATGCTGAAGCAATGGTGCTAGAAGCAGAAAAGTGGACTACAGTGCCTCCACAGCATGTTTGTGTGGAGAACACGGATCGACAAATCAAGTAATACCCGCTGCCAAAACCCTTGCTGGCATAAACTTATGGAAAGAAATCGGGTGGAATTTACCTCTCTCTTGTATTGTGTTTAATTATGAAGGCTGATCTGGGGATCTCTCACCTTCAGAGATGTCAGGTCATTTGCCTGTAAAGATTGCTTGCCATAATTCTCAGAAAAAAACGATCTAATTTAAAGAATACCCTAGAACTTGCAAGTCTAAAATAAATCAGGCTGGGTGTTGATTGACGCTAGTAGAGGTGATGCTCAGAAGAACAAGAATGTCTAGATGAGTGCACTGCAGTCACCTTGAAAGATTAGTACAAACTCTAGTGTCTTTTCATTAAAATCTTACTTTATGTTATTTCTCTTATGACAGCTGCAGGAAGGTCTCTAATTTGGAAGCTAAAACTAAATGATCTCCTGCTTGCTCAGGGGAGGTCTCTGTAGAACCAGGCATCAGAGTAAAATTTGGCATGCACAGTCTGTGCATACAGGGTGAGCATCAGTGGTAAGGCATATTTACAAAGCAGTAAAATCAGCRAGGAACATTTTTATTTAAAAGATATATGGCAAGGCTACATGCAAAACTACTATAGTCTGCTTGGAAGTTATGCTAGTTTAAACCAGCTGAGTCAGACACTGTTTGCCCATTATTTGCAACAGTTAATATGTAATACTTGCTATTACTTAAGCRAGGTCTATGGTTATGCCAGGCATTTCCTGGAACTTAATGACCAGCTGCGATCCCATGACAATCCCAACAATTCTTTGCTGGCCACTAATCCACAAAAAAAATGCTTTGCCCCAAAGGTTTATTGCTGTTACGTTTTTTCACTGTCCTCTTTTACTTTGTGTACATGTCAGGATATCCCTTAATAGAAAGCCAGATATTTGGCAATGACTGCAGTAAAACTGAGTAAATCACCCTTTGGTGATAGTTTCAGCTAGGAAATAAATGCTAAAAATAAGAATTACAGGCTATTCACTTCTCAGAAGTAGTTGTCCAACACTGGCATTTACTATTAAGCAAAAGTGATTTGGTTGTCTTCTTTTACAGAACAAGTGAAAAACATTAACGTTGTTCTTATATGTTTGTATTATAGAACTATACGACCTGACAGTGTCGTCCGTTCCATTTACAAAGCCACCGGGTGCTCAGACAACCCCAACCACCACGTGATCTACTTGGAGCACGTGGTGGTGCGCATCACTATCACCCACCCTCGACGTGGAGACTTGGCCATTTACCTAACCTCTCCTTCAGGAACCAGGTCACAGCTGTTGGCCAACAGGTACAGTATGACAGCCCAACCTCATGATACAGTCAACATGCACTGAGATTGCAGCAGCAGCAGCAAGGAGTAGTCAAGTCATTACAGTAGGTTCACTGGTGGATGCAGGATCCATATTATTTTTCTGAGAGAAATAGGGAAACTGRAGTATAAAAGAAAAGATGGTGGTCTCTAACAGCAGAAGAATAGTTTGTAAAGCTCTTGAGGATCATCATCTTTAAAACTGAGATTAGTCAATTTTGATAGTTTTCTGTGGCTTCCCAAGTATTAAAAGACTGAGCAGTCCAAAGAAGATAATGAGAGGCTGATTATCACCGAAAAAAACTGAAGCTGAGTGGAAATGGGTTTCTTCAGACCATTGGCACTTATTTTTTTCATTCCCCTCCTTTCTTATGCTTTTGTCCACTGGTAATAAAGATCAGACAAGGCAGTAATCCTCTCTAATTATTCTCTTTAAGCTTTCACAGTATAGTAATGATTCCTGCTGTAACCAGTTCCCATATCCTTTTTTTTTTTTTTGATATTTAAGTAGTATGTTTGAGCCATGAAAAGCTCTTGGTAGAAGAGTGCTGAAAAGTTGTCTTGGCACTTCAAAAAGAATATCACTATATACAAACTACCTATTAAAATGTTAAAAAAGCCATCTGTTTCCTGTTTCCAACAGATCTGTGGTAGATATTTGCTCTTCATCATCATCCCCTCTTAACACGAGCCACTAACAAATATATATCCTTTGTCTCAATGTTATCTCTGCATTATGTTCTTGAGAATCTTAGTCTACATRATGCTACATGATGTTGAGCAGAGGGGCAGGATCCCCTCCCTGCCCCTGCTGCCAACATCCTCCTCATGCAGCCAGGAGCCCATTGGCCTTCTTGGCCAYSAGGGCACTGCTGCCTCATGGMTAACTTGGTGTCCRCCAGGACTMCCAGGTCCCTCTCTGCGGAGCTGCTCTCCAGCAGGTCAGCCCCTAATCTGTCCTTGGTGCCTGGGGTTATTCCTGCCCAGGGGCAGGACCCTGCACTTGTCCTTGTTGAACCTCATGAGGTTCCTCTCTGCCCAACTCTGCGGCCTGTCCAGATCCCTCTGAATGGCAGCACAGCCTTTCGGAGTGTCGGCCATTCCACCAGCTTGGGATGATCCACAAACTTGCTCAGGGTGCACTCAGTGCCCTCGTCCAGGTCACTGATGAAGAGCTTGAACAGGCCTCCAACTGGACTTGGCCCCATTTATCACCACCCTCTRAGCTCTGCCATCCAGCCAGTTCCGAATCCATCTCGCTGTCCACCCATCCAATGCACACTTCCAGATCTTTCCTATGCGGATATTATGGGAGATGGCGTCGAAAGCCTTGCTGAAGTCAAGGTAGACAACATCCACGTCTCTCCCATCGTCTAGCCGGCCAGTCATCCCATTGTAAAAGACCAAACTCTTCTTTCTGCAGGGTGCATAGTATGATAAATAATGTTTGTGCTGTGGGGCATGGTAGGTTTAGGTAATTGCCATTCTGCTGGGCACTCAATGGGTTCCAATCCAAAAGCTGACATCAGTGCAGTATGTCTCACTGGCAGAAAAACATAAATGTTTTGGACAACTCTTCTGCCTTCCAGCTCAAGACTTCACCAAAAGTAATATTCCCAGTCGTAGTCTTCAAAGTGTTCTATGAAGTGGGACTATCTCACCTCACCATCTCATTTGCCCCAAGCTGACTTGGCGACCCTACCTGACTGGATCTGGAGCCTTTCACTGAGGCCTATCCCTCAGTTGTGTCAGGACCTACCTCTCCTCTCAGGATTAAGGACCTGTTACAGAGAAAGAGAGAATTCAAGAGGATTCTGTTCTGACTGAAGGAACAGAACCCACATTTTCACCGGAGATGAGGTTAACTTCAAAGAAAAGGAAAATACTTCGTAAATATTCTTCAAGCCATGGACATAAGACGCCTAGACACATTCAATGGAGGCAAAGTTTTTCTGGAGTTTTTACCCACCTCAGCTGTGTCCTGTGTTTCATTACCAGGGTTGTCAGTGCCTTGTACTTAAAACACATGTGTACGCACATCTACCTACATTCTTACTGCACTGAGCTTACCCTTTCCTGACCACAGGCAGACACCTACCCTCTAAACAGTTATGAATCAGGCTTTTGTTTTYTCTCTGAAAGAATCCTTCTGTAGTTTTCTGTTTTGTTTTCATGTAGCAGTTCTGCAAAATGAAGAAATCTGAAAGTCTTCCAGTAGGTATCCAAACAAAACAAGCTCGTGTAAACCCAGTGGTCTTAACACAGCTAACTTCTGGCTCTAGCCTTTCATGTCTTGCAGTTGACTCACAGCAAGTGGGAGATAAAGACATTCCAGTATTCACAGTTCACCTCTGGTGATGACTAGTATGTGGAAAAGGTACAAAGTTTAATTCAATCAATCTCTTTGTAACCCCTGTTCCATAAAAAGTAATTGTTTACTGTGCCTGTGGCAGAGAGAAAAARCAAATGTAGGTACTAAAATATAAGATGTTCATCTCTTTTTTTAATCCTGTATTAGAAGAAGTATACTTAGAAAACAAAGAAACCTGAAGTGCTTCTTGATGTTTTACCTTTTTCCAAAAGCAAATTCTTCAAATAAAAGCGAAATGTGCTCACAGTAGGAGTTATTTCCCCATGCAAGCTTCAGAGATATACAGACTTGTCAGTCATATTTAACRCATGCTGACTCACAACTCCGGGTTACTAATAATAAGGGATAAATGAATTTTGGAAAAATCTGGGTGTGAGATTTACTGGAGCCTTCAGAGGCCCTGCTGTAACATAAAGTGATGTATGTGGACACAACAATTTTCAAAACAACATTTCAAGACTTGTTTTACTTGGACTTTCTGTAGGAAATCTTACATCTTAGTGGCCTTGGAATTAGTATACTGAGTGTTGTTGGATGTGTACTTTTTAGCATCCTGCTATTTAATATGAAAACCAGAGAGTTGTTAATCACTAACATGAGAATTTCTTTGGTTTTGAGGCATTTAATGCTTAAAATGTTAATAATGAGGGCATCCAAATAAAGGCATTTAAGTACAAGTAGCATTCAGTGATGTCCTAGCAGCAAATGGTCTAGTTTTTTTTTAGGGTGATTTTTTAATTTTTGTTGTTGTTGGTGGTGGTGGTGGTGGTGGTTTTCCTATAGTAAAAGCTCCCAGAGGCAGCTATGCATTGTTGCTACCTGACTGAGACGCTTTTCTCAGACATGCAGGACCTTTTAATGCACACGTACTTGATTAATAGCAGCAATACCAGCTGTTTTTACTGAACCCAGGGAAAACCTCGTTGCTTTACCATTACTCATCTGGGTTTAATTCAAAACAGTTTGCTGGTAAAATGTCTTGAAGTGCAAAAAGGACTATTTTACACATGTGCAGTTCTTCTCCACCAGTTCTGGAAGAAGAGCCATTGTATAGTTTCTGGTGCAGGGACAAGTAGGTCTCGCAGGCAGTATCTGGCCTTTTTTCCTACATATTTTGTTCTCAAAATTGGCATCCCCTAAAATGACTTCAGTAAGAAAACTTGTTAGTCAGAGGCGGTGTGGATTCCTTTGCAGGCATTTGGTGGATTACACTGTCACTGGCTTGAGCCTCATGTGCATTCTTCAAAAACTGCATTACAGGGAACATCTGCTTTGTTGTTTGGAAAGTACTAAACATGATTACATTGGATGTACTGCAACGGAGGAAAATACAGGCTTGGAAAGTGCTGGCTGGTGTGAGGATGAGGCTTAGTCAGTCAAAATGACTACAGTTAAGTCCAAATGGGAACAGTATCCCCCTTTTAAAAACAATTGGCCATTGGATTTGGCAGCATACGTCTCAGAGTATTTTGAGACATACCAAGATCTGTTCTAGCAGACACTCAATACAGGGGGCCATGAAGGAACAGCTAAACAGAAAGAGGACAGAAGAGGCAAACTTGGTGCTCATTTGTCTCCTGCCAAAGTCACGGCTTTTTTAAATATTGCCCTTTAAATTTAAAGCAGCTGCTGCCATTCGAACTGCGTTACTGAGATTTTTTAACCACGTGGTGGCAAGTTTCCAGGCCACTAACTTCCTTTGCTTACATGGCACTGACTTTAATAATACCTCTGTTCAGCAGTAGAAGGAAGTATTTTTAATATCGTCTTTTTTTTTTTTTTTCCATGTAATGAAATCTTTGATAATTGGTAAAGTTCAATAATGTCCTCCTCCCTGGAAAACTCCTGCATCAAAACTGAGATACTCTCATCTAATCTCAATTCCCAGATCACATCATAAAAATTGTAGATCCTCAGAAGTAGAGGAAGCTATTTCTTTTTGGGAGATTATTTTGATTTCTGAGTCCTGATCTTTTTAATTACAGTTTGCATATCAAACTTCAACAACAAAAATTACATATTAGGGGTAAAAAAGAAAAAGATAAGGTCAATCTTTGTTCTGAGTCCAGGTAACTGAAAATTTACTTGTGACATTATTAAATCCAGAATGAGCAAACAGTGACCCTGTGCTTGTGCTATGGATGAAGCAGTTCTTGGAAAAATGTTTTCTCCCAAATCAAATTTACTGTGTTCTGTTTTGTTCCTTGTTTGCTATGATCTTTTATTTTTCTAAATAGACCTCTCACTATCCTTCCTTCCAACCTCTGTTCTTTGCAGTCCTACAACTGCAGTGTCAATATCTCTAAAATGGAATGATTACTTCTTTTGTTAAACCCAGTCATTATTAGTGTTAGACAGATTAAGACGTCCTGGGGATTCTTGATATAGCATCAAAAGCAAAACAGTAAATAGTTTTTTTATATCAAAGAGGAAATGTAGTTGTTGATTTTCCCAGCTCAGCAGGAAAGACCAAAAACCAGGTTTATGTGCAAAGATAAATGTGGAAAAGAATGAATTGCAATGTATCTGAGATCTAGAATGACACATGCCTTCCTTTGAGGACTGGGAGCAATATGTGCAGAATAGTACATATTGGCTGAATGTGCAGAATAGGTGCATATTGGCTTTTAGAATTCAATACTTCAAGTTGAATTGTAGTGAAAAGTTGGCATCCATAATTAACAGTTTGAATTAATTCTCCGTAGTAGAAGTGAGAGTGAAGATAAATGGATAGAGACAGATTTAGGACCCAACTAAATGTCTGAGATTATAGGTTTTRTATTGATCTAAAAACAAAGAGAGGAGTTATATAAAACAGATGATAAGAAGAACACCCAGGACTTTTGCTTTTCAAGATAAATTTGCTCTAGGTACATCCAGGCAAGGATGACTGGGCCTTTTTCTAGCTTTCTAATAGCTAGGCCTGGCTCCRTCCTAGTATAATAATACTTATCGCACTGAGTTGTGGCAGGAATTAATTTGATTGTGTGTAGCACAGTAACTTTCTTCTACCATCCTTACCTTAATCAGAGATTCCTTTTCAGACCTGAACGGATGATGGTTAGAAAAAGTGTGCATATATACTGCACACTGAATGGTACCACATTCAGTCATGCTGTTGCATTAGGATTTATGCATGTTTAAAGTGAGATTCCTGGAGATTTACTGCAATTCAGGAGGAAACAAAATACAGCTTTAAAGAAGGTAACTGTGAACCATGCAGCTGGCTGGCCAGTGCAGCGTGTGAAGCTCATCAACTTGACATGCCTTCGGGTAGAAACAGATCATTTCATTCTAATATGTCTAGTCTTTGGGGACAAGCTCTCCATATTCAAAGCTGATGCTTGCTGCACTCAACACTATTTCAGGCTCTGTGGTCCTGTGCCTTGCTGTTCCCACTATTCTCCCCCAAGCAAATTTTTCATGCTCAGGTTGAGCTCAAACTGAGATCTGGATTGCTTTCTTAAAATTAAATGTGATAACCAAATCCAAAAGGCATTTTTAAAAACAGAGGCATATGTGTAACTTTCAAGTACTTTYATTTTTTTAAATCTACAAGACCTTTTATATCTCTAGAAGTTTCAGACATCTGCCATAGGGAGGAGAGAAAGCTTCTGAAGTGCCTGTCTTACCACAAACTATTTCATGGAAGCATTCATCTCATGAATACTTGAGTGTAAATGTGCCTAGCTGAATGCATGGGCTAATCAGTCCAGGCTGCCTGTGGTTGCTCATAGGTTGTGTTTTGCTGCTGACAGGAGGTTGGAGCAATTGCCATGCAGAGAAAGGCTGCTGCAAGGAGACCAGTTGACCCAAGTACTTGCAAGTGCATGGCTCAGGCAGACACACTCACCCACCCAAAACTCCACCTCACATTAAGCCTTGCAGCCCTTTAGCCCAGGAGAAGATTACCTGCCTGTCAGACCTCTGATTTAGTAGGCTTGGGCACATCATAACCAAGAACCTGAAGACGTGACAAACGGGTGCCTCTTCCCAGCTGCCTCTAGAGCTCTCAGCCCCAGTGGCCAGTCACCAGCAGCTTGCACGTGTTCTGGCTCCCATTGCAGTCAGCTCAGTGTGCAGAGCATGGCTGTCAGTCAGGCTCAGCTGCACCTTCTGGGGGAAAAAAAAAATGAAAAAAGATGTGAGTAATAATAAAAAAAATTTCCTTTGGTGCACCTTTTTTGTGTGTAATAGCCAGTTGGGGGTTTACCAAATGGAAGCCCTGCACCAACTGCTTTTGCTCACCAGGTAAAACAGAGGTTTGCTAAAAATCTAAAACACTTGCATTTTTTTTTATTGCTAGCAGATCTAATTGTGAGAGACTAGCCTTATGTTCTCAATTGTGAAATCTATTGAAAGGAGATACTTGTCTTCCTCTGCTTCTAAAATTTGATTATATATGAATATTTCTGCTTCAAGTTAAATTCTTAAACAGAAAGAGAATGAAGTTTCTAGGCTAAGATAGTGACAGTAGAAGAGATAAAGACATTTTAACAACCTGAACTTATTTTAAGGAAATGTTTTAGTCTATACTCTGTAAGCATATGTATTCTCTTACAGACTTGCATATAAGAAGTGAAGTACATATCATCAAATTACTCAGAGTGAGAAGAATCGTTATTTTTAAGTGTATTTTTATTTATAGCTAGCAGCAGCCCAAAATTAGTCTCTCAGAAGTTAGTCACAGCCCATCTTTAAGGTGGTGTTATCAAAAAAGGTCACTTGAATGAGTGAATAACAGATGGGTCTTTCTGTTGTGTTTATGTTAACAAATAATTTATGAAGAGTTGCCATTCTAGTAGTTAAAAGCATGTTATAAGTGCTGGTGTTGTAGACGCATGTGGGCATAACCATTAAAATTATCAGATTATTTTAGGGATCTTGCTAAACAATTCTATAACAACCTATAATTGTCACCTAACAATTTATTAGACCGTATACTAATATGGATTAAGTGTGTGTGTGCATATATATAAATAATATATATATACATATATATATATACACACTCACCCATAAATATACATTTAGCATTGAATTGACAAATAACAAAAGCAATTAACCCCCTGGAGTGTCTCAGTCTTTCTTAAAAGATCCTGTTTTATATGTCCTTCTTTCTGAATAGGGAAAGTATGCCATAACTTCTCTCTAACTGTTTTTATCATTTCATCCTTTCACTAGCAACACTAAAGGGGAAGTGTATGTAGCACTTCACACATTATTTTGATTTGAGAGTTTAGTGCTTGAGCAGAGCAACATGAGCTTGGTCTGTTGAGTATGTACAGCATATACATACTGATAACACCAGAGTCCATATCTTTATAGCCTTAAACGTTTTTAAAAATATATATATCTTTTTTGATCTGAGTCTGTGGCTTTTTGCCTCCTTTTTGGTATCATTCGTAGAAATTTAATTTATGCAGTAAAAAATCAAATTTATATCTTATTTTATAGGATTATGGTCCTTAACAAGTTTAGGGAAGTTTTCTTTCCAAAAACTGTCTTATTTCCTGTGAAATAATAYTGCTATATTTTCCCCTACCAATATATATGATGGCAATTTGAAAGCTTGTTTAAGCCATAGTGATTTTAGGCAGAGGTGTTTTTGTATATCTAAGGCCAAGTCATAAGGGAATTTTGTATTTTCCTCCCCAAAAGACTTAAAAGAATAAAGCAAGATTAAAATAGAAATCTGACAGCATTTTAAAATGCCAAAACATGGCATATAAACRTATTTAAACACAGGATGCTGTGGGAAATGTCAGACTAATTCCAGTCAAAATAAGTATTAACTGGTGTTTCTACGTATGTGAATGCAAGTCCAATGAATATGGAATTTCAAATATAATTGCATGGTATTTATATAATACTATGTGATTTGGTAGCCGTAATGGCAAAAAGAAGTACTACTGTGTTGACTGATTGACAGATTGTTTAAAAAGTAATACATCATTTATCAGCAAAACACTGTGTGACAATTTGATGGAAATAACCTATGTAATGACATACTTGCATGCAAAAACTCGCATGCAAAAACTGGGTAATAACTAGTTAGATAATATCTAYCTACTTTTCTAGAAATGGTGTGTACTGTGTGTTTGTGAAATTTATTGTATTTAAACAACTGATTTAACAGACATGAAACAGACCAATTCTGTTGGCATGCTTCTGTCTACAAAATTGAACTGGAAGAAAAKCCCAGCCAATTATCAATGAAAATACAGGCTGTTTTTAATGAATTTTCAATAAATGTTACCAAGATTAATAAATAGAGTACCATTTAGACATTCATATCCGATAGAAGAAATTTGCACAAAAGAAAGAGAGGAAATAAGTATTAGCTGAATCCTACAAGGATACCAAAGATCTGCATCCTACTGAAGAGCTCTCTGAATGTGTAGGCCCACCCATTGCTCATGGTCCCGGGTCACAGACCAAATATTTTGACAAGAAAATGGCCTTTTATCATACGCATCTTACGTGAATATTTTCAGCAGAACCTGGCAAAATGTTGCCACAAAAAGTCATTTTTGCCAATGTTTGCACACTGAATTTCACAACCTTTTCAAAAAAAAAAAAAAGCTTGAAATGTGTTTGGAAACTAACGATACAGAATCAAGTGAGTGTAAAATATTTTTTAAAGATAGATGATATCATTTCTGTATTCCTTCACTAGCTTGCTCACAGTTTTATGGAAATGCTCTAAGCCCACTGATTTTCTACTGTAGCAATCATGTATTTATGAAAAAACAGCTATGAYCAGTGGAATTTCAACATACGAAGAACAAATTAAAATGGTGATATTTCTAATTCTGTAGCATTTCTTCTTCTGCCTTTCTGAGAGAGAGAGGGAGATCTAAAACTACACACACACACGCACACACACACATCTCTTTATATATATATTATATATAYATATGTATACACATACTTCTTTTAAAGCTGAGCTGTACCATTTTTATTAGAGGCAGCAGTCTCTAATAGAGGGCACCTCCCATCAATAGCTTTGGGGTAGCAGGCAGCATGCTGTGAGTGCTGAATAAAAGTGAAGGTTCTCTTGTGGCTTTCCAAAATCTCATTAATAAATTCCAGTTTTAGGCAGTAAAATCTCCAGCCATTCCACCTTTCCCTTCCTGCACCCCATCAGCACCGCATTGCAGCCTTTGAACTGGGCCTCCCATGCTAGAAACTACTGTAATACAGGCCTGAGCTCCAACCTCTTCACTCAAGACCTAAATAATTAAATTATGGTAATATTGCTAGCAAGATGAAATCATCATGTCTTTAGCCTCTCAATTTTAGCCAATTTCAGTCTTGTCAAGTGTTTGAACAGTGTGATACCTTGATCATTTCAGGTTTGAAACCAAAGCATCAGATGTATTTGATTTCCTCATGAGGAATCACATCTATTAAGTTGCTCTTGTTGTCTCAGACACTTAATACTTTTGTTTTCTTAAGTCCCTTTTCAGTRCTTCAGTCCAAAGTAAAAAAGAGAAATGTTACAGAACTTTCCCAACTTAAACTTGTTGGTATTTACATTGTAATTTTAAAGCAAAGCATATGCTATATTCTGTGCATTTTTCTGGAGCCATGTTCTTTCCATTGGTCCCTATTAGCAATTTTATTTTCAGGGAATCCTCTTTGCGTTCTCTTTCACAATATGACAAATGACAACATGGTAGGGATCTTCTCCATCAAAACACACTGGAACATATATTTGAAATATGTGATGGAAAACCATYATGATTAATATTTTGTAAAGATGGGGATGAATAGAGTGGCTAATTAGAGTATCATCAAATCCTGCACGCTTAGAGGCTTAGTTCCACTAATAAAGAAGTACTTACACAAATGTCTTGATTTATTTTAGGTTATTTGATCATTCCATGGAAGGATTTAAAAACTGGGAGTTTATGACTACTCACTGCTGGAGCGAAAAAGCAGCAGGTGACTGGATCTTGGAAATCTGTGACACTCCYTCTCAGCTGAGAAATTTCAAGACTCCAGGTATTTTATTCTGGTTAGATAATTTTCTGTTCTGAAAATCCAAATCATAGGACAGCCTCATCCAACTGCTGTTGAAATCAATGATATTAACCTGAATGAGAATTTTAATACATTATTTCTGCGTTCATTAGCTAGCTGAATTACATTCTTTTTAGTAGATTAGGTAACCAAGTAGGCAATGTCTCTCCTATTAAGTGTAAGTAGACAATCTCTCTTCTATTAAATGTGTACATATATTTATATGTATATGTGTATATACATTTACATGTATACATATATACATTGATAACAAATGTGTTCATATATATATAAATTCATATATATACTTAGAAATCATAGAATCATAGAATCATAGAATCATAGAATCATAGAATCATAGAATCATAGAATCATAGAATCATAGAATGCCGAAGGTTGG
>NW_020456110.1:978023-988058 GCF_003342845.1 Nothoprocta perdicaria
TGTATGTATGTATATACACACAATTTTTTTCCTCCAGAATAAAATGAATGTATGCAATCAAATTCACTTTTTACCTGTCTTGGTTAATTGCATCTGCATTACCTGAATCTTCCCTTTTAAGAGACTAAACCTGCAGTCATAAGACAAAGTTGTTAAAGCCTGACATTTAGAAAGGGACCATAAGTCCCAGCTGAACACCTGAAAGAGCAACATGTCTGTGATAACTCTAGGTTGGTCAATATTATTTAAATGTTTACTTTGTACTCAGAATTCTAACATTAAGCACAACATTTTAGAAATCTTGATTCTCATCCTCCGAAGGTCTGAAATAAAATAAGTACAGACAGTGTTTCTATTTTTACTTCATTTTATCCACACTGTTATTTATCCACACTGAGTTATTTTTCACTATCATTTTACACTAGTAACAGATTGTTAGCTAATTATATTAATTGTACCGATCAATACTGAGCAGTTTTCAGTACACTAATAGGAGTTTTCATTAAATGCATGGGGAACAGCACTGTTAACTATGGGCAAAGCTTTACATTCCTTTTTTGTGTATCCAGAGAACATTCAGTGCTTCTGAATTTCATAGAGGAGAGGTGCTATGCAAAAACTATATAATTTAAATTTTATCAGATTACTGAAGGAAAACATTTGAGACAGTTCAGTTTTATACTTCTTACTTTGGAAGGAGCCAGGAGCTTCTCTGGCTTGAAGGACAAGCTGGGGCAGCCCTTCACCACTGTGTTTAACAGCACCCAGAGTTACATCCAACAGGGAGGAAAGAAAGCCAGAGAGCAACACATTGCGGTCATTCCYGTCTTTTCCCTGCCCTGGCATGCTCCCTGTGCTAGAGCTTGGAAAAGAGCTCACACAGAGACATTTTGGAAGCTCTCCACCTGGGCTATTCTCCAGACAGCATTTACAGGCCTTTCATGTCACCAGGACAGTCTGAAAGGGACCAGCTACATTTCCAACTTTGCACTTGAAAGACTGTTCCTGCAAAATATTTTGTTTGTTTGTTTGAAGTATGAGTACTTACACCATATGGCTCTATGGTTTTATTGATTTTCTAATTTCAATACTTCATATGCACTCTTCCCAGTGTACAGTGGCTGATCTTATGGAACTGATTTCTTTGCTCTTTGAGGATAAAAACCTAAACTCTGAGTAAAAGGGGGTGGTAAAACCAGGAAATGTGAAAATCTGCCTGCTGAGGGTGGTGGAGGAAGCTACTGTGCTCAAAGAAACCTGCTAGAAAATTTATTCTTTACTGTAATCTAATCTTCTCACTTCAGCATAAAGGTGTTTTAAACTTGTTAGTTTTCAATATGTATCTCAAAAGATGCAATACCAAGTTCATGGTAGCCTCTTTAATGACACAGTCCCCAGGTTGTTGATGTTTGCCTCATGACAGAAGCTGTACCCTAACATTTCTGTCCAGAACATTTTGAAAGCACTTCCCTTTATTAGTAATGGGTAAACTCAACCACTTGGGCATGTTAGGATTAGTCTCCACACTGATATGAAGCAAGTAAAAGGTGCTTGAATACAATTTATGGTGCCTCATCCCCTTTATCACTGTAGTCTGCAGTTTGTCACACTGATATCACCATAAGGCCTGTTTCTTGTTTCTATGAGTTTCTTGTTTCTTTAGCTATTGCAAAGTCTTGTAATTAAGAGCTGAAGTTTTCCTATAATCAAACTGAGAACAAAGAGCCAACATGTCATCATACCCCAGCATCGAAAGGTATTGCCACATCTGTTACCCGTAAAGAAATACAGGGTCCAGTTCATAAAAATAGTGCCTGTGATTTCTGCATTTAGTTCTGTACAGTTTATGGAGGTAGACATGTGCTTGCTGTGAAACACAGTGATATACCCTGTCTCCTCTACATATAATGTGGGACTAAATACAAGCAGAGTAAGGGATTATTCTAGCCAAACTAAATGATGGAATCAACCAAAAATGGGGATAGAATGATTTTGGCTCAAATATGCACACTTTGTTTATTCATTATAAAAGTGTGTGCATGTATGTATATACTTATTTATTGAAATATTTTCATTGTGCAAATTAAACGTGCCTTGAGGCAGACTTCATTTATTTGCTGGCAAGTCACATGGATTTTCTCTCTATTTGTTGAACCCTTCTTAAAAGGAAACTAATCTCCTGAGAGGCCCTGAATTATTCCCCTCACTGCCYTGCTGCACTAGAAATACTTCCAGGGCTCAAATCCTAGCTGCAGGTATATTGGTACAAGCCCTTCCACGTGTGTGCAGTCCAGACACACCAGTTCACTGTGCTTGGGAAGCACTTTTGCCTGTTAGTGAGTCCTTGCAGATATTACTTTCTAGTATTCAGTGTTTTTACCAGTGTTCTGGAAGAAATATAAAATCAACACTTGGAAAGTTTAGTGATCATTACAGCAACATGATAATGAAGATGGAAAGGTCTGCCTAACTTAGCAAAATACATCTTTTTGATTGCATTGCAGATTGTGGCCAATGTGCTGTAGAAGTCAGTTAGATGAGAAAAAGGGCAGAGATTGTAAGCAGGGAAACTGTAGCTTTGAAAAGAATATAGAGTTGAATGCTTGGGTACTTAAACACAACTTCCCTATATACCAGTTCTACTAAAAGGAAAGCATTTTAAAGAACCCAGCTGAATCACTCCAAAACCCAGCTAAACTCACAAGAGAACATAGAGAGGTGACTTATCTCTAAGTGTCTTTAGAAGAAGAAAATAAATGATTTGGAGGTGGTTTTTTTTTTTTTTTTTTTTTTTTAATTCAGTGTTTCTTAAGAGTTCCTTGGCTACAAGCTAGACCTAGGAAAAGACAAATAGAAAATAAGGTATGTAGAGTTTGACAGCTAAGGTAATTAGTCAGCTGTTTGGCTGAGGTAGGTTCTTCAATTGCTTTTTAAATTCAAGATTGAAAATCTCTTTAAAGGTAATGCTTTGCTTCTGCTACAAGAAGATGGAAATTACTGTGCAAAAGAACTGTTATATGAGGTTGAGTCTTGCCTGTACTCTTGTCTTTGAAATTGAGTGTAGAACAGAGAAGGTGCCATGTACAGTGTAGAAATTTCTATCAAATAAAGATTAAATTGGATAAGCAGAGACAGTGAGATAGCAGTTTTATTCCCATCTTTAACCTCAATTTAAAAACCTGGTATGAAACAGCTTAAAAGAATTATGTTGTTATCTGTCAGTTAGCTGTCATTCCTCAGTGAAATCCATAGCTTTTGTTATTATTGCTTAAAATGTTTGAGAGACAAATGTAAAAACAGAGAGATAATGTTCAGTTTTGGCTGTGTCCTCAGAGGATACCAGATGACATTGTGAAAATACAGAAAAATAACTTGATTCTAATCAAGTAATTTGCTTGCCCAATTTGAAAAAATCTCAAGCAACAAGTCATTGAGTGGCAATAAATTTAGTTTTACAGGAAATATATTAAGTGATTTTCCTGAGGGGCGGCTTACACTTACATGGATTACTTTCTTTTTCCTAAATCAGTAGCTCAAGGTAAGAGTATTTTAACCACAGAAGAGCCTCCAAAAATAGGGTCTTACAAATTTAGAAAAGAAATGCTCCAAGCTCCTCTCTTCCCTGTCTTTTCTGATGAGAAATTGATGTTTATAACTTGCTGCTTCTACACAGATAAACAGAATCAAATGAACAGAATGAGACCAAAACTTCCATTCCACCTTCTCAAGTGGGGTTGTGTTTTTCATGCATCATTACCATTAAGCCTTTCTTGTGGCCTGAATCCTTTTGTTCTTTCACAAAGTTAATTCACCCAGGACTAAAGAGATGGAGGTGATGGCTTCAAGTTCACACCTCTTGTCCTGACAGCTTGAACTGATGACTTGATACATATTTATCTGTCCATTCCTCCAGGAAAAAAAAAAAAAAAAAAAAAAAAAAAAGTAAGATTCTGGCCAGCAGGCCCTTTTTTCTTTCCTCCAATATTTGAAGTCTTGAAATAATAAAATAATAGTGACAAGCTCAGACAATATAGTGATGTATCTGCTGTAAAACTAAGCCAAGGAAATCAGAAGTTATGCTGTTTTGCGAGGGGTAATCAATATCATACCATGGAAATTTTAAARTATTGTTCGTGTACATCAAAATATATTCTGTAAGCCAATGGAAAATACTCCTGAGCATTAACCAAAACATAACCCCTTTATCAAATCTGAATTCTGAGTATGTAACTTTGAACTCACGAAGTCATGTTTACTAATAATATATTTTGTTAAGGTAGAAAATAGGAATTTCTAAATTTTAAATATTTACTTTCCAGGCAAATTGAAAGAATGGTCCTTAGTACTGTATGGAACATCCATCCAGCCTTACTCACCAAGAAATGATTTTCCAAAAGTGGAACGAGTGCGCTCTAGTCCAGTTGAAGACCCTACAGAAGATTATGGAACAGACGACTATTCAGGTGAGTACTGTGAAGTATCCTTCATTTACTCTGTGTATTGACTGAACACATACTGAGTTGAAGGAGTAACTTCAAACTCCGCATATAAAAAATGTTTCTGTCATAGGGCTTTGTGTTGCCAATTGTATGGTCAGACATAATGCAGACTTGAACTTGCTTATTTGATATTCCCTTTTCTACATATTGTGTCTCTTGGTGATTTTGTGTTAAATCCAGACTAGGATTCTCATCTGACGGTAGGATTTGTGGCCTTTCTGGTGTGGGAAACAATTAAATGACTGAAAGTTGCCAGAAAGAAAATTACAGATARTTAACTAAAATTTGTGAAATAGAAACTACCCTGATAGTTAATCTTCTCTGACTAGAAGAATAAAGTAATATTTACAGTTCATTTAATTAGTTAGGATTKCTGTAGCACAACTTACAGTAATTATGCAGGATTTATAGTAATTATACATATGAAAATTAATATTCTGAGACTAAAACACAGTGGCTGACAGCATATCAACTCAAAATATGATTAGGTAGGGATTTTCCCATATGGGGATGGGAGCAGTGGCCAGTGACAGGACAAGGAGCAATGGGTGTAAGTTGAAACACAGGCAGTTCCATCTCCACATGAGGAAGAACCTCTTCCCTGTGAGGGTGACAGAGCCCTGGCACAGGCTGCCCAGGGTGGCTGTGGAGTCTCCTTCTCTGGAGATCTTCCAAACCCGCCTGGATGCTGTCCTGTGTCCCATGCAGGGTACTCTGTACCTGTACCTGTTGCAGGGTACCAAAAATGAGCTGACTTCAGCTTTGTTAGTGAATTATTTGTTAGTGAACTCCTTATGAATTATTATGAAATGTGATTTGTAGAGTATTACTATTTTATTTAGAGGAGCCTTACAATAGGGAGGAAACATTTAAAACTGAAGCCAAAACTGTTATCTAATCTCTACAATGGATGTTGTCATCATGAAAAATTAAATCTCAAGTAACAGGAGGGAAAAAAAAAACACTTAAGGAGGAATGGGAAGTAATGCTTGCTTTTCTATTTTATTTCTGTGACACATCATACAGTTCAGGAGTGAGAGACCAAACCTTTAGAAGAAAATATTCCAAAGAAAGAGATACATGAGGCATGGACTAGATAGAGGTCTTTCTGTGGTGTCAATTTTGGTCATAACCACCATGCTTTAGGAGAGAAAGAAGAGGAAAAAGAACAACAGAAATTATAAAGGCAGGAGAAGCATTCAGAGCCTCGGCCTTTTATTGTAGGTGCAGTGGAGAGCAGGGCTGGGGGTTAATGTAAAAAAAGGGTCGTAGAATTGTAGAATAGGATCATAGAATCATAGAATCCTAAAGGCTGGAAGGGATCCTTGCTCTAGGGGGCTGTAAGAGTTATCTAAAGGCACATAGTTATTTCAGCTGCTATATATGCTAATACCTGCAGTAGATGTAACTTACGTGTCTACTGTAAAGGTCACTGACTTCTTCAACTTTTGTTGCATGAACAAAATCACTTCAAAACAGGCTTGCCTAAATTTTAGAGGAATTTCAGTGCTGCATTTCATTTGCCAGAGAAATGAGTCACCAATATGCCCTGTGCATATATAAAGACTCTCCTTCTATAGCTGGAAGGACCTATCTGAAAACAGTAAAGGTGAGGTTCTGGTCAGATRGAAGATTTGCTAATCAGCAACTGGTGACTTTTATAACAAATAATAGCACAGAAGCAGGAGAATCAGGGCTCTAGAGGCTGGTACTTTRGGGCTGTGGTCATCACCTGAAACAGCTGTCGCTCACTCAATAACCTGAGTAGCCATCAAATAAAATCCAAAATGTTTTTCTTATTCATGAGGAAAGAATCTCTTTTGAACCAGAAGTAGTTTCTGATAGCTTCCATAGTGCTTGCTAAAAAATTGCTAAGCCCTTCTCTTTGCAGTGGAGCCAAAGAACTTCAGACCATGTAGGTAAACATAGTTATTGAAGATACTAACTACCAGCCTACCAGGGAAGTGTTAATTTTCTCCTGGATTTCTTTTTTTATTATAGGGCCTTGCAATGCAGAATGCAGTAAAGTTGGGTGTGATGGGCCAGGWCCAGACCACTGTACTGACTGTCTACACTACTACTATAAATCTAAGAATAACACACGGTAAGACCAAATAGAAAAATATTTACTTCATGGATTCCTTCATGTATGGTTTAAATTCCTTCACCTTGTCTTTGCTGCAGTCCTGGATAATTTATTTTCCTTGAAATTTGACAAATTTTCTTAGGGGTAAGAAAAAACCTATCTAATCAGACTATAAAGTACAGCCTTTGAACACCTTCTCTGATTGTTTCCCTTTCCCCTGGTTATTTTTCATAAGATGGCTCTATACAACTGCGATAGCTGTTACAGCTTCCGTGATTGAGTTTGAACGAGATAAAGAGAGATGTAGATGGTTAGAAATGATACCACAAGACTGCCTGATAAGGTTTTGCCAGGCAGACAGCATATGCTCTTGGGAAAGAAAAAGAAGACAAGAAGAGGCAGCCTGAGAGGGTCGCATTTTAGTAAACAGGTGATCCTTAGAAAAACATCAGTGCTGGTAACTTCTTGTGCTTTGCACTCATGGTGCAGTAATGTTATGCCAGGTTATTTTATTAAGAACTCTACCTTCTCTCCCTGCAGGATCTGTGTTTCCAGCTGCCCGCCTGGTCACTACAGTGCAGACAAGAAACGCTGTAAAAAATGTTCTCCCAATTGTGAAACCTGTGTTGGAGGGCACAGTGACCAGTGCATGACCTGTAAATCTGGCTACTACCTGAATGAAGTCACCAATAGCTGTATTACCAGCTGCCCAGATGGATTTTACCTCGATAAGAGTTAGTATTTCATATTTTTTCTTTATTGTAGCCTACAGAATCTGGGAAGGGCTACTGGTCTGGGGAGGTTGCTGAAATGCTTGCAACCAGGGGAAGCATACGTTCATGCATTTATCTCTGCTCGTTAATTTTTTTAGGTGCTGACTGTGATTAAGAATCTCCTCAAAAATTAATCTAAGAGTCTGCTTCCATAGATAGCTTTTAAAATTCATGCTTTGCAGGAGGATGTCTTTTTTGCTTGTGGTTAGGAGGAACAGCAACACAATGAGGGCAGTGCAAGGACAAACTGGTTTCAGGACAGAAATGGTTATCAATACTGGGGGACAACACCCTGTTTCTGAACCTAAAGCATTCTTTCTTCCCCCAAACCCAAATGCCGTGGTGCTTCTATGACCCTATGCACATAGAAGAAACAGCGAAGAAATCCTAAACAGAGACTGAACTTGAGTTATATGCTAAGAATAAATAGGCTCCCCTGGTGTAAAAGATGTTTATAGTTATATTTTTGACAGTCTTAAGTACCTGCAGTGATGTGATGACCCAAGAGCTATAATGTTCTGCCATGTGAGACACCTGGRTCAGTGTACTCCTATGATTGCTAAGGAGAGTGCCCATGTTTAATTGCCAACTTTGACTAGTAAAAATACTCAGACAGGCATTCAAGCATGTGCTTAAACCCCACTGACTTCATTTAGCTTTAGGCATGTGCTTAAAAGATAAATACGTGCTCAAGAACTTTGTTCAGCCAGATACCTTACCTTTTACTTTCTATACCAGGAAGTTTTATGTTTGTTTTTAAGGATTAGTAAGTGCAGCTGCTGCTTTGTTTTTCCATTTTCACTGTCTGAAAAGTACAGTGTGGGGAATTCCCTTCTACCTGGTCAAGATGAATAGATAAAACTTTAAGATTAAATGGGAACATCATTTTTTTCTTCTGAGAGAGGTACATAGCAATGCATCTCAAAAGGTAGGAGGTCTGAAGGCAGACATCTCCATCCAAGCAGGGAGTTTTTGAGAATAAAAGGCAACTATTAAGTAATTCATGTCTTGATTTTGTTAAGATCAGAAGTATCCTCGCAGGTATGAGGTAAGGCAGGACAGGCTGCTTGAATGGAAGGTGTAAGAGGCAAGAGGTTTACTGGAATGCATTACATTCAACACTCTATAGTCCTGCTATGGGCAAAGGTTGCTTAAGTCCACAATATAAATTATTACTGTAAATTAAACATATTAATGAAAACTTTCGAACAACCTCAAAGCATGTTCTAGTAGAATTTAGCTATTTTAACTATTAGCTGTTTTAGTCTAGCTTTCTGTTTGCATTTCTGATGTCAAACTAGAAAAGGAAGTAATCATGTAATAGTATATCCTTATAATTTTATTAAATATAACTGACAAGGCTTTTCTGGGACTTTTTCTCCTATTTTTTTATTGCTTTGTAGGTAAGATAGTTTGCCGAAAATGCAGTGAAAACTGTAAGACATGTGTTGAATTCCAAGTCTGCACAGAATGCAAACATGGCCTAAGGTAAGGAAATGATGGATGTGACTAAACACAATATTTGTAGAGGCTTATGAGTCAATGGACGTAGAAGAAAGTTATACAGCTATTTAACCTTGAGTAGCCCTCATTTCATGTGTCTTACTGCTGTGTAGATATTTTCTTGTGCCATTATGTGCCATTTGGCTAACAGTGGATTTTAGAAGACCTTTAATTTTAGGTAAAATAAAACGCATGGTCATATGGAAACCCTCTCTCTATGGCTTCTTCACTTTTTTTTGACCTATAGTGCAGCCGTCAAGGATTATTTTAGCACTAGAGCTGGTGAATTGTATTAATCCTACTGATTCATTCCTTGATAGTTGGAAACTGTTTTCTTATCTTTATTGTGTCTCCTCATACATCCAATCATTCACTTATCTCAGGTACCTCAGGCTAAATTCCATTACAATACAGTCTGCACACATATTAAATAGCAGTGGATATTTTTTCTTGGTGGAGGGACTTAATCATTCTTGAAACTGATAGGTAAAGTCCAAGCAGCAGTACACATTTCAAGCTCCCTTATGAATGAATGACCTTTAGATCCGAGTCACAAAGTTCAAAAGTCGTATAAAACTTGTAAGGGGCAGTGTGCTGCCTTTATGCCACAAAGAACATGAAGTGTCTGCAGGCGTTCTCCTTTCAGAATATGCATGTCCTGTGAATGCTTAACACTGGGCTTTTAAGTACTTCAGTCAGGTGGGTTTCCTTATTTCCACTGCCAAAAGCTGGATGTTGTTTAGAAGTTCCCGTAACAGACAAAATATATCGAAAGACCCACATTGCAACTTGTAACTTCACAGAACACAGTCTCTAAGAAAGAATTTTATTTATTACATAAGAAAGGCTTTTATGTATTTTCCTGTCAGTTAACACAAGCACTAGATTGCAGCCCTATTGAAGAAAGGAGACAAGCCTGATCTTTGTGAGAAGAGAATATGAAAGAAAAAAGGAAAAAAAAATCCCAAATTTCATATTATCTTGGGCAATATTAGTAGGCTACGGCTGCTTTTGGTAACTTCTTGAACAAACACCATCTGAGTGAGTGTGACAAATTAATGAAGTCTTGCAGGACTTCTCATACTCCCCACTTAGTCAGCACTTGCTGCCTTTTCTTTTTCTTTTTTTTTTTTTTTTTTTTGCTTCATCTATGAGCAGAGCACTGAATGGGACT
>NW_020456110.1:988895-1009387 GCF_003342845.1 Nothoprocta perdicaria
TTTTTTTTTTTTTTTCCTGTCCTTTACTACTTGGTAGTATTTACTAGGAGTCTGTAAATGGCTGCTGTGCTTCACGATAGGCAATATTGCATTTCATTTTCACTGGAAGTGATTACAGTCCCTAAATTTACAGAATATGATCAGTGAAGGAAGCTGGTCCATATAATGATTTTTTGTTCTTTTATTAAAAAATAGTGGTTTGTGAATGAGTTTGTTGTTCTCTGTTGCTGTTACCTGCTCAGGGCTCAAGCACTGTCCTTTTTCCTTTTTACAATAGTTTGCATGGCTCCAAATGTGCTATCCGCTGTGAAGAAGGAAAATACCACAGTGGTAGTGATTGTGAACCTTGTCACCGTTCTTGTGCAACATGTGCAGGTACTTATTGACATTCATCCGTTTCTCTTTGTTTCTTATATGTTATTACTTCAGATTTTGTTTTACTATATCATAGTTCCAGTACAACCTAACTGCTGCCATACTGTAAAATCTTAATTCACGTAGTAGTTCTTTAATATATTTTAAGTTTGACAAACTTCTTCCATTTAAYGTGAAAATCTAAGTTTTCTAGTCAAAAGTGCATGAACAACCATTTCTTTATTTTTAATGGAGTTCATCCTAATTTCTAAGTACACCTCCATTGTCTTTCTGGCAAGAAGGAATGATTGATAGATTTTATGGCAGCTTTAGAATTGCCAATATCCATTTCTTTCGGAAAAAGATATACTGAAATTATGTAATGTAATATAATTCTAGCCATATATCTTTATTGTTTGATGTTACTGTTTGCAACGTGTAGTGGCAAAAAGGAAGTAAGACAAGTAAAATGTGGCCTCTTAAGACTGTGGTAAACTTTTGCTAGGGTTAGGCGATGGTGGGAACTGGCCAGTAATACTGTRTATTTTCTTGCTTTTAAGGTGCTGGAATAGATTCTTGTATAAACTGCACACAGGGCTATTTTATGGAAGATGGAAGATGTGTGCAATCCTGTAGTAGTGGTTATTACCTTGATCACTCTACTGAAAGTGGTTATAAAACCTGTAAAAGGTAGGAAGTTTCTTCATTGGCTAATGTATGTGTCTTAATGTTTGCAGCATGTTAGTTATTATTGTGTAGGAAAAAGATAAGTAGCATTTACTTGATCATAAAACCCCTGCTGACTTCAAAAAAATAGGAAAATATACTGCATGGTAAGCAAATAAAGGAAAAGAGCCTCTTACTTTAATGTGTATTATATTCACGCAAATCTTTTTAAAGTGGTTTTATTTCTTGAAATTATATATGCCTCCTTCACTTTTGAAAGACTATAGTGAGAATCTGTGTAAATATGCAAAGAAATGTAGAAATTACAGATCTAGCCAAGGAGTCTCAACAAACTAAAAATGTCAAACTTTGTCAATGTCAATTTTTAATAACAAGTCAATTGCTATTCATGAGGTCCATTCCAGCTCTTCAGCTGCACAGAACAGACGTGCACAAATATAATATCAGACGACTGTCTAAAATAGCTCATCTGACTCAGTATACAAATAGGCAGATAAGTCTTGGGCAGGGTTGTGCTATGCGAAAAAAAGAGGACCTTGTTTTCTATTCTATTCTTTGTTAAACAAATACCAAAAGTCTTTTGGAATCATTTGTTTCTGACTTGCATTGGATTCAGAGCAAGAAGAAAATCACTGTTACAGTTTTCCATTCAAAAAAAAAATAGAGAAAGAAAAAAGAAAAATCATTGCACAAAGATTTGACGTAGCTTGAAGGGTGATGAAAGGACTGGGCAGCAGGTTGGTCTTTCCTRCCCTGTGGTTTTGAGATTGTGCCTTGTCAATGCATGAGTACACAATCTATTTCACACCTTTCTTGGTTACTTCAGCATTTTTTCCAAAATGTCAGAATAACTCAGCAAATTAATTAGTTTAAAAAAAGTATGAATGAAGACTGAGGTAGAGTTTGGGTTTTTTTTTTTTTTTGAAATTAAACCAGCTGATAGAGTTGAGAGCAGCAAGTAAGGCCGGGTGGTGTGTTAGGCCTGTTTGTGCTCAGTGTCCACCCTAGGGCCAACATCTGTCTCTCCCCTCCAGATGTGACGCCAGCTGCATGGAGTGCAGCGGCCACGGGGATCGAAACTGCACGAGCTGCCCCAGCGGCTACAACCTGGACTCTGGTGCCTGCGTGGTGGGAACAGTCTGCAAGGATGGTGAGTGCAGCCCTCTGAAAACATGCGTTTTGCAAATGCCAGCTTCTTCTGGTACACGTGTTGGGGTGGTTCAGTCTCTTTCTTCCCCTTTCTTACAAGCTTGATCTTAGCTCTACATTATTTCTTTGTATTCTCAGGTTTATAAAAAAAAAAAGTTAATGTGTGCTAATACAACTAGTCACATGCACTTTAACTGAATTGTCCCTCCCTGCAGCTTCTTTTCATTCTCTATCTGTTCTTCAAAAGCCTTTGCTTTGTAAAGAATCGTTTTTAAATAAAAATCTTAATGCATTGTCAAAAGAACTGTCAATGGAATCGCATTTATCTATTTTGCCACTTTAAACTGTGAAAATACTGATACTTAAAATCCATTTAGTTATCTGTAGTATGACTTAAATTATGTGAAGGGCTAGCAAGAGAAAAAGAAATAACTTTTGAATAGGGAGAACCCAGTCTGTGGYAGAACCAAGACACCTGCATACTGCATAAGATTGTTGTACTTACTCATCATTATTCATTCCTTCAGAAGAGTACAGTTATGTATATATCTACACACATATATGTATATAAAGGTATTTTGTATATATATAGATATAGATACATAACTACTCTTTATATATATATATATATGCCATTTATATATTTATTTATTTATATATATATATAAAATGGCATGCTTGCCTAGAAGTATTGCTGTATGAATTACRTCTCACTGCAGTCCAACTGTGGCAATCCAACTGTAAAATCAGACCAAAACAAAAACAGATGTAAAACTGTGAAAAACAACCAACATCAGATGTAGTAAAAGGTAACAATGAGCCTTGGGTCCAAGTCACTCCAGCAGGATTCGGTAAGAGTTTTTATCAGAGGTTTTTTGTTTGTTTGTTTTTTACGGAGCAAGGTAAAGTCTTGTTTCTGTGGACTTTTTACCATTCCTACAGGATTTTAGGCCTTTTAAATTAGAAAACTATGTTATCCAGTTTAAAGTCATGCTGCAGTATAAAAGTAAACCRATCATGAGACCTTTTCATATCAGAATATCAGGAAAAAAAGCATCATTGTCCTGTGGAGCTAGTGCAGAGCAGGTCAGGCACACACGGACGTGTGAAAAGGAAGCTTGCTATTACAAGCCCTGGGAAACCACAGTCTCATTATTATACTGCAGTTAATGCTGCAGTGCAAACTTCCAGTGCATTGGTTTGATCTCAGTGTGCTGGGATAAATTCATCTTCATCTATACACATACTATTGAAAGAGTCTATGGAGGAGGAAATACCACTGAGAGTGGAAGTTATTCCTGTATTTATGTAGAAGCATAGCAAAAATAGTAGTAGAGCAAAACAGCTCAGCCAATGGAATTTAATGTGCCTGAAATTCCCACCTTTATCTTGGAATCTTCAGATAATGCTTTTTTTTTTCCACATTCAAGCCAATGCTCTGTGCTTTCTCCAGTGTACATACTATTGATGGCTTGAATTCTGCTGCGAAGCGGCACTTGAGCAAAATGCACAGAAATAGGATTCACTGATGTCTTACAAAACTACATAATCTTGAGCAGAGCTGAGATGTCTGAGGAAGGCCTGTGAACTGAACGTGTTTGTTAGTGTTTCCAAGACAGAAAGCTTGCAGTAAGTTGTGGCACACAGCAGCACCTCTCCACGCATGAGCCGGGGTCCGTGCCTTGGATCCRTGCACAGCTCCGAGGCTGAGAGCTCCCCATCTCACTGCTCTTTCCCTGTTGCTCTCCCCATTGCCATGGGAAGCAAGCATCATATGAAGCCCACCGCATAGCACGTGTTCTSCACAGCATAGGATAGTGGGGCAAAATAAGGCTTTTCTTCTGTAAGTTTTTAGGCACAGAGGGTCTCATTTCACTGCTTGTGAACAGGGCACTGTGTAGCCTGTTCTGCAGAATATGTGTTTCTGTTCAGAATGTTTTATTCTTTTTCTGTGATTTGACTGTTTTATTCTGTTGATTCATAAATACTGAGAAAAAAAATCCTTTGCTGTAAATATCACTGTTTTCTAATTATTCTCTTTCTAATCTTTTTTTTCCCTTTCACAAATGGATACCAATCACTCCCTGTCGGACTACACAATACCTCTTCCTGAAAAAAAAAAAAAAAATGCTGTTGACTGAAATTCCTTTTGATGGACCAAATTTCCTCCTTGCTACCTGCTCCTGAATGGTCTTCTCAACCAAATCTGCCTGTCTGACCAATTAAACCCTCCTCCATTGCCCACACCATGCTCTCCAAACCTGCAACTTCCCCTCCTTCTCTTCCCACCCGCCGCCCTCCGGAAGCCACGGAAGAGTCTTGGGCCGAGGGCGGATTCTGTATGCTGGTGAAAAAGAACAATCTCTGCCAGCGGAAAGTGCTTCAGCAACTGTGTTGCAGAACGTGTACGCACAAGGGGTGAGCTGACGCCTCCGGGGTCCTCTCGCTCCTGTAGACTTATAGATTAATCCGTATTATTGAAAAAGGAGAAAAAAAAAAAAAAATGCCTCCTCTCTCTCTCTCTCTCCTTCCTTTTTTTGTCTGGGGATATGGTGAACTGTTTGTCGGGACTTAAATGGAAAAAACTACAACACGCCTACCTTTCATAACTGGGTGTTTAGAGCTAAGCATCCAGGATCACAGAGTCAGTATTGTGTGACCAAAGCATTTGATGCCAAAATTAACGTTTAACTCATGATTTGATTTCCTGTCAACCTTAGGATTATTCCTGTTTTTTGAAGGGCCTTTTTCTTCCCTTTTTTTTTTTTTCCTACTTGTTTCCCCTTCAAGATGTTTAAAGAGTGTTTCGAGAGTACACCACACGTTTACATGGATTAAAACTAAGCAGTACGAAAATGTTTGCATCAGCCTTTTTTGTGCTGTATATAAACATCAGGGGAACTTGAGGAAATGAGTCCCTGAGGGAATCAGAAACATCATCAGCTGCAGGACTAAGTTCTGCACCTTTTGTAACAGTATTTAAAAGAAAAAAAAAAGAAAAAAAAAGTGATCATTTCTGCACACATTTTTATTACTTCTTCTGCTGTGTGCTGTTTTATGTATCACATGCAGTATGTATATATGTTTTGCCCAAAATGTTTTTTTGGTCATCTAGATCTCATTTTTAGACAGCTAGCTTGTTAACAGATATGCTAGGATTTTTATTTTATTTTTTTAAATTGTCAAAGCTATTTCAAATAAACTTTAGAAAAATACCATTGTTCTTATTGTGAACAAATGCAGAAGATACTGTTTCTCTTGGTTTGTTTAAACAAGAGTAATGTGTATGCTTGGATATCAGAGAACATTGGTGATGTGTAAGGTGTATTCATAAATTATTATTATCTTGTAATGCTCACAAAACTGGGGACCTGATCCTACAGATATATGGGGATAATTGTAGCACTCGTACAGAAATGCCAGTGTGAATATATGTGTCAGGATGTGTTTACAGAAATGGATTTACAAGCAAGCTTTTAACACTGTGCCAAATACGTCTCTGGGAGTAGCTACATATAGATCAATAAATCAAATGTTTTCTTTGTGTAATAGTCTTGTCATGATGGACCTGAATCTGCTTTTAACCACTCACAACACAAATTTCAGCAGGAATAACCCTGCTGAAGCCAATGGAGTTACCTCACTGTAAATCCGGAGAAGCAGACCCTTGCATTTCTTGTTCTGCCCAGTACACAGCTGTCTCTTCAAATCTCCATTTAATATGTTTTCATCAACTTTTCTCAGCATACTGTTCGAAAGCCATTCGTTTAGCAAAAGACAGCAAATTGAACTTCAGAGATACTGTTTTGGGGGGGAAAATGCCTAAAATGTGCAAAGTGTCTCTCTCAGTTATCTTTCCAGGACACACAAGTAGGAGGTGGATTGCTGGTGTTTAAGTATATAARTGTTAGAAAATAAAAAGGCTGTCCTTTTTATATGTGGAAATGCTTGTGGAAGGTTTACAAATGAATGGGTACGAAACAAGAAGAGACAATATGCTCCTTTTGCCAGACAGCAGATAAAGGATTACAACTCACACCGGGTTCTGTGTGACACAGAACCTGTGAAGCTCCTTTGGTGCCCGTTAACAAATTTCCTAATAAACATTCAAAGTTACGAGAATTTAATTTGTGCTAGTTTAACTACTAGTCTGTTACTGCCTCATTTCTCAATATAACATTATTATTAACTAACTAGAACATAATGCTTTCAAAGTTTAAGTTAATATTATATATATTATATATAAATATATATTCATAATTGAGATTTAATTATGTAATGGATTGTAAAGAATTTGTTTGGATACTTACAAATGACTCTAACGCTATTATAGAGAAGAAATTAATATCTTTGTTTTCTTTTAAAAAACTGACACATTGTTAAATCCAAATTCATTTTTACTGAAAAAAAATACTGTACATGTGTAAAATGTTCAGTTGTTATTTGTAAAATAGGGTAGTTCTGTTGTAATTGATACTGGCCAAAATCAATGTTATTCCATATTTTATTTTTTCTATTAAATTAACCTAAATTTCTGTTCCTTTGGTCTGGAAAACCATGTTGATAATCTTTACGTATGTAAAGCATTTCTACTGAAAGTCAAAGGTTGCTTTATGGTAAGGAGCGCTTTGAACCCACAAACAAGCCATTGCAACAAATTGGGTGGGTAAGGGCRTTGGATTTTTTGACTTTTTCTAGGTGGAGGAATTCATCAGAGCCGCAATGTCCCATTTCCATGTAGAACACCTTTGTGTGGTTCATCCAGTCGGGATGAACCCCGGTGTGGTGCGTGGTAGGGGCAGCTCCTTCCCACCCATACAACTTGTGAATCTCATGCGTGATTTGGATTGAAGGGACAGTCAGGAGCAGCTGTTGTCTCAGGCAGCCTAGGAGGAAGGCAGCAGTTCCGCAGCGCTCGGGACCACGAGCACAGTGAGATCCCGGTGTCCGCTCGTGTGCCGGCRTGCGGATCGACACCCCTCGGAAGCACAGCTCGGCATGGGCTTGTGGAGGAGCGTGAGCAGCTCTCCCTGGCCTCCGCACAGGCTCAGATCTGAGAGCCTGCAGGATCACAGCCTGCGCTGGCTTTGCTCAGTAAGCTCGCTCGTTACCCTGCTTAATCCTACAGCCTGAGAGGAGCCCGAGCTGAGAGCCCATCCACAGAGGTCCTGTGTGCAGGTGAAACTTTGGAAGTTTTGAGCATGTTCAGTGAGACTGTGTGAGAAACAACTCACACATTTTCATGTTTTTCAAACACGAACAAAAGTCTTTTTTTCAACCTTACACATCTTGCTGTCACCAACTTCATTTTAGAACAAAGAGCTAGGCCATCATCCACATAGTTCTCCTGTGTCACTCCTAGGAGTGACACTTGCTGGACATCACACACCCAGCAATACATATACATTACACTGATTCTGTAGGAAGAGCTTCCTCATTGTTAAAAAGCGTTGCCAGATTTTAGAAAAGACTACTGATTTCAACAGACACATCCCTTCCATGGCAGAGTATATTCTTGTTCATGACAATTTAGGAGCATCCTTGCATGAGAGAGTGATTCCACTTGATTTAAATAGGGCCTCAGCCTCTGAGTAGATGAGTAGACCTCTTCCTTACTAGAAGTCTACAAAATAGAAATACCTGTAGGCCAAAAAGGACAGTTCTCACAGATCAGCTAAAACTGTTTTTAGCAGTAAAACAGCTAAAAGTATAGCATGCCCTACATGTGCAGAACAAGCGGAGAGAGCATCAGGAGAATCCCCTCTGTATGAAGGCATCATYTTATTAGTGGAAAATGTATTTCTTTTACTCTAATGAGGTTCCACCATGTCCCCTTTCAATTTCCATCTCTCCCCCCCAACTACCGGCCAGTGCTATGGGATTAGCAACCCAAAATCCTGCTAGGATGTGTCAGTGGAAACCCCACACTGCCAAGGAGCAGCTCCCATTGCTCTTGGCTTAGACCTTGTCCACCTGCTCCTCATCGTGTGGTGGCACATGCTGCCCTTCACTGGGATTACCAATGATGATTACCAATTTAATCTTCATAGTAAAGCCACATCACAACCAGASTGAGTAACACCTTTGTCACTGGCCACTCCAGGTTGCTTTTTGTGTACTTTTCAATTAAATTGTTTATAGAACTGAGTGGCCGTAAGAAGACCTCAGTTACACATCCATGATACCTTTAAGGTTATTTGATTGCCTGTGTGAGTCAGCTCACCAGACAATATCCTGTCTTTGACCCACTGGCGTGCCGTGTATTTATAGTAAGCACGCTCCTGTTATTTCATTGCTGCAGAGCAAATGGTGATGGAGAAGAGTTCTGCCATTTGATGTTTGTGCAAGATATTCTAAGCAGGTTTTAAAAACTTGTATGGCATACAAAGGAAAATCCTAATCAAGTTTTAATCATGAAGGATCTGACCCAGCAACAGCTTTCACAACCTTGTTCAGAATCTGTAATTGCAATACATAAAGGGGAAAACAAGGATTAAAATGCATCTTTGATGAACATTTTGTTTAACAAGAGAAAAACAGTTTTCTGCCTTATGTAGTATTTGTTGGTTTATTTAATTATTTCGTAAGATTACCTTTTTTAATGAAATTGTCTGACTTTTTTATCACTGTCATCCTGAAAGTGAGTTGGGGCTTAAATTTTCCTCTTTAATATTCATATGAGAGGGACTAAAAAACAACGAGTAGCAACACAGCGTCCTTGAAAACAAACTAAAGCTCTGGACGTTAGGATTACCAGCTAGTGGGAGTGCAACCAACACCTGCACATCCATCCTCAGTTTCACACTGGTAAGCAACACTGGGTTTAGCTCTGTGACATTTATGTAAAGTGTCAGAGAACTGAGATCCCAGGCCTCCCTCCATGAAATCCTCAGCCTCAAGCCAGTAACACTGTGGGAATGGTCACCTCCAGTATCAGACACCTCCACAGAATTACAATTAATAGCTGTGCTATGATTAAATGGATCAGGAAGGACTTCCTGTTTGGATCATAAAGCAATATTTATTCCATAATAAAGGAGCAATTTTTTCACTTCTAGCATGGGAAATGTAGTCAAAGGAGACTATATTATGGCAAGAACGCTCAAGTGTTTAAGGTAGCATGTTTCCGCTAAGCATCATGTGAAGACTCTGTGCCCCATCAAAGGCCGTTCTTTTGTTACATCTCTTTTTCTTTGAGCAGCTCATGCATTTGCTGCCAAAGATGGCCAAGGCAAGGTTTAGAGGAATGGCACCTGCACAGTCATTTATTTATCAGTGTTTTCCAGTGTTTGGGGGCTGGATTTGCTGAAAGACTTCTGGGAAAACAACATCAGTCTTCAAAGCGATAAATACCATCCCAGCACAAAACACTGTAGAATTTTCGCTTTATGGTATTGGGAAACAAGCCAATTAAGCACCCTTTTTTCCAGTCAGGCCAGGGAAATAAAACTAGAACACGGACAGGGTGCAATTATTTATATACCCAAAGAAAAACAGTAACTCCAATGTGCAAACACAAGGACAGCCCTGAACTACTGAAGAAGTTCACTGGTTTCACTGTTAGTTCAATTTAGTTGCAATCCAGATAAATCTACCCTTCTTTTCTACTCACAACTGCCCCGGCCTGTCTCCTGCTCTGCTCCTGGCAGTTGCACATTCCCTTTGAGCCGCAGTTTGGAGGGAAAATTAGTTAATAGGTTGCCAGCCCCTATGGATTGCATGGATTGCACTGCAACCACAGYGCTTGTGGCCAAGTATGATAGTTTTCAGCAATGTTACCTAGTGCAAAGACAAAATTAATGCTAACATTTGCTCCTGGGTGAAATAGCACGTTTCCTTACTCCCAGGCCATGCTGCACCAAAGCTTTGTGAACACAGTTCTTGCTGGTCCTGCTCTTGGCGTGGTGCTCCTGAGCTGCCCAGATTGAAGGGAGGTTTCAGAAAACGCCCACAGCCAAGCGGTGCCGTGAAGCCGCCCCCCCAGGCCATTGGAATCCCATGGGCTGTGTCATTTGCCCACCCACGTGCCCTCTGCAGGGATGTTTAAGGAAACATCCTTCCTGTGCTGCCTGGGACGGGTCATGCAAGGCAATTACCTTGGCTTTTCCTACAGTGTTTGTCATGGATGGGGACTAACACCAGCAGAGATGTTAAGCAAGGGGAGATCTCCAGTTTCTCAATAGATTATTGAGGTGGCCTGAGTATTACACATAGGAATAAAATTCAAWCATATGTTGTTTTTATGAAAAGAACCAATTAATTCTCCTGTTTCTTGTTCTTAATTCTCAAGAAGATAAATGTTCTCCTTTTGGTAGATTTTATTCCAGATTTAATACTTATTTATCTCCATAAGATCGCTTTTGATTAGCAGGGTGAATCTACATTGTTTTGCCTTGTTAAGATCACAGTTTGCTTCATAGAGTCCACCCTGCAACTCCAACCAACCTCTGCTCACATCCCAGCTAAGTTCGGGATTTCCAGGACAAACAGTGTAGGGTCAATGTGCTACAGACTGAAATCTCCACCTGACTGACACATCCAGCTCTTTCCGTTTCAAGTTTATGCCCATTCAAGTCAGACTTCAGGAATCCCCTTGGCAACAGGGTAGGCCCAGCTCCTACAGATTACAGACTCCTAAGTTTATAATGAAGGAGGAGGGTAGCTGTGCCATCGAGTCAAACCAGCTTGATAAAGAATTACAGTTTCTTCCAGTACTACRAGATTCTCTCTTTAATGTACTCCATGGGCAGGTATCACCACAGATACTTAGGTATAAAGGCATTTTGCACCCTTTCTGTTGTATCTCCTATAGGAAACTATCTGGATTTCCAAAGTAGTATTATCAACAGGAAGTGCTGAGTTTCACTCAGTTTCAGCTGCCTCCATCCCACTGCCCTTTTGGAAATGCAGAGTCATGGGACTTAACAAAAATTAGGAAGCAAGATGAGACCCAACAAGACATTTCCAGTTGGGAGACTCCAGAAATGTAGAGACTGAAGAGACTTTTTTTCCATAGTTGCTCTAAAATTTTGCTAGCAAATCTTTTGAAATACGGGCCAAGATTGCTCCCTTTCCCATATCCTCCTGGGGCTATCGAATTTCGGGTTTCAGGAAAGCAGCAGCCCTGCCAGGCCCCGACCTCCGTGCTTGCATAGGCAAGGGAGAAGCCCTGAACTCCCTCCAGCTTTCACTTCCCAGCATCCACCTGATTAATCCAAATGGAATTTTAAAGCTGCCTTTTTTTAAGTGGTGAAAATACCTTTTTGGAGCCTTTTTGTACCTGCTCAGTACCCCTGAGAGCTCTGGCTCTTGACTAGGCTTCTAACAACCATTGTGTAAATATTACATAGAAATGCAGAGAAAAACAGACACAAAAAGATTCAGGGGAAATCTCTTCATATGAGCCAAAAGGGCAGCCATGGTTGATGTAAATATTGTTATTCATCAGGGAAAAGAACAGAGGGCTGTGCAAGATAGCAGAACTGATAAAGGCAGTTGCCCCTCTCCTGCTTATCACGATTAAAGCTAACGTGATCACAGCTAATCTTCTAACAAAAGTGCCTTTCATTCTAAAATCACTATATCACACCCAGTGCCACATACCTCTGTTCTGGGAAAAGATCCTGAGCCTTTTTCCAGGAATCTGCCTTGTCACAGGAGGGACTAAGGAGCCAAGGATTTGAATTTCATCCATCAGCTTCATCAGTACCTAAAACACTTCTGAAAAAAAGATTTACATTCCCCAAACCTTCCTTAAGTAGCTCCCTTAAATATCCCTTGAAAACCTTAAATATCATCATCCCGAAGTTTTGCTCCTTAAAGCTTCTTTGTCTCCTTATTCTCCATTCTGCTCTTCCAAGTAGGGAGACAGGGGTATGGTCACTGAGTAAATGACTCAGTGCAGAAGAATAATCAACGAGGGGCTGAAAGCTGAAGCTGTACAAATTAAAATTAGAAACCAGGTGAATATTTTGTACTACTGACTAAAATATAGGGGCAAAGGAAATACTATAATCTCCATGTCTGTAATCTCCAAATTTTCAAGTTCAAGGCACATTCACCTTCCAGAAGCAATACTCTATTAGGCATTGGGCTTAAGAGAGGAATAGATTTAAGAGGAATTCTTAGGCTGAATTTTAAAAGTCTGTTTCATACAGGTTAGTCTAAGTGCTTTAGGGACTTAARCTGTAAGAATAAAATTTCTTCAGCAAATACAAGGTCCTACCATCCAGTAAAAATAAAATAAAATGTGTCAAGAGTGAACACGGAAAAAGCAGAACACTTTCTAAGCCTGAATTCTCTCAGTTCTTGCTGTTGATCAGTGAAAAGCAATTTTAATCTATGTTTCTTTATCTGCTCTCTGAGACATCTGTAACTCATAAGACTGCATACAAAAGCTCATATACAAAATACACTTACAGATTCAGCAAGAGTAAACAAACAAAAAAGAGGAAATAAGGCAAATTCTTAGCTGATTATAAATGAAAGTCACTGTGTCAATACTATATAAGATAGCTAGGGAATATTTTAAAATTAGATTGAATTATATTTTGATTAAGAATGGGGGATAGGTAGCATGTGGTTTGCAGTGACGAGATTTTATGGGGCTTTGCAAGAAGATGCCTATATGACTAAGAGCACATGCCACACTGTATATTTCCAGGAGTGCCTTGCAGGGATAGTCATACCCTAGTCACTGTCAGGGAATGGAAAAGACTTTTCAAATAGGAGAGAAACAGTGATAAAATAATAGACCTACACTTGATGCTGCTTATGCAAAGTCGAAGCAGCATCCTGGGAGCTATGCTGACCCTAACTTCATGACCTCACTGCAATTCACTTTCTTTTGCCTCTTTAATGAGTTATAATAGTTCCTGCCTCCTTTTAAAATGCTTCAGATCTGCTGATAAGAATGTGGTGTGAAAGTAGGTTCCTGTATGCAGTTAAAGGCACCAGAAAAAACCTGGCAAGAACAAGTGAGAAATAGAAGAAATATTTTAAACTAAGGATATAAAAAATATACATACAAATTTTCCAATTACAKGAAATTAACTCAATTACTCCAAAAATACCTCAGTTCCTTTTCTTTTTCATGCATATACATTACCCTCACAAAAGTGAAAACTAAATGAAGATTAATTTRGAAAGAACCCAAGTGACTAATTGATGTTGCTTGGACCTTGGCATTGCTGTTTCTGTATTCCTGGATATGTACATTAGATCAAGAATTTTACTACAGAATAATAATTAAGAGTGGAGTCTTTGTTAAATGGCACTTCTATAGCAAGATTTGTAAAAATATATATGTATATATATGTATAGCTCACAAGGATGTCTAGCAAAATGTTAAACTACTGTGCAGAATAGTTTAAAAATCTTCTTCAAAGCTGTGCTATCTCTCTGAATATCTACAAAAAATGTTCTAATAACATTTTGTGACAGATCTGCAGCTGTATATGTGACTGGCAATTCAGAGGACCCACCGTACAAGTAATTTGTGATGCACATTCTTATAATAGGGTGCTTTAAAGTACTTCAACTTRGAGAATAAAGTCTGCAGAGAAGTGGCCTGTCTGGACGTATTCCATGGCAGCTGAAATGAATTACAGCATTTCCAATGAAAGAAGTAACAAAGAAATAACAAAACCCTTTTAAAAGTTAGCACTTCTACCAGGTGGGAAGGATTGGAGTGGGCATAACTCCGGTGTATGAATTAKCAGCTCAAGTCATAGGGATAGGCACAAAGACAGTGGGAGCCAATAGAGGAGAGGKAACAGAGACTGGAGATAAAACAGAGTGCTGAACACACATCACAAAACAGCATCAGAAAAGCAATTATGAAAAAAAAAACTGCATTGAGAGATTTCTGAGCCATTTAAAGTCAAAAGTGTAAAGCACTGAGCTACCTGAAGCTGCAATGGAAAGCTTTTCCTGATAGGGTGTTTTTTCGTGGCTCTGTATTATTCTACAAAATGCATAGAAGAAGGAAACTGAGCCTCTGGGAAATGTGATTATTTTTGCATTTAATATGTATGATATACTTAATATATATTTATAGAAATATTAAGTATTTGTCTAATATATATGCAATATTAAGTATTTGTATAATATATATGCATATTATATACATATATATATTAAATCTCATAAAGTCATTTGAAATTATGTTATTCCATATCATACTGTTTGAATACACATTGAAAAGATTGAGAGACCTGCATTTAGAAGAATTTGCTGTTACTCCACTGATACGGAACAGTTGACTAGTTACTTTTTCCTAAAATGCAAGGATTATAAATACTCAATACTGTGGTATTTACTGATCAGGACAACATTTTGTCTTGGGAACTTCAAGATAAATACAGGATATGGCTGCATTCCGCATCAAAAATTTGTACAATTTATGCTGTCCTTTGTAACATAACTTGTCATACACTACACAATATTACAACTAAGAGCTGTGATAGGTCAATGGAGCTATGTCAATTTATATGATGCAAAATGCTCTTTGAGGTCCTGTGATAATGAAGGTATGTACACAGATGTGCAATCATACATATACCATCTTGTCTAGATACAAACAAAAAGAAATAAAACACACCTAGTCATAACGCAAGAGAAATGCAAAAGTCAGGAAACAGTCAGGGTTCCTGCTCAGTTAATTACCTTTAAATCCTTAAGAACAAAAGTGGATTGGAGACATCCTAAAGTATCCCACAGTGTGTAGACATCCTACCTTGCAAAATTCCTCATGAACCACGACTGCCCCATCCCTCTCTGACTTCTTATGTCATTGCACTTTTCCCTGGAGTGGTTAACAAATTCAAGAGTTTTATGGTTAGCTGCTGTTAGCAGCAAAAATAATAGTGTTATGTTTTTGAAGTACACATTTACTTGCACAACATACACAGGTTTCTGTTTTCCTGAGCTAAGCAAGACACTATTTCCTCCCTCCTGATTCAAAACTTTTTCTCAATTAGAGCACCCTCTGAAGAATATACTCCTTGTGTTCAATATGGTTGTGTCGCTTTGGGACTCTGGACCAGGGAGAAATAGGAAAGACACAGACTTYTAGAGAATGAAAATCTACATTTGCACCCATGTTTTGGGTACCCTAACCGTGGTCCGTAGTTGGATGGAAATTTCTGTTATGCTTTTATTATTATACTATTAAGCACAGCAGATGCTATCCCAGATTGCATGCCATACCAGAGGCTTCAACTATTATGAAATTTGTTAATACGTTTTCTAAAATACCTTGATTTTGGATCTCAGTTGCAGTGAGTTCCTTGTAATGAAGACCAGGAGACCATACAAGCAAGTAGATAAAGAGATGAAAGAAAAAGGTATTTTAGAAAATGTATTCCCCATTTAGAAAAGTCATTCCCCATTCAGGTTTTGATTCTTAAAATTTGATGCATGTGCCAAATCTGGATTTTCCAACAATTCAAATGGAAAGAATCTCTCCATATTAAAATGTCTGTTGAGACTGCAAGCTCTACATATACAGGAATATGTGTCCACTTCCCTCAGTTACTTAAGGATGAAAGAGCAGCCAATTTTCTCAGATATATAGACTCAATTAGCAAAATTTTCCCTYAAGAGGCTAACATACAGCACACTCTGTCTTGGGTTTTATAAATCTGCTTGATAAATTGATTTACTGCCTTTCAGAGATACAGTATTGATGCCACTCACCAAACGAGTGTCTCTGTTCTGACAGTGGTGAAGAGAACAGCTATGTAGATATGGAAACACTTTTAATGGAATACTCAATTAATAAAGGGATTGTACAGTAAAGCACCATAATAGCATTACTGTGTTCACGATCTGAAAGTATTTACATCCTTAGCCTCAGGTTACAGAGACTCGTTTATATAATACAAGATCTTTTCAGGATAAGGTGCTCTTGGACACCAAAATTTCCTTTAGTCTAAATGAGAGCTGCTGTGTAAATCTCAAAGTAACTAAAGGTCTTTTAGGAGTAGATACACTCCTGGGAGCCATAGTACGGGAGATAAAAGTGCTATACCTAGAAGTTTTAAAAGCACCATATCTCTGACTCATGGAAATTTATTCATGTCTTTCTGCATGCATACCATAACCCACACTCATGACCAGCACAGTCTTTATTCTAGAGCTTGTAATCAAGAGGATGATGCCACTGCCCTGGGAAAAAGTAGGTAATGACCGGCTCCTGGATATCAACGGATTATGAACATCCCACTACCACAAAGGAACAAATACTTGTTTTCTTCATGCCAGAGTGAAACATGTGGATTTGGGGAATTCAAAACAAATCTAATGCCTCCTGCTTATTGAATTTACAAACAAGATTCAGTGCTTTTTGGGTTGTTTGTTTGTTTGTTTGTTTGTTTTAATATAAGATGTTGATCTGAAAGAAATACTTGGTTATTTTTTTCTACCAGGGGAATATCTTGATGATTCCCAGAAATGTCAGTTGTGCGAAGTATCCTGTGAGAAATGCATTGGACCTGAGCGGGACAACTGCATCAGCTGTCCAAGTACAAGGTATGTTTCTTCCAGCTTAGACCATGTAGGTCTAAGGCCTTCTATCTGGGTCTGCAGAAGTGGCTGCCCAGTCTTGAGCAGTATCTGGCAGTCTCCTATGAAGAGGCAATCAATGAGTATGGCAAAGTCACGGCAAGAGAGCGAGAAAACAAGGGTCGTGTGAGAAAAACCAGTTGGTTACATAGCCAGTCAATATTTACCCAGATGATTTCTACAGATGTAGAAAATTTTCTTTAAATAAGAAATAGTATTTCCCTAATTGTAATCCTTTGTCACCCATTCAAAAGCATAATCCCTGGGGTCAAAGACGGTGAATTCACATGACAAGAGTACAGACTACCTACAGTTTAGCAGTGGAATTTGGTAGTGCAAATAAACACAAACAGTACTAAGGTACTTCTGGAGATTTTCATAGCACCTAAACATAGACCTGTTAGTTAAAAGGATAATTTTCCATTATCCTTTTAAATGGAAGTGAATGGAAGGAGAGAGAGACTCATCCAGAGGACATTGCAGATGACACATGCTTAGATGAGGTAGCTCCTGATGCAGGCACCTATTCCATTTAAATATATGTCTTAGAAATTTATTTAGCTTTATTTATCATTTTATCAATGATAATCAATTTATCAATCAATATTTATCAATATTTATCATCATCAATTTAACTTTATTCTCATGCCAAATATTCCACTCTGTTGCTCTGCACTGTACTGCAGCCAGTGGACATTTACACTGATATGAAGTCACATCAGGTCTCGTATGATGTTTTGCTGCACAGAAAAACCTTCTCCAAGTAGTCCCACAATTTACAATGCATGTGTCTGTGATAAGACATAAAAGACAACCCAGTGGAGTCCAAGAAAATTTATAGATTAGGAAACAATACTAATGTAAGATGTCCTTTAAGGTAAATTAATGCCATCAGAAATGGCGTTAGAAAAGGCGGAATTTTGGAATAAGGACTGAATTGCTGTGATTCAGAATTGCATTAAATTAGAGCTTGTTTCCTATTTTGTGACTTTCACCCAAAGATATCTGCAAAACTAAGAAGGTATATGGCTATGTAGCTAGAATACTATTAGACAAAACCATATATGTGTTTGCAGTAATGAGGCAAGATATCCACACATTTTTTCTGCTCTCTCTGCACATTGAGGAAAGCTATTAGGACAAGTCATATTAGGAGAGTCATTATTAAAAGAAATATTAATAAAGAGGAATCTCAACCAGAAGCTAAACAATAAATCCTTCCAATGATCATTACTTTTTATGTACTGGAAATAGACCTCAAATGACAAATTCTCCTAAATCTTGTAACTCTTCATAGTTTTAAATAGTGCCTACTGAAGGTTGTAATGAGTGGCTGTTAAATAAAGTGGACCACAATTCAGCAGAGGGACCTCCCTACAGGGCAACAGCTTTCTTCTTTGTAAAGAATAAAAAGATCTGGGGGGCATGTAGGTAGAGGAGGTTACTGAAAATCCCTATAAAGCAAAAACATTTCACAACCCCTGTTCTTCACAAGAATTCAGCACTAGGCACCACCTCCCATCATAGTAAACTTACTGTCTTTTTGAAAAGCCAAAATGCTATTGTCTGCTTTAAAAAAAAAAAAAAAAAAAAAAAAAGAGGAACTGTAGATTTTTGTCCAGCCAAAGAGTGATTTTCAGAAAATCCCTCTCCCTTTGTTTATTGTTTGAGCTGCACAGCTCAGCTGTAGGATCTGACCCGCTGGTGTCTGTCATTAGAGGCTCCAAAATGAAAAACAAGGAGAACGTACTTCACCTCTGAGCCACCTCTGTTTGTAAGGAGGGCTGCCGTTTCGGCGAGCACACATGATGGAGCACACTCATTCCAACAGGTCACACAAGCACAGCTCAGCTGCCTCCAGGACTTCTATCACGTTCTCCCATTTGCACAAAAACTGTCTGGTTTGGGCTGCAAGCCCCATGAAAAGCTGAATGAGGGTCTTAAACTTAGTGTAGAAATACCTGTACAAGGCACATTCTGCATCCTCAGGGTCCTGAGCTGTAACTTTGCTGGGTACCTCATACACCCACTCGTGTCTCTGTTTCTCTCCTGCAGCCTGCCCTTGGGCTCTGAAGACTTTTTATCAATTCCTAAATTGTCTTAGACACTGATTTGTTGCACTTGTTTCAGGAAGGCTGTTTGCAGGATAGCATATTCTTCCATCTTCACACTTCATAAGCCCCATCATTTCCAATCATGTTACATTTTAGATGGTTTCAAAGGCTATTTGACAAAATTAGTTTTAAACTTTGCAAATATTTTCCCACTTTTCTTTCAGAACAATGAGCATAGTAACCTAAATTTATGATATTGTAGGCATTCTTTAAGGACTCTGGCTGGAATGATGCACCATTTTAATATTACACAGTGCCTATTGTTCCCTAAGACAAAATATAATCTCGAAATCTGTACTACAATCTTGTCTCAGTCTTGAAAATTGAATCCCAAATCCTCTGGTACCAAAAGATTTGAAGCACAAAAGCAGTTGAATAGGAGATGACAGTCTCTTGATTCTTATTTTCCTATTTTCTTGCGAAATATTCAATACATTTTCAAATTTTACTCAACTTGTTTTATATTACTTTAATTGTCTTAGTGTTATTGAAGCATTTCTCCATTTTCTCCAAGCAGATTAAGATTTTCAACACATATAAAGATTCTGTAGAAGATAACTTCATTACTCAGAGAAAAAAAAAAAGAAAATATTTAGCAGCAAAACAGCTAAGTATTTTCAGAGATGCAAGTCTGAAGAGACGGCTCCTAAAGGCTTAAGTCCTGCCAAGATTCAGATGGATGTTTGACTTCATGTACAAAGTCATTTCAGTGAAGTCATTGTTCAGCTCAAAGCAAGTCTTTATAGCAAAACTAATAGAAAACTTCAACAGATGGATAGTTCTTTCACAGAGTAAGACCTCTCCTTGCTCTCTTTCTAACAGACACAAGGGAACCCTTCAGAGGTTGTGGTATAAGGACATTTAGATACAGGACCAGAAGTTGATTTTTTTTTTTCTGGCAAAATAAACCTGTTCATCTCTGAAATCTAAGATAGAGCTTCAAAACATAGTTGACCTTTCACTTCATCTTAGTAAATTCAATAAAATCAGAGAAATTAAGGAGGTAAAGTGCAAAAACTCTAGCAAACAGAATGAAGGAAGGATATCTTGTTTTCTTGTTAGTTTGCTTCTAATTTAAAGAGCAAGATGTTGCTGAATATGCAATTCTGCCTCTCTCTGCCCCAAAAAGAGCCTTTGATGATGGTCGCTGTGTTATACAATGCCCCAGAGGAAAGTTTGAGATTAAAGGACAGTGCCATTTGTGCCATCACACCTGCCTGGATTGCAATGGGAGTGAACCTAACAAATGCACTGCTTGTGGAACAGGTAAGAAATATTTCATCCTGCAGCCTTTTCCTGTTCCTGGGCCCCTCAGTTTCATTTTCCCTGTGCTCCCAGGGCCACTTTTTAGAGACCATTCAGTATATAGTGCTTCTGCTCCTGATCTGAATCATAAACGCAGAGCAGTGTTGGAATTCAATTTCTTTTCAAAACCATTAGAAAACATAGCCCTACAGTGTCTTTGCATCCTTATGTATTGTCCCGGGTGTTATTTCAGATAGGGCCTATGATAGGAACAATAATAGGAGAGAAAGGACAGAAAACCCACACAATAAACAATGGGAAATGAAGCATGACGTGCACCTCCACCTCTGCACTGTGTATGTCACGGTGTGTATGTGT